>NW_012105410.1:1897-91917 GCF_000951045.1 Mandrillus leucophaeus
ATATTGCTGAACAGCGAGTGTTGCTGTCTGATTCTTGCTCTGGAAGCTTCGTCTCAGGGGTGTACCCCACTGTGTGAGGTGTGAGGTGTCAGTCTGCACCTAGTGGGGGATGTCTCCCAGTTAGGCTACTCAGGGGTCAGGGACCCACTTGAGCAGGCAGTCTGTCCATTCTCAGATCTCATCCTCCATGCTGGGAGATCCACTGTTCTCTTCAAAGCTGTCAGACAGGGTCATTTACCTCTGCCGAGGTTTCTGCTGCTTTTTGTTTAGCTGTGCCCTGTCCCCAGAGATGGAGTCTACAGAGACAGGCAGGCCCCCTTGAGCTGCAGTGGGCTCCACCCAGTTCGAGCTTCCTGGTGGCTTTGTTTACCTACTTAAGCCTCAGCAATGGCGGGTGCCTCTCCCCCAGCCTCGCTGCTGCCTTGCAGTTAGATCTGACTGCTGTGCTAGCAACGAGGGAGGCTTCGTGGGTGTGGGACCCTCCCGTCCAGGTGTGGTATATAATCTCCTGGTGTGCTGTTTGCTAAGACCCTTGGTAAAGCACAGTATTAGGGTGGGAGTTCCCCGATTTTCCATGTGTTGTGTGTCTCAGTTTCCCTTGGCTAGGAAAAGAGATTCCCTTCCCCCTTGCGTTTCCCAGGTGAGGCTCACCCTGCTTCAGCTCTCACTGGTCCGGCACTCCCCAGTGAGATGAACCCAGTACCTCAGTTGAAAATGCAGAAATCACCCATCCTCTGTGTCGCTCACGCAGGGGGCTGGAGGCTGGAGCTGCTCCTATTTGGCCATCTTCAATAGTTCACAGATTTGTGCTTTTTAAGGCTATTTTCTGGATCTGGTAGGCATACTTCACTGTTTTTTTATTCTTTTTTCTTTTGTCTTCTCTGAGTATTTTCAAATAGTCTGTTGAGCTCACTAATTCTTCTGCTTGATCCTTTCTGCTCTCGAGAGACTGATGCATTCTTTAGTATATCAATTATATTTTTCAGCTCTAGAATTTCTGCTTGATTCTTAATTATTTCAATCTCTTTGTTAAATTTATCTGATAGAATTCTGAATTCCTTCTCTATATTATCTTGAATTTCTTTGAGTTTCCTCCAAATAGCTGTTTTGAATTCTCTGTCTGAAAGGTCATACATCTCTGTTTCTCCAGGATTGGTCCCTGGTGCCTTATTTAGTTCATTTGGTGAGGTCATGTTTTCCTGGATCATGTTGACACTCTTAAATGTCTTTGGTGATTTACTATAGTCATCATAATATGGGCTTATTTGTGCTTGTCCTTCTTGGGAAGGCTTTCCAGGTATTTGAAGGGACTTGGACCACAAGCCCAATAGTGCTGTGATTTTTGCAAACTTGTACGCACACCACCTTGGTTGTCTTAGGTAAGATCTGGAAGAATTCTCTGGATTACCAGCCGGAGACTCTTGTTCTTTTCCCTTACTTTCTCCCAAACATGTGGAATCTCTCTCTGTTCTGAGCCATCTGAAACTGAGGGTGTGGTGATACAAGCCCCCCTGTGGCCCCCACCACTGGTGCTGTGCTGTGTCAGACCTGAAGCCAACACAGTACTGGGCAAACTTCCCTTCAGGGTGGCAAGTTTCCCCAGGCCCTGGGCGTGTCCAGAGATGCTGTCTGGGAGCCAGGGAGTGGAGTGAAGCACCTTAGCAATTTACACAATATTCTCTTCTACTGCAGCTAAGCTGGCACTCAAACCGTAGTACAAAGTCCTTCCCACGCTTCCCTCCCCTTTCAACAGGCAGAGGAGCCTCTCTGTGGCTACCACCACCAGTTCATGGGGGTTTCTGCCAGGCCACTGACAATATTTGCTTAAAGCCCAAGGAATCTTCCCTTAGCTTGTGGTAAATGCTACCAGGCCTGGGACTCACCCTTCAGAGCAGTGGACTCCCCTCTTGCCCAGAGTGGGCCCAGAAATGCTGTCCAGGAACCTAGGCCTGGACTCGGAGACCTTAAGAGCCTGCTTGTTGCTTTACCTTACTATGGCCAAGCCAGTGCCAATGGTGCAAGACAAAGTCTCTTTTACTTTCCCTCTGCTTTTCTCAAACTTCTGTTTGAGTCTTTCACCATAGCCACTACATCTGGAAATGTCTCCATCACCCCTGAAGCCAGTACATCTCAGGCCTTAAGGCCCATAGTGTACTAATTCAGTATTGCTGCTGGTTATTCAGGGCCAAAGGGCTCTTTAGTCAACAGGGGATGAATCTTGCCAGGACTAGTTCCTTCCCTTCAAAGCAGCAGGTTCCCTTTTGGCCCAGGGTGTGTTTAGAAATGTCAGGGAGCTAGGGTTATCAAGGGCCCAAGGGCTCTTTAGTCCAACAGGTGATGAATCCTGGCAGGACTGAGTCCTTCCCTTGAAAGCAGTTTTCCCTTTTGGCCCAGAGTGTGTTTAGAAATGTCATCTAAGAACTAGGGCCTGGAATGGAGGCCTCACAAGTCTTCCCAGTGCCCTATCCTACTTCCCAGTGCCCTATCCTGTGCCTGAGCTGGTATCCAAATATAAGACAAAATCTTCCTTACTCTTCACTCTCCTCTCCTTAAGTAGAAAGAAGAAGACACTTTTATTGCTGTGAACTGCACTGCCTGGGGTTAGGGGAGGGGTGGCACAAGCACTCGCTTAGCTGCGCCAGCTGGTGTCTCCCTAGGTCATGTGCCACCCTAGTTCACTGACTCTAAGCCCAGCCTAACACTAGGAGTTCCCTAAGAATTACAGCTCTTGTGTCCTAGACTGCCTTTCTAGTTTATCTAGAACTCCAGAGCACTTCAGCCAGTGGTGGCAAGGCTGGCCAAGAAACATCAGTTCCAACAGCTGGGATGGGTGATTCCCCTCTGGCTAGAGGCTGGTCCAAATTCTGCCTCTGTGCACCAGCACTAGCTGAGCCCAGCATGGCTTTATTCTCTGCTGTGACAGGGCAGCACAGAGTTCAATGTAAGGTCCCTCAGTTGCTGTGCTCTCTGTCCCCAAAATGCACAGATTCTGTCTCTGCACCACATGGCTCCTGCCAGGGGATGGACGAGGGGTGGTATTGGTGATTTAAGACTGTCTCTCCTGCCCTCCTCAATACCTCTTTCAGTGATGTGACGTTAAAACCAGTTACTGTGATTGCTCACCTGAGTTTTTGTTCTTGTAATAGTGCTATTCTATGTGTAGATAGTTGTTAAAATTTGGTGTTTAGGGGACGGGGTGGGGGACAAATGGTGTAGGCTTCTGTTCTGCCATCTTGCTCTGCCCTCTTTGGTTACTGATATTTGTTTTAATGTGCACTTTTCTATCTGCTGTTAATGTTAAGCATTCTCCATTTACTTAGCTATTTGGTTTTCTACTTCTATGAATTAGTATTTCATATCCCTGGACAGTTTTAATATCTTCTTTTATTATTACCTATGTTAACTTTATCTATTATAGACATTTTTAAGAGAAAAATCTTAATTTTTTAAATCTTTTATTTTATTTTGGGTTCAAGGGCTGATATGGTTTGGCTGTGTCCCCACTCAAATCTCATCTTGAATTGTAATCCCCATAATCCCCACCCAGTGGGAAGTCATTGGATCATGGGTGGTAGTTCCCCCCATGTTGTTCTCATGATAGTGAGTTCTCATTAGATCTGATGGTTTTATAAGTGTTTGGCAAGTTTCTTCTTCATTCGTTCTCTCGCCTGCCACCTTGTGAAGAAGGTGCCTGCCTCCCCCTCACTTTCTGCCATGATTGTAAGTTTCCTGAGGCCTCCTCAGCCATGTAGAACTATGAGTCAATTAAACCTATTCTCTTTATAAATTACTCAGTCTCAGGCAGTTCTTATAGCAATGTGAGAACGGACTAACATGGGGTACACGTACAAGTTCATTATATAGGTAAATTGCATGTCATGGGGGTTTGATGTACAGATTATCTCATCACCCAGGTAAGAACAGGAATAGTACTGGACAGGTAGTTCTTCAGTCCTCACCCACCCTTTACCCGCCCTCCACCCTCAAGTAGGTCATGGTGCCTGTTTTTCTTTTCTTTGTGTTAATATGTACTTGATGTTTAGCGCCCACTTGTAAGTGAGAACATTCAGTACTTGGTTTTCTATTCTTGTGTTAATTTGCTTAGGATAATGGTCTCCAGCTCATCCATGTTTCTGCAAAGGACATGATTTCATTCTTTTTTTATGGCTATATAGTATTCCATGGTGTATACGTACCACACCAAAATATGTACATTTTCTTCATCCAGTCTACCATTGATTGGCATTTAGGTTGATTCCATGTCTTTGTTATTGTGAACAGTGCTGCGGTGAACATACATGTGCATATATCTTTGTAGTAGATTGATTTATATCCCTTTGAGTATATACCCAATAATGGTATTGCTGGATCGAATAGTAATTATGTTTTTAAGTTCTTTCAGAAGTTGCAAAACTGCTTTCCATAATGGCTGAACTAATTTATATATCCACCAGCAGTGTATAAAGTCTTCCCTTTTCTCCACAACTTTGCCAGCATCTGTTGTTTTCTTGACATTTTCATAATAGTCATTCTGACTGGCGTACATGATATTAATATCTCATTATAGTTTTGGTTTGCATTTCTCTAATGATGTTAGAGCATTTTTTCATATGCTTGTTGGCAGGATGTATGTCTTCTTTTGAAAAGTATCTGTTCATGTCCTTTGGCTACTTTTTAATGGGGTTGTTTTTTGCTTATAAATTTAAGTACCTTATAGATTCTGGCCATAGACTTTTGTCGGATGCATAGTTTGAAAATATTTTCTCCAATTCTGTACTTTATCTGTTTGCTCTGTTGATAGTTTCATTTGCTCTGCAGAAGCCCTTTAGTTTAATTGAGTCTCATTTGTTAATTATTGTTTCTGTCACATTTGCTTTTGGCATCTTTGTCATGGACTCTTTGCCCAGTAGTGTATTTCCTAAGCTATCTTCCAGAGTTTTTATAATTTTGGGTTTTACATTTAAGTCTTTAATGCATCTTGAGTTTGTTTTTGTAGATGGCGTAAGGAAGGGGTTCAGTTTCAGTCTTCTGCATATGGCTGGCCAGTTATCTCAGCATCATTGATTGAATAGGGAATCTTTTCCTGTTGTCTGTTTTCATCAATTTTGTCAAAGATCGGATGATTGTAGGTGTGTGGCATTACTTCTGGCCTCTATAACCTGTCCCATTGGTCTATGTGTCTGTTCTTGTACCAGTACCATGCTCTTTTGGTTACTGTGGCCTTGAAGTATAGTTTTAAGTTGGGTAACATAATGCCTCCAACTCTGTTCTCTTTGCTTAGGACTTCCTTGGCTATTCAGGCTTTTTTTAAAGGTTCTATATGAATTTTAAAATACTTTCTTTCTAATTTGGTGAAGAATGGCATTGGTAGTTTGATAGGAATAGCATTGAATCTATAAATTGCTTTGGGCAGTATGGCCATTTTAACAGTATTGATTCCTCCTATCATAAGCATGGAATGTTTTTCCATTTTTTTGTGTGTCATTTCTGATTTTTTTTTAAGCTGTGTTTTGTAACTCTTGTTGTAGAGATCTTTCACCTTCCTGGTAGCTGTATTCCTAGGTACATAATTTTTTTTTTGTGGCTCTTGTGGACAGGATTGTGTTCTTGATTTGGCTTTCAGCTTGGAGGTTGTTGGTGCATAAAAATGCTATTGATTTTTGTACATTGATTTTGTATCCTGAAACTGCTGAAGTTGTTTATCAGATCTAGGAGCTTTGGCACAGAGACTGTGGGGTTTCCTAGGTATGGAATCACATTGTCTGCAGAGATAGTCTGACTTCCTCTCTTCCTATGTTGAGGCCTCTCATTTCTTTCTCCTGTGTGATTGCTCTGGCTAGGACTTGCAGTACTATATTGAACAGGAGTGGTGAGAGTAGGCATCCTGTCTTGTTCCAGTTCTCAAGGGGAATGCTTCCAGCTTTTGCCCATTCAGCATGATGTTGGCAATGGGTTTCTCATAGACGGCTCTTATTATTTTGAGGTTTATTCGTTAAATGCCTAGTTTGTTGAGAGTTTGAAACATGAATGATGTTAAATTTTATCAAAAGCCTTTTCTGCATCTATTAAGATGATCATGTGGTTTTTGTTTTTTGTTCTGTTTATGTGATAAATCACATTTATTGATTTGCATATGTTGAACCAACCTTGCATCCCAGGAATAAAGCCTACATGATCATGGTGGTTAAGCTTTTTGATGTGCTGCTGGATTTGATTTGCCAGTATTTTTTTGAGCATTTTTGCATCTATGTTCATCAAGGATATTGGCCTGAAGTTTTTTTGTTGTTATTGTGTTTCTGGTGGGTTTTGGTATCAGGATGATGCTGGCCTCAAAGAATGAATTAGGGAGGAGTCCTTCCTCATCAATTTTTGGAATAGTTTCAATAGGAATGGTACCTGTTCTTTATACACCTGGTAGAGTTGGGCTATGACTCTGTCTCATCCTGGGCTTGTTATTGGTTGGCAGGCGTTTTGTTACTGCTTCAGTTTCAGAACTTGTTGTTGGTCTATTCAGGGATTCAGTTTCTTCCTAGTTCAGTCTTGGGTGGTTGTATGTGTCCATGAATTTATCCATTTCTTCTAGGTTTTATACCTCATATGTTCGTAGTAGTCTCTGATGTTTTTTTGTAATTCTGTGGGGTCAGTGGTAACATCCCCTTTGTCATATCTAATTGTTTTTCTTTTTATCTTCTCTCTTTTTCCTTTATTAATCTAACTAGCAGTCTCTATCTTATTAACTTTTTCAAAAAAGCAACTCCTGTATTTGTTGATCTTTTTTCTTTTCTTTGAGACAGGGTCTCACTCTGTCACCCAGGCTGGAGTGCAGTTGCATGATCTCAGCTCACAGCAGCCTCAACCTCCCAGACTCAAGCAATCCTCCCACCTCAGCCTCCCAAGTAGCTGGAACTATAGGTGCACAACATCATACTCAGCTAATTTTTTGATCTTTTCTAGAGACAAGGTCTCACTGTGTTGCCCAGGCTGGTCTCAAACTCCTGAGCTCAAGAAACCATCCCACCTCAGCCTCCCAGATTGCTGGGATTACAGGCATGAGCCACCATATCCAGGCTGTGGATCTTCTGAATAGTTTTTTGCATCTAAATTTTCTTCAGTTCAGCTGTGATTTTGGTTATTTCTTGTCTTTTGCTTGCTTTGGGGTTGGTTTCCTCTTGTCTCTTTAGTTTCTCTAGTTGTGATATTAGGTTATTAATTTCAGATCTCTCTAACTTTTTGATGTGGGTATTTAATGCTATAAAATTCCCTCTTAGCACTACCTTAACTGTGTCCCAGAGATTCTGGTATTGAAGCAGCCTTGTTGTCTAGGGTGATACGTGAGGTTCATTGTCTCATGGCCGAGGAAATAAAGGATATGGACACACAAAGAGTGAGTTTAAGAGTGAAAGTTTAATAGGTGAAAGAAAGAGAATAGCTCTCTGCTAGAGAGAGGGGTCCTGGAGAAATAAGTTGCTGGATCTGCAGTGAAATGCAGGGGTTTTTATAGGTGACTGGTGAGAAGGCAGTTTCTGATTTACATAGGGTACAAAAGATTGATTAGACCAGGTGTGCCATTTGCATAGGACACTAAAATCTGGTTAGGAATAGCTGTGCCATTTGCATAGGGTATGAAAAGCTGGTCACCCCTACCCAAATCTTTTGTTATGCAGATGGGTCCTCTGCCTGGCCTGTGATACACCGCCCATTCCTTTACTGTACATGTTGTAACAACAAAAAAAGGGAAGATGGAGCCTCTATGTTGGACATGCCTGGTCCACAGGTAGCCCTTTTCTATTGGCACAGCTGCTGACATTCCCCTGTCCAAGATTCCAGCTCTCTTATCTATGTTTGCAGCTTGATTTTTCAGGCTTCTCTTTGTTGGAGAAAACTTTTTTTTTTTTTTTTTAAAGACAGAGTCATGCTTTGTCACCCAGGATGGAATGCAGTGACACAATCTTGGCTCGCTGCAACCTCCACCTCCTGGGTTCAAGTGATTCTCCTGCCTCAGCCCCCTGAGTAGCTGGAATTACAGGTGTGCCCCAACACACCCAGCTAATTTTTGTATTTTTAGTAAAGATGGGGTTTCACCATGTTGGCCCAGGCTGGTCTCAAACTCCTGACCTCAAGTGATCTGCCTGCCTCAGCCTCCCAAAGTGCTGGGATTACAGGCATAAACCACCATGCCTGGCTGGAAAAAAATAATTTCTTGTACGGCCTTTTGTTAAAAGGGAAGCTCTACTGAGGACTCTTTTACCCTCACAATCTGCCTGAATAATTTCTTTCTACCTCCAGTATCATATTTACCCCCTGAGGAGTGGAAATGCTAACAGCTGTTAGGGGTATTGGAGGACAACTCTTTCTGGCTACTTCCTGCTAAAGACGGGCATCATGTGGGTAACAGCAGCAAAGGCTCCTTCTGGAGTTGATCTAAGGGTTCTTGGAAGAAAGGCATGTCCATGTGTGGTTCCATCTGCAGCACCATTTGGAGTTTAATAGCTTTTAGGCAAGAAGAGATACATTTTACAAGAAAGTTTAGAATATAGAGTTTGAATATGAATATTAAGAATCCCATTATTAGTGGGGGTACTATAGGCTACAACCATGACAGTAGGGTTTAATACCTGATAGTCATTTTAATGGGTTGTAATACTAGTTGCCTCCATCAGATGTCGCTGTACTTTACCAGAAGCGTAATATAAAAGCAACATTTCTCTTTGAAAAAAAAAAATATATTCCCCCTTGACTTGGCATTAGAAGATAATTTTAGGCCTGGGCTATCTTTTATGACTTGTGATGTGATTGGGAGGAACACATTATTGGGTGGCTAGAATAACTTTAGTGTTAACCTTGGCTAAATCTTTCCTGTAATTATTAATCCTGTTATAAAGATTATAATTAGGCAGAATATTACAGAAATTAGAATTTTCCATCCAGAATTCTACATTGCAGGTGCCACAGTATACAGTCCTACTGCAAATAGCAGAGAAAGTGTAACAATTTCCACAAGGGTGGTGTAGTAGATAATTTCCATCTAAAATTTTACTTACCAAGATACAGAATTTCCCTTTGGGAGTCTATGAAGTTGCAAGTGTAATCTCACAGATAATCAAAATCTTCCCACAAGTATGCATCAAAAAGTTCTAGTATCTGACAGTGAATCTCGAGAGGTAAAGTAGAAATAACTGAAAGTATCTAATAAGGTAGGACTGAGTAGGATGAATAGCCCTTACTCATTTACTTATCTTTTATGATTTTCAGCTTAAGATCTCCTATTTCTTCACATTGATATCCAGCACATTCCTCTGGGCTCTCTGGGGTTGCTCTCTCAGGTTCCAGGCTTTGACTTGAGTGATGCATCCAGGAGTTGATTCCTGTAACATTTTTTGCTGAGGGGTTGAAAGAACAGTGTAGGGCCCCTCCTAACTTGGGCTTAGGTAGGGAGACAGAGGGCAGAGTCTTTATTAATACCACATCTCCTGGGTTAAATAATGATGGTCCTATTTTGGGGGGTTGGGCTTCTGCTTACTTCTGGAAGTAAGCTAGGGAGGTTACATGCTTAACCAATTTAGAGGTCTCTTGGTCTAATAGAAAATCATTTGTAAGGAAAGGTTGTTAATACAGCATTTCAAACAGGGTCAGACTTAACTTTCAAGGGGTATTTCTTACCCACAGTAAAGCCATGGGAAGAAGAGTGACCCAAGGAAGGTGAGTTTCTTGGGACAGTTTTCTGAGATGTCTTTTGATAATATTGTTTGTCTTCTCTACCTTTCTTGAGGACTGGGGTCTCCAAGCACAGTGGAGATGACACTGTATGCCTGGTGCCTTTGAGACCCCTTGTGTGACAGCTGTCTTAAGCAAGGGGCCATTGTCACCTTGAAGGTACTTAGGTAGACTAAAGTGGGGAGTTATTTCATTAACTAACACTTTTGTTACCTCGGAGGCCTTTTCTGTACAGCATGGAAATGCTTCTATACAGTTAGTGAAAGTATCTACCCATACCAGGAGGTATTGGATGTCCTTCTTCTTTGGCATGTGGGTGAAGTCTATCTGCCAATCCTTCCCTGGATGGCTTCCTATTCTTTGGGTTTGAGGAGGAAGGAGATGCCTGTTAAGGGGAGTATTATAATTTTGAAACACAGTTTCACTCTATCGATCTGGCTGGAGTGCAGTGGTGCGATCTCAGCTCACTGCAACCTCCACCTCCTGAGTTCAAGCAATTCTCATGCCTCAGCCTCCCAAGTAACTGGGATTACAGGCGTGCACCACTACACCCGGTTAACTTTTTTGTATTTTTAGTAGAGTTGGGGTTTTGCAGTGTTGGTCAGGCTGGTCTTGAACTGCTGACGTCAAGTGATCCACCCACCAAAGTGCTGGGATTACAGGTGTGAGCCACTGTGCCCGACCAAGGGGATTATTTTTAAGACAGACTTCACAAGCACTAACAAGCTGCTTGACTGTTTTTAATAAGTTATCTCCTGAAAAATCTCTGGGCACACGATAAGTTTTATCCTTTCCCAAGTGAAAAGCCTGGTGAAGGATCTTAAGGACTTTACACTGGCGGGAGGCTGGCAAGTGGAGTTTGCCATCCTCTGACTGTAGCCATCCTGAGAGCTGAAAAGTATACCCTTGAGAAGTGGCCCATTCTGCTTCTGCAGGGGAGTACTGAGGCTTAATTTCTCTTATGGAGCCTTCCCAGATTAGAGGGGCTTCAAGTGCATTGAGGCCCTGAGGCTGACTTGCTGCTGACTTGGCTGCCTGATCAGCTAACTTGTTTCCTTAGGCTACTTCATCTGCTCCCTTCTGATGTCCCTTACAGTGCATCACTGCTACCTCTTGTGGAAGGAAAACCGAGGATAATAACTTGTTAATTTCCTGATGCTATTTTATAGCTTATCTTTAGTAGTAAGAAAGTGTCTTTCCTCCCAAATGGCAGCATGAGCGTAAAGAACTAAGAGAGCATACTTGAAGTCTGTGTAAATGTTAGCTACCTTTCCCTTGCTTCATTCAAGTGTTCTTGTAAGAGCTGTCAGTTCAGCTAGTTGAATGCTTGTGCCTGGGGAGAGGGGTGCACTTTCAATGTCATTCATAGTATACATTGCATATACCACCTTATAGACTCCTCGCTTCACAAATGAACTTCCATTTGTGAAGAGGGTCCAGTCTGGATTTTCCAGGGGAGTTTCCCTGAGAGCTTCCCTGGCTGCATAGGTCTGTACCACAACTTGTTCACAGTCATGTTCAGGTTTCCCAGTTTCCTTGGGGAGGAAAGTGGCTGAGTTTAGGCAAGAGCAAGTTTTTAACTAGATTGTAGACCCTTCTAATATCAGAGCCTGATATTTAAGGAGTCAGCTTTCTGTTAGCCAAGGGCATCCCGTAGAGGACAGCAATCCTGCTACATTATGTGGGTTATAAACAGTTAAGCCACTTCCCAGGGTTAATTTAGTGGCCTCTGGTACCAGTAGGGCCACTGTGGCAGTGGCTCAGAGGCATGATGGCCATTCTTTAGCCACCAAATCAGGTTCCTTACTTAGGGAGCCCACTGGCTGTTGAGCTGGTCCTTGGGCTTGAGTTAAAACTCCCAGGGCCATTGTCTTCCTTTCTGATACATAAAGATTGAAGACCTTCCCTATGCGAAGGCTGAGGACTGGTACCCTAAGTAAGGCTTGTTTTAACTGATTAAAGGCCTTTTGAGCTTCAGGTTCTCAGGTTAGAAAATGAGTTTTAGCCACTTGAGTTTCTTTTTTTTGGGGACGGAGTCTTGCTCCGTCACCCAGGCTGGAGCACAGTGGTGTGATCTCGGCTCACTGCAACCTCTACCTCCTGGGTTCATGTGATTCTCCTGCCTCAGCCTCCCAGGTAGCTGGGAATACCGGCATGCACCACCATGCCCAGCTAATTTTTGTATTTTTAGTAGAGACAGGGTTTCACCATGTTGGCCAGAATGGTCTTGATCTCTTGACTTCATGATCCGCCCACCTCGGCCTCCCAAAGTGTTGGGATTACAGGCGTGAACCACTGTGCCTAGCCTTGAGTTTCTTTTATGAGGTGATATGAGGGGTAAACTACCTCACCATACCAAGATGAGTTTGCAGAATCTTGTAATGTCCCCAAATCCTCTTAGTTGCTTCAAGGTTTTAGGGAGGGGGAAGGAGGATATTGGCTTAATCCTTTCTTCCCCTAATGCTCTGGTCCCTTCAGACAACACTACACTCAGTACTTCACTGAGGTTTGGCAAAGGTTGACCTTAGATTTTGAAACCTTATATCCTCTGTTGGCTAAGAAATTAAGAAGAGCTTCACTGCCTTCCTGAGATGCTTCCTCAGTTGGGGCACAAAGCAGTATGTCATCTACATATTGCAAGACCCTGACCTGAGGATGGGAAAACTCAGAGAGGTCCTTTGACAGTGCCTGTCCAAACAAGTGGGGACTGTCTCAAAATCCCTGAGGCAGCACTGTCCATGTTAAGTGGACATCTGGCCAGAGGGATCTTCGAAGGCAAACAGGTATTGAGAATCAGGATGTAACGCTATATAGAAAAAGGCATCCTTTAGATCTAGGACTATGAACCATTTAGTTCCCTCAGATATTTGGGTTAGCAAAGTATAGGGATTAGGGACCACTGGATGAGTTGGAACTATGGCCTTATTAATGATGTGGAGGATCTGATCTAGTCTCCATTCTCCACTGGATTTTTGCACTCCTAATATTGGGGTGTTGCAGGGGCTGCTACAGGGTTTGAGGAGGCCCTGCATTTTCAGGTTATTAATAATGGCTTCTAACCCCTTCCTAGCTTTGGCTTTAGGGGATATTGTCTCTGGTTAGGAAAAGAAGTGGGATCCTTAAGGTGGATCTGGACTGGCCTATTCTTCCTTGAGTTGCTCACACTTCTGGATTAATAATAGCTTCCACCAGGGGGAGACAACGAGTTTCTCTTGGAGCTATAAGGATACTGGCCCCCATGCAAGCAAAAATGTCTCTGCCTAATAAAGGAGTGGGACTTTCAGGAATGAGTAAGAAGGCATGTGTAAATAATAAGTCTCCCAAACTACAACTAAGCGGTTGAGAAAAATATCAGGTTAGAATTTTTCCTGAGATGCCCATCATGGTCATGCTATGGGAAAAGGGGAGGCCTGGATTAGGGAGAAGAGAGATACTGGTTCCAATGTCTAGAATAAGGTCCACCTTCCTTCCTTCCTTCAATTTTCAGAATCACCTGGGACTCCTGTGCAATAATGACAGTTTGAGCTGCTGGAGCCCGGGGTCTGAACCCCAGGACCCATCAGTCCTGTTGGACCATCTGTGAGACTGGTTCTGAACCCAGTAACCTCTGTCTCCAGGGGCAGTCTGATCTCCAGTGGTCCCAACCACTGGCTGGACATGCTTGAGGTGGCTTCTGCTTGCTGCCTGGGCACTCCTTCTTAAAGTACTTGCCACACTGGTAGCAACTAATGGATGCATCTTGGGGATCCTGGACTTTGCAAGTTTGCAAAGCAGCTACTAGAGCCTCTGGCCTTCTCTTGTGTTTCCTCTCTCCAGGGCCTCCTTCCAGTCCCTATTATGAAAGACCAAGGTAACCACCCTCAAGAGGTTTTTCAAGGTGCTATCTGGTCCTATAACTTGCTTCTACAGTTTCCTTCTAATATTGGGAGCTGCCTGTGTAATAAACTTCTCCTTTAGGGTGAGCTGTCCCTTGACTGAATAGGGGATAAGGAGGTGTGTTTTATTAGTGCTTCTCTCAGCCTTTCCATAAAGGCTGCAGGGTTCTTACCTGGCTTTTGGCTTATCTTGGCCAGTTTAGAGTAATTAAGAGGTTTGGCTCTCCTAGTTCTTTGTAGGCCCTCCAATATGCACATTAATAAGTGTTTCCTTTTCCATTCATCTGTGAAGTTATCGGGGTTCCAAATCAGGGTTGTCAAGAGGTACTGCCTCTCTTCCCTACTCGGAATGATAGTTCCCCACTGGGAATGATGGTTCCGCTATCTCTTCACCTTCCCTATTTTCTCTTTTCCTTTTTGGCCTACTATAAGAGACATATTGCTTGTCTCCAAATTTTTCTGATGCTTGCAGAGCTGCCTGTTTTTCAGCTGCAGTTAGGATTTGGCTTAGGAGCAGCATAACATCCCTCCATGAGAGGTCAAACACCTGAGTTAAATTTTGGAAAGCTATATACCGATTGGAGTCATCAGAAAATCAGCCTAAGTATCCCTTTATTTGCCTAAGGTCATGCAATGAGATGGGAACTTGAACCCTAGTGGCATCACCTCCATTGGTCATTTCCTATAGGAGTAAGAGTGAAGCTGGGTGAGTGGGGAATTTTGGAGATGGTGGAAATAGAGGAGCTGATGGCACAGTTAGAGGGGGCCCCAAATAAGGGTGACAGGAAGAGCCGGGACACTCAATGGCTGCCTGAAGTTGCTTTTTTAGTTTTGGGGAATCATTACCTTTTGGTTTGCCTGATATGACTGCTAAAAGAGCTTGGTTGATTGTCCAGTGCTTGCAAAGGTCTAGTAAGAAGGCCATGCCCTTGCGCAAAAGCAAAGTTTCAGGATTAAAGGAGGCTCAGTGCTTCAGAATGCACTTGAGAGGGGTGCAGGCTAAAGATGGCTGAAAAGATAGGGAGACAAGGAGTCCCTTATTCCCCTCCTTCCTTTGGAATGGCCCAAGGTAGAGAGGAAGACAATGGGAGCATCCCCCAACTGTTTTCCCTTCTTGGTTCCCTGAGCCCCGGCATCTGTTAAAGGTGCTACTCTTGGATGCAGGCATGTCCCTCAGCCATGGATCTAAAGGAGCTAAGTGATGGATTTAGTCACATTCACCCTTGCAACTCTAATCCTCCACTGGTGATTTCCCTTTGACTTCCCAGACTTGTATTATCTACGTGGCTCCCTGATAGATGGCTCTTGGGAAAGACTATGTAACAGTTGTATTTGCAAGTCCCCTTAATGGAGAGAGTGTACTGGGTTGAGCTCTATACTGCTATTATGGCCTGGACTAAAATATTTATTATTAGGCAGTGGTTCTGGTTAACTTTAAGACATAACAACCCCTTACTATTTAAGTACCATTTTAATGGGAGGCAGAATAGGTGCCTTAAAAGAATGTAGGAACTGAATGGTGGTTTTCCTGCTGATGGGACAGTATCAAAACTAAAATTTGGTTTTGGAGGACATTTTCCTCCTCATTGTTGAGTTTTCCCATTCACAAAAGAGGCATAAAGCCTGACCTCTAATAGAGGAGTACAAAAAGGGAGGAGAATTGGGAAACTAGAGTGTTTAGGCAAAGGGCTGAGAAGATACTTCATGGAGAGGATTTCTGTTCCACTAGGTGGTGCTGTAGATCTTGAAATACCATGTGATCTCCAGACCAAGGGTAGAGAGATTGATGCTCACTGTGGGGGAAAGGGAGATCCTCTATTCCTAGAAAATCACAAAAATGGCAATCCTTTGCATTATATTCCTGGTTACTATGGCATTTGCTGATCCTATCTAACAGGATTATTTCCCTGAAGTATAAAAATTTCCACAGCATTTCATACAGAGAGGGGATAGGAGACACAGCAGTCGACAGGAAAGAAGGAAAAATGCAATAGGAAAAGCTTGGAGATCCTGTTACTGATGCTCAGCAGGCAGTCAGAGTCTGAGGTTAATCCAGAAGCCTTCGGGTAACACTTGGGTGTATCCCTGGCCAGGAACTATCAGTTGCCTCTGGACCTCTTCCAGCCCCACGCAATGGCTAGGCTCTCCGTGAAAGGAAACGGGTTTGAAACAGAGTCAACATTCCCAGCACCCTGAGGGTACTGAGGGATTCATTAAGTTCTCCCCAGCAAGCCTGTCATCTGAGTCTTGAGATGGGTAGCATGCTCTAAGGGCATCTAGGTGGCCATCAGACACAAGTGTTTTTGGTTTTATTTTAAAATGGAGGGCAGAAGGCCCCGAAATGAAAGTAAAGATATGGGGTCTGCTCCTATACTCACCCTTCCAATGAGTCTACCTTGGATCCCAGATGGGCCCCACAATGAAGTGGCCTCATTGGTGGGGGTGATACCCAAGGTTTGTTGTCTCACAGCTGAGGAAATCAAGGACATGAACACACAAAGAGTGAGCTTAAGAGTGGAAGTTTAATAGGTGAAAGATAATAGCTTTCTGCTGGAGAGGGGGATCCCACAGAAATGGCTTGTCAGATCTGTGGTTAAATGCAGGGGCTTTTATAGGTGCCTGATGAGGAGGCCGTATCTGATTTACATAGGGTGTGAAAGATTGGTTGGACCAGGTGTGCCATCTGCATAGGGTATGAAAAACTCATTACACTAGGTGTGTCATTTGCATAGGGCACAAAAAACTGGTCGTCCCCATACTGATCTTTTATTATGTAGGCAGGTCCTCTGCCTAGCCTGCACCATGTTGCCCATTCCTTTACTGTACACATAGTAACAAAAAAGGGAAGATGGAGCCTCCATGTTGGACATGCCTGGCTCCCAGGTAGCCCTTTTCTATTGGCACAACTGCTGGCATTCCCCTGTTCAAACTTCCAGCTTGCTTATCTATGTTTTCAGCTCAATTTTTCAGGCTGCTCTTTGTTAGAAAAAAATAATTTCTTGGGCTCCTTCTTGCTAAAAGGGAAGCTTTGCTGAGGACTTTGCTGAGGACCCTATCTGCCTAAATAATTTCTTTCTACCTCCTGTATCAGTATGTTGCCTCTTTGTTCTCATTAGTTTCAAAGAATATCTTGATTTCTCCCTTAATTTCATTATTTCAAAAGTCATTTAGGAGCAGGTTTATTTCGATGTAATTATATGGTTTTGAGCAATTTTCTTAGTGTTTCTATTTTATTGTGCTGTACTCCAAGAGTGTGGTTAGTATGATTTTTAAAAAAAATTCTACTGAGAATTGTTTTATATCTGATTGTGTGGTTGACTTTAGAATATGTGCCATGTGCATCTGAGTAGAATGTATATTCTGTTGTTTGGGGGTGGAGTGTTCTGTAGATGTCGATTGGGTCCATTTGGTCAAGTGTTGAGTTCAGGTCATGAACATCTTTGTTAGTTTTCTGTCTCAATGATCTAATATTATTATTGGGGTATTGATGTCCTGCACGATTATTGTGTGTTTATCGAAGTCTCTTTGTATGTCTCTAAAAGCAGCTTGCTTTTTGAATCTGGGTGCTCCTCTGTCAGATGCATACATATTTAGGATAGTTATGTCTTCTTGTTGAATTGAGTCCTTTACCATTATGTAATGTCCTTGTCTTTTTTATCTTTGTTGGTTTAATGTCTGTTTTGTCTGAGTTTAGAATAAATTCAACAACCCCTGCTTTTTTTCTGTTTTTCTATTTGCTTGGTAGATTTTTCTCCATCCCTTTACTTTGAGCCTATGGGTGTCATCACATGTGAGATGGGTCTCTTGAAGACAGCATACCATCAGGTCTTGCTTATTTATTCAACTGATCACTCTGTGCCATTTAACTCGTTTACATTCAAAGTGAATATTGATGTTAGGATTTGTTCATTATTATGTAGACTTGTTTATGTGGTTGCTTTATAGTGTTACTGGTCTATGTACTTAAGTGTGTTTTTGTAGTGGCTGGTAATAGTCTTTTCTTTCCAAGGTTAGCACTCCCTTCAAGAACTCTTTTTTTTTTTTTTTTTTTTTTAATTCTTTTTTTTGAGACGGAGTCTCACTCTGTCACCCAGGCTGGAGTGCAGTGGCCGGATCTCGGCTCACAGAAAGCTCCGCCTCCCGGGTTCACGCCATTCTCCTGCCTTAGCCTCCTGAGTAGCTGGGACTACAGATGCCCACCACCTCGCCTGGCTAGTTTTTTGTATTTTTTAGTAGAGACGGGGTTTCACCGTGTTAGCCAGGATGGTCTCGATCTCCTGACCTCGTGATCCGCCCGTCTCAGCCTCCCAAAGTGCTGGGATTACAGGCTTGAGCCACCGCGCCCGGCCAAGAACTCTTGTAAGGCATATCTGATAGTAAGGAAATCCCTTAGCATTTGCATGTCTGAAAAGGATCTTATTTCTCCTTCACTTACAAAGCTTAGCTTGGCTGGATATGAAATTCTTGGTTGGAAATTCTTTTCTTTAAGAATGCTGAGCCTTGCACAGTGGCTTACACCTGTAATCCCAGCACTTTAGGAAGCTGAGGCAGGTGGATCATTTGAGGCCAGAAATTCAAGAGCAGCCTGGCCAATATGGTGAAATCCTGTCTCTACTAAAAATACAAAAAATTAGACAGGTGTGGTGGCACATGCTTGTAATCCCAGCTACTTGGGAGACTGAGGCATGAGAATCACTTGAACCTGGGAGGCAGAGGTTGCAATGAGCCAAGATTGCACCACTGCACTCCAGCCTGGATGATGGGAGTGAGACTGTCTCAAAAAAAAAAAAAAAAAAGAAAAAAAGAAAAAAAAAAAGAATGACTGTAGGCCCCCATTCTTTTCTGGTTTGTGCTGAAAGGTCTGCTGTTAGTTGATGGGGTATTTTGTAGGTGACCTGCCCTTTCTCTCTAGCTTCATTTAACATTTCTTCTATCATTTTGACCTTGAAGAATCCAATTACTATGTTTCTTGGGGATGGTCTTCTTGTGTAGTATTTCACAGGGGTTCTCTGCATTTCCTGAATTTGAATGTTGGCCTCTCTAGCAAGGTTGGGGAAATTTTCATGGATGATAACCGGAATGTGTTTTCCAAGTTGCTTGCTTTCTCTTCCTGCCTTTCGGGGATACCAGTGAGTCATATCTTTGGTCTCTTTACATAATCCCATATTTCTCAGAGGTTTTGGTCATTCTTCCTTACCATTTTTTTATTTTGGTCTCACTGAGTTATTTTGAAGAGCCAGTCTTTGAGCTCTGAGAGTCTTTCCTCAGCTTGGTTGATTCTGCTGTTAACACTTGCAGTTGTATTCTGAAATTCTTGAAGTTAATTCTTCAGCTGTATCAGCTCACTTTGCTTCTTTCTTAACATGGCCATTTCATCTTTCATCTCCTGTATTATTTTATTTATTCCTTAGATTCCTTGTATTGGGTTTCAATTTTCTCCTGAATGTCAGTGATCTCCATTCCCATCCATATTCTGAATTCCATTTCTGTCATTTCAACCTGTTTAAGCACCATTGCTGGAGAACTAGTGTGGTCATTTGCAGGTAAAAAGACACTCTGGCTTTTTGATTTGCCAGAGTTCTTGGCTGGTTCTTTCTCATCTGTGTGGGCTGGTAATCCTTCAGTCTTTGAAGGTGCCATCCTTTGGATGGCCCAGTGGTAGCATGGGCCAGGGTGCAGGGCCACTGGTGTCCATGCTTAATGTTCATGCTGGCAGTGGCAGTGTGGTGACAGTGGAAGTGGGTGTGCTTATGCTGGCAGTAATGGCATGGTGGGGTATGTGTACACCCACCCATTCTCCAGATTTGGAAAGTTTTCTGTTATTCTTTGAATAAGCTTTGTATCCCCTTTGTCTTTCTCATATCCCTGTTTAACTTCAGCAACCCAAATATTTTCTTTTTTGATGTTGTCCCATAAATCCTGCAAGCTTTCTTTATTCTTTTTCATTCTTCTTCATTTTTTTTACTCTATGTATTTTCATAGTCTTTGAGCTCACTGATTCTTCTGTTTAATTCTGCTGTTGATACTCTCTATTGCCTTTTTCATTTCATGCATTATGTTTTTCAATTCCAGGATTTCTTTGAATTTTTTTTTTTTTTAATTATTTCAATCTCTTTGTTAGATTTTTCTGGTAAATTTCTGAATTGATTCTCTGTGTTTTCTTGAAGTTCACTGTGCTTCCTTAAAACATCTGTTTTGGCTAGGCATGGTAACTCATGCCTATAATCTCAGCACTTTGGGAGGCTGAGGCAGGAAGATTGCTTGAGCCCAGGAGTTCAAGACCAGCCTGGACAACAAAGTGAGAGTCCCATGTCTACAAAAAAATTTTAAAAATAGCCAGGCATGGTAGTGCATGCCTGTGGTCCCAGCTACATGGGAGGCTGAGGTGGGAGGATTGCTTGAGCCCAGGAGGTTGAGGCTGCAGTAAGCCATGTTTGTGCCACTGTACTCCAACCTGGGTGACAGAATGAGAGCCTGTCTCCAAAAAAAGCACAAAACAAAACAAAAAACAAAGAAGAAACCCCAAAAAATATTCTTTTGAATTCTTTGTCTGAGAGATCACACATCTCTATTACTTTATGGTTGATCTCTGGCATCTTATTTTGTCTGTTTGGTGACGTCATATTTCTCTGAATGTTCTTGATTTTTGTAGAAGTGCGATGTCCTTGCCTTGAAATATTAGGTATTTATTTTTGCCTTTATAGTCTGGCTTTGTTTGTGCCTGTCCTTCTTCAGAGGGACTTCCAGGGATTCTAAGCAGACTGACTTATGTTTCCTGAGCCTGGGACCACTACTGGCATCTCAGCACTGAGGGATGGTCTAAACCCAGGCTTGCTGCAAGTCTTGCAAAGACTGAGAGGGTTGCAAAAGCTGTAGCCAGAGGGACTGGATTTAAGACTGGGGCATGTTGGGATCTGCTGTAGGAATGAAGCTGGTGGTCCATCTCATTGGCTTAGACAGGTGTATGTCACCTAGCAGGTCCCTGCACAAGTAGTTCCTTGACTACAACAAGAGGGGCCAGAGCTGAGACAGCCCCCTTGGGATCTGCTGTGGGATGGAGGCTGGTGTGCTTGTCATGGTGGTTCAGACAGGCACACAGCTGCCCGCATGGCTCTGCACAGATGGAATAATTCCCTGATTGTAGTGGGAGGGGCTGGAACTGACCATAGGCCTCTTTAGGATCTGCTGTGGAACAGAGGCTAGAGAGCCCTGTCTTGGTTTAGGGAGGTGCACATTGCCCAGCAAGTTCCTGCACAGATAGGATAGTTCCCTGACTGCAGCAGGAGGGGCCAAATCGCAGACTGGGCCTCCTCAGGATCTGCTGTGAGGTAGAGGCTGGAGAGCCCAGTCTCACTGGCTCAGAGGGGCATGTGTCTCCTAGCAAATCCCTATGCAGATGAGATAGTTACCTGATTGCAGCAGGAGGGGCCAGGGCTGACACTGGGCCCCCGTGGGATTTGCTATGGGAAGGAGCCCATCTTGTTGGCCCAGACAGGCATGTGTCTCCCAGCAGGTCTCAGCACAGACAGGATAATTCTCCACTGTAGTGACAGGGGTCAGAGCTGAGACTGGGCTCTCTCAGGATTTGCTGTAGGGTGAAGGCTAGAAAGCCCAGTCTCATTGGCTTAGAGGGGCATGTGTCTTCCAGCAAGTCCCTGCACAGTCTGGTTAGTTCTCTGATTGCAGCTGGAGGGACCAAGTCTGAGACTTGGGTCCCCTTGGAATTTGCTGTGGGACAGAGGTTGGTAAACTCATCTGGGAGCCTCAGGCTGCGAGATATGGGTGAGTCTCCCTCTAGTTCCTTGTGTAAGAGGCGGTGAGCAGGGACCTCAGCTGAGAGGGGCTGGATCAGAAAAACAGGGCAACTTTCAGGCTTACTGCCAAGACCGATGTCAGCAGGCAGACAAGCCTTTCCACCAAGGCACTAGTGTGCCCTACTCCTTCTGGACCTCTCTGCAGATGGTTTTGGTTGCAGGCTTAAGGCCAAATATGGCTGTAGCCCAGGACCTTGGAAGCCTGGGCTGTTTCTAGGCTTGAACTGGGGAGCAAGCTTGGTGGATCAGCCACTGGTGTTGGTCTGTACTCTCAAAACAATCCTTCAAGGTCTTGGAATCCACCAGCGTTTCACAAACTCCTACCTGAATCTTGATGCTCCTGCAGAGAGACTTTTGACTGTGGGTGGGTGTAGAATTTTTGTGGTTGTGAGGGGACATGAGTGGGTTATCTTCTATTCCACCATCTTCTCTCTGCCTTTTTGCATTCTGAGAGTCTCTCCACTCAGTCTTCCATTTTATGAATTAGTTCTTCAACTGGGTCCATTTGTCTATCCAGCACATGTATGAGTTATTTTCATTATAAATTTACAGCTTTGTTAGTAGTTTTGCTTCCACAGCAATCTGCTTTTGTTTCAGGAGTGAAACTTTGGCATTTCTCAGAGGATACTGATTATTCTATTTTGAAGTTTTTATAACTTTTGTTAAATAAACTTTTTATTCAGGTGATAATTCTTCTCTTTTTTATATTGTTAATTTTCCTCAAATAGTAAGAGATTCTTGATTGTTTAGTCTGTTTGTATAACAATGCTCAATCAGAAGCTTAAAATGCAGTAATTCCTGTGATTGTGGGGAGAGCAGGATGCGCGATCAGACAGTGTGCCAATCTTTCTAGAGTTGCTGTCATTTTCTCGGGTTCACAGATTAGCACTCACACTTGCAACCATGGCCCATCCCCCAGGGAATTCCTACTTTGTTCATTGCACAAGGCTTTCCCAAACTCCCTTGCAGACCCTCATCACAGGAGAAGTTATTTATGCCATGTTGTTCCATCCCCTATTACTGTTTTCTTCATTGTCATGTGACTTTTCTCATTATAATATCATTAACATGTAGAAGGTATCGGTTAACTAGGGTAAAGGTGAGCAATGTCTGCACAGGATCTAGTCCCATCAGATGCTATGCTGTGTTAGGTTGAACTCAGCTATTTATTGACTCATCTCATTCTGATGGTCCCAAGAATGAAATCACTCTGCAGCCTCCTCCTTATGACTTTGTGCTGGTTGTTCTTGGTATCTCTCCTGAATATACTGGCTCAACTCATTCTGTTTCTACTAATATAACAAATATTTCCAAATCCTCTGACAGAATGTCTTCTATATACATTTTTCTCTTCTAAGACAGTTGGTTAGCTTTCTGCTCAGTATGGACTCCCCAGTAATTCTGAGGCTCAAAAGTGCTTAGGTGTTTTAAAGTCAGATAAAAGGTCAGTGTGGCTGAAATACAGTGAATGAAGGAGAGAGTATCAAGAAATGGGATTGAAGAAGTAGACAGGGGCCCAATCATGCAGGACTTCAGAGGACTGGATAAGCAGTTTGTATTTTATCCTTAGTGCAAAGGGACTTATTACCTGATGCATGTCACAGCCAGCTCTTCTTCCTAGTTAGCATTGGGGCCGGGGACCAATGAGGACTCCCTCTAGGAGGTGCCCTGCTGCACACAGTGGATGGCAGATCTATATCCAGGGTGCTCTAGGCATCAGTCAGTGCTGTCACCAACCTTCATTCTGTTTATCTTCTGTTTCAGAGGTTGTGTTTTCGTCTTACCCTGGATTTTCAACCTCAGAGGTAGGAACTGACTACTTTATATTTGTGTTCCTGAGTTAGAACATTAATTTTAATAGACAAAATGAAATAAATTAATGGAGCCATGAGAGTCATTTCTATAGATCACACTTAGGAAGCCCATTCATTGTATAGGTAGTTGCCAAGTACCTACCATGTACCAGGTCCTGTGCTGGCCACAGACAGACATGTCTTGACCTTACCTGCCTAGTCTAACTTTCATTGTTCTCACATGCTGTTTAGTATAATGTAATAATGGCAGCTGCCTCAAGTGATAAAATTGGCATTGAAGTGGGGCTGCTACCAGCAGCTCCCTAACTAGAGTCCCCCAAAGCTGGAAAAGTCCTTGCCAGATACACCACTATCCAGGACCTAATCCTTGATGTCACAGGCTTAGACCCTTGATTTTTGTTAGCATAGAAAATTGTTTTTTCTCTCACGGCAGATACTCATGGAGACTGGTGCATGTAAACTAAATATTGATTTATTCATTTACAATAAATAGTATATCTCTTCATTTAGCCAACCTGCATCCTTGAGAGGCAACTCAGTATACAACCTCCCCACAGATACAACTGTGTGAGAAATTCTATCAGTTAACTATAGCTGCTTACTCAAACCAACCCAGTAACAATTCATTATTTTTCACCACTCACAATTGAGTTGACAAAGTGATTCCACTGGCTTCGCCAAGGCTCACTCATGCAACTGCATTTAGCTGGCAGGGTAGCTGTCGGCTGGGCTCAAGGACACAGCTGGCATGGCTTGGCATCTTCTCTGTGGTCTTTTCCTCCTGGGCTACATTGCAGTATGGTTTCATTACAGCATCAGGGTTTCAAGAGAGCAAGGATGAATTGAAAGGTTCTAAAATTGAAATAGTGTCACTTCTCCACATTCTGTTGGTCAAAGCAAGTCAAAAGCCCAGTATTATATTGCTGTACAATTCTGACGCTGACCCTTGAGTTTGTGCAGACCCCACAAGTTAAGCACAGAGCCCACAAGTGAAGGTAGTTCCCAAAAAGATTTCCCTCACTTCAGAAGCCAGCCACAAGTTTAGGAGCCCCCAGGCTATCCACACTTTGACCAACTGGTGATAAATTCAAGAGTTTCCACAACCCACTCAGGTTCAGTAATTTTCTAGAACAACTCATAAAACTCAGCAAAGGGTTATACTTACAATCACAGTTTTACTATAATGCAGCAGTCCCCAACCTTTTTGGCTCCAGGGACCAGTTTTGTGGAAGACAATTTTTCCATGGACTGGGGTGGGGTGGGTGGTTTCAGATGATTAAAGTGCATTACTTTTATTATGTACTTTATTTCTGTTATTATTACATTGTAATATATAATGAAATAATTATACGACTCACCACAATGTAGAATCAGTGGGAGCCTTGAGCTTGCTTTTGTGCAACCAGACGGTCCTATCTTGGGGTGATGGGAGACAGTGACAGATCATCAGGCATTAGATTCTCATAACAAGCACACAACCTAGATCCCTCGCATGCCCAGTTCACAGTAGGGTTTGTGCTCCTGTGAGAATCTAATGCCACTGCTGATCTGACAGGAGGTGCAGCTCAGGCAGTAATGCGAGCAATGGGGAGTGGCTGTAAATACAGATGATGTTTCACTCACTCACCCGCTGCTCACTTCTTGCTGTGTGGCCCAGTTCCCAATAAGCCAAGAACTGGCACTGGTTTGTGGCCCGAGGGTTGGGGACCCCAGCTGTAAATGACACGAATCAGGACTAGCCAAATGGAAAAGCATATAAGGTGAGGTTTGAGAGCTTTCTTGCCTCTCCCTGTGAAATCAGGGCATGTCTCCCTCCCAGCACACTGAATGTGCTCACCAACCAGGAAGCTCACCCACACCTCAGAGTCCAGAGTTTTTATTGGAGGCTTATTGGCCACCTGATTGAACTCAATTTCTAGTTCCTTATCCTCCCCAGGGGTCAGGCTGGTGCAAAGCCCCAACTCTCTAGTCACATGGTTAGTCTTTCTGGCATGGCTAGCCTCTATCCTGAGTCATGTCATTACCCTAAACTCAGGTGTGACTCAAGGGGTCCTGCATAACAAAGATATTCCTATCACTTAGAAAATTCCAAGGTTTTAGAAGCTCAGTGCCAGGAACCTGGGACAAAGACCAGACAAATTGTTTCTTATGTAACAGCCAGTCTAATTTCAGGAGGGTAGACACATGGTCTCCACCTCTGAATGGGAGAAGCAGCAAGGTCACACTGCAAAAGGGCATGTATGTGGGATGGAGGGGCTTGTGGCCATTATACAGTCTACCTCACAAGTCAAAGATAATTTGTAGGATTGCTCAGTGCTCAGATCAGCTCTCTGACATCTGAAAATCTAGAAAGTGAGTTGGATAGTTGAGACTTTTAGTGGCCTTTCTCTTAAAATCAGATGCATCTCCCTCTAAGACAGGGCCCTCTCTGCCCCCATCAGGGCCAGTTATGCCCTTGGGTCAGGATACTCCTCATCTTGACTCTCTGGCTTTTCCTTGTCTGTACTGCAGTCTGACTTACCCCCTTCAGTTCACACAGCCTTGCTCTAAGTAGGGAATTACATAGTGGAGGAGACTGCCTTATCAGACTGCCAGCACATTCCACTCTTGCATCTCAGAGATTGCCTTGGGATCACTGGGAGAGGTGAGTCATCTGAGTTCCCAAACACCATCACTGGTTTTTGTTTTATTCTCACCCGTGACTGACCTGTCCACTCATATGGTTTTACAGGTTGACCCAGAAGGGTACAAAATACTTGGCTCAAAGTAAGTGCCCCATAAATGTTCATTGAATGAACAAGCAAAATTTAAGTGACTTGCTCAAGATTCCACAGTGATTAATTAATTCAGCTTAAGACAGAATCTAGTTCATCTGAACCTAACCCTTAGCCCAACATCTACCCTTATAATATCCTGTGGTCCCATTGAACTCAGGAATTAGTGAGTGTAGTGAGTTATGTATAGTTAAACCAACAATGACCTTTTTCTGCTTGATCAAATATGTTGAACCTGTGGCAGTCTGGGTTGTATGAAAAGAACATGACCCTGCAAGAAGGGATCCAGATGCAGCATGCCACATTCAGCCCCCACGGGCTGGCTGAAGTCATTCAGGACTGTTGTTTCATCCCCAAATGAAGACCCTCCAACTCGAGGATGTGGGCTAGCCCATCAGAGCAGGTGTTCAAGGCTCAAGACACCTCCCTCTCCCTCTCCCCACTAGAAAAATTCCCCTTAAGGACACAAGCACCTTCCCCTTTGCCTTCTGGAGAAATTTTAGCCCAACTGTGTAGAAGGGCCAATTCAGGGTAAGCTGCTGTAGGGCAGAGAGGGTGGGGACCAAGTACCTCTGATGTCTGCACCAGTGCTGTATTATCCTGTGGCCTCAGAAAACTTGAAAATGGAACTTTGGGTGCTTGAGAATTAGCTCATCATATGACCTAAGAGAACTTGGAGCCAGAATTCTGGGCTGATGGTGACATCTACCCTTATGACCCTACATGTCTCTTTTTGGCCAAGTCTCTCTAGGAAGGTCATTCATTCCACCCTGTTCCATTGAAAGGGTCTGTTGGCCCTTAGTGACCTTATTTATTATTGGGCACTTTGATTTTGACTTTTCCTTCTTTCTAAGACAACCAAGATATGTTCACTTCCTCCTATATTCGAGATCCTTCCTGTGAAGTCACTGAAGGCCAGGAACCAGACGCTGGCCCCACCCTTCCCAGAGCTGAGATACCTTAGCCTGGCCTACAACAAGGTGACTTTTTGCTCCTCTACTGTTTCCTCAGGGGCACAGATGGGAGGGTGGGATGCAAGTTGCTCTGGCCTAAAAACCAACCTTCCATTCAATTCCCTGCATTACAGGTACATGGGCTCAGGAATTCTCAGGGTGGGGAAAGTGGAGGGAGTTCAGGCCAAGGCAGGAGTCCATCTCTTCAGTCACAGATATTTATTTAGCACTTACCATGAGTCAGGCTCTGTGGTAGGCACTAGGTATACTGCTGTGGAAAGAGACTTGGCCTCTGCCCTTTTGCAACTTATCACCTATAAGGAAGACAGGAAGACTGATAGGGACAAATCATCACAATACGAGCATGCTTAGTGTTATGAAGAAATTCACTGTGTTATGAAGTAAATGATGGAGGGGAGGTGTCTAACCTAATACTTGGGATCAAGGAAGGTTCCCAAGAAAGTGGTGTTTAAGCTGAGATCTGAATCAGTGAGTTTAATCAGGTGAAGAGGGGTGAGTCAAGTGAGGGTAGAAATGTAGCTTAAGGGGAACAGCAGATACAAAGTCTAAGGGACAGATTTGACATATTTTTCCAATATTCATGTCCTGTTTGGTTTTCTGTAAAATCCCACTAATTGAGCCCTACTCAAGTCTGAAATGCAGGAAACTTGTAAGATACTCTGCTCACATTCCTCTACAGCAAGCAGCTGGTACAGCTAAACTCCCCAGGGGTTTTCTTCTAAGAGTTTTATTGTTTTAGCTCTTACATTTAGGTCTTTATTTCAACTTAATCTTTATATATAGTGTGAAACAGGTATCAGCTTCATTCTTTTGCATGTGGATATCCAGCTTTCTTAACACCACTTACTGGAAAGACTATTCTTTCCCTCATTGTTACACCCTTGCCGAAAACCAGTGGACCATAGATGTATCACAGGTCCCTTTTCTTGAAATTGGTAATTTATGTCTTCTATTGATCCAAAATAGTTAGACATTACCTCTTTTATTGACTTTCTCTTATTAAACTAGCTGCTGCTTTCACTGGATGTCTCTGTTTTCTATTTCATTGATTTCTGCTCGTAACTTTACTTCTGTTCTTCTACTTAAAATGATTTTAATTTGCTCCTCTTTTTCTCACATCTTAGGCAGTATAATTTTAGTTAATTGATTTAGACCTTTCTTTCTAATATAAGCAAGTAAAGCTTTACATTTCTTCTCCAAGCACTGCTTTAGCTGAGTCCTACAAATTGTAATATATTTTCTTTTTATTTTCATTAAATTAAAATATTTTCACTTTTTCCTATGATTTCTTCTTTGATCCACAGGTTTTTAAGAACTTAGTTAATTTCCAAATATATGGGGCTCTTCCAGGTGTCTTGTATTTATTTCTAATTTATTTTGTGTGCAGATAACATAATCTGTAAGATGTCATTCTTCTGAAATCTGTTTAAACTTGTTTTATGATTCACCCTATGGTCGGTCTGTCTTGGTGAACGTTCCATGTGCATTTTAAAAACTATGTATATTCTGCAGTTTTGTGGGAAAGGGTTCTATAAATATTAAGGTAAGGTGGTTGGTTGTGTCACTCAGATCTTCTCTGTACTCTTGTCTAGTTGTTCTATCAATCACTGAGAGCAGTGTGTGAAAATCTCCAGACGTAGTTGTGAATTTGCTTATTTCTCCTTTTAGTTCTGTCAGTTTTTACTCCATGTATTTTGAAGTCTGCTATTGATGCAGATACATTTAGAATTGTTATATCTACTTAACGTATGGATACTTTTATAAATTATGAGTTGCCTTTTTTTGCCTCTAATAATATTCCTTGTCTCAATGTCTTTTTTGTTTGATTTAAATATAGCTACATAGCTTCCTTATACTTACTGTTTGCATAGTATATCTCTTTCTATCCATTTACTTGCAACCTATTTATATCTTTGTAGTTAAGGTGTGTCTCTTTTAGACAGCATATAGTTAGTTTTTCCTAGGGTGCCAGTGTTTTTCTCAGTTTTCCTGCTTTGTCCTCAGTTTTCATTCTTCCCTGAGTGCCTGCACCTCAAAGGAGTTTATCTCCACATGCTCATTCCTCCCCCTAGCAGTAGACTGCTTTTGCTTGCTACTTAGTGCTTGCTAAGTAACAAGTGGTGGTAGGGGCCAAAGGGAGGCTCTAGTGCCAGTCTTAGGCAGCCCTGGGACCAACCCTGTGTCTCAAGGTGGGCTTTTTTCAGTGGTCCTACCCCTCTCCTAGCGGTAGGAGACCTCTAATGTGCTAGGCCCAGGTTGGTTTCCTGCTCCAAACACAGGAGTAGTGGGTTTTAATTTTTTCCCTACCCAAGATGCAGTGCCCCAGGCTGCAGGGTTTGCTGATCTTCCTCAGCAGCTGAAGGCTTTTGTTAACTATGGAGAAGGGTTGGTAAAGCCCCCTGCCTTTTTGTGTTGGGAGCTATCTCCTCTTCCAGGCTCACACCACCGAGGAAGCCTGTCATCAGTCTCTCTCCTGCCTCCAATCTTTCTCGCACTAGTGAGCGTGAACTCCCTGGATGTCCGCAGCTTAAAGGGGTTTACTCTAGGCCATGCTTGGTCTTTATAAATTCACTAAAATTTTTACCTGATTTTTTCTTAAGTGCTTGTGTGGCACTCGCATCTGCCACATTCTGCCGCAGGCAGGCCAGTGTCTATGTCCCACCTCTCCTTGGAGGTGCCAGTATTTTCTTAGATTTCAGGCCACAATTGTCCTGGGATGTTAGCTCTCTATTGGACTCAAGAAAAGTTATGATTTTATAGATTATTCAGTCTTTTTCTTAAGGTTGGAGCAGCACTCCTTCCATTTTTCTATGTTTGCACCTGAGTTTTTAAATGGTATTTTACTTTATGATAGTTACCACCTAATGTGTTGTATCTTTTTGTCTATTGTCACGTATCTACTACCAGAATGTGCTTTCGTTTTTTAGCACTAGGACTTTGTTTTGCTTACATCTATAGGCTCATTATCTAGAATATTACCTGATACATGATAGGTGCTCAACAAGTTTGTTAGATGAATGAATGATTTTTGTTGTTGTTGAGATGGAGTCTTACTCTGTCGCCCAGGCTGGAGTGCAGTGGTGCGATCTTGGCTCACTGCAGCCTCCTCCTCCCGGGTTCAAGCAATTCTCCTGCCTCAGCCTCCCAAGTAGCTGGAATTATAGGCACCTGCTACCACGCCTGGCTAATTTTTGTTTTTTATTAGAGATGGGGTTTCACCATATTGGCCAGGTTGGTCTTGAACTTCTGACCTGGTGATCCACCCACCTCGGCCTCCCAAAGTGCTAGGATTACAGGCGTGAGCCACCATGCCCGGCCCCATGAATGATATTTTAGTCATGTCAAATAATACAGCTGTGTTGAAATATTCAATTTATTAAAGTTACAAACTTCAAAATAAATTCTGCCTTTAAACAGAAGTTATACATGTAGAATATTCATCAGAAAATCACTCAGAATATTCACTAGAAATTTTTGTGTCAAAAGTAAAATAATCACTTTCACTTGGTCTTTAATACTTAGTTCCTAAATGTGATGGATTGTTACACTCTCCTTAACCCAATGAGATTGAGAAGAAATTTAAAGTTATCATTGGAACCTGAATGCATCTCCAGAAGCATTCAGCTCACCCTGAGGGAACAGGCTAGCATCATGGCCAGATTTTGGCTTGCTGTATCAGCCAGAATCCTAAGCCCATACCTTTCCGCTGGGCTTAATTTCACAGAAAATGTGATACACATGACCTGAATATCATTCAATTTTTTAATCAATTTTTAGTTGTAATTTTCTTCAACTTTTTAATCACCTGGTTTGGGTGAATGTAATTTTGCATCCTGATAAGATTAAATTCTGCATCTCCCATTCTTTAGTGATTGTCTCTTGGCCCCCTGATTTGCACACAAGAGATTCTACACCCACTTTGACCACCATTATAGTCATTTATCAAAACATATTGGGCACCTTTTTAGGTTCGTCCTCTATCTCTGAAGTCTAGATAATGGCAGCAGAATTTTATATTTTACTCTGTTGCAACTACTTAACTCTGCTCTTGTAGGACAAAAGGCAATATGGCAACAAATGAGACAGGTAGTATTTTTTCTTTTTCTTTCTTTTTTTTTTTGAGACAGAGTCTCACTCTGTTGCCCAGGCTGGAGTGCAGTGGCGTGATCTCGGCTCACTGCAACCTCCACCTCCTGGGTTCAAGTGATTCTTCTGCCCCAGCCTCCCAAGGAGCTGAGATTACAGGTACCCGCCAGCACACCCGGCTAATTTTTGTGGGGTTTTTTTTTTTTTTTGTATTGTTTTAAAGTAGAGCCAGGGTTTCACCATATTGGCCAGGCTGATCTCAAATTCCTGACCTTGTGATCCACTTGCCTCAGCCTCCCAAAGTGTTGGGATTACAGGCGTGAGCCACCGCGCCCAGCCAGAGAAAGGTAGTATTCTAATGAAACTTCAGTAAATGGATCACGGGCCAGATTTGGGCCATGCGCTGTATTTGCCAGTCCTGGTTTTGGTACAGCCTGTGTGCTAAGAGTGGTGTTTACATTTTTTAATGATTGAAAATAATCAAGGATAAAATTTCATGACACGTTAAAATTATATGAAATTCAGATTTCAGGGTCCATAAATAAAATTTTATTGGAAAAAAGCCACCACACCTATTTATGAATTGTCTGTGGCTGATTTTGTACAACAATAGTAAAATTGAATAGCTGCGATAGAAACCATATGGTCTGCAAAGCCTAAAACACTTTGACAGAAAAGGTTTGCTGATCCCTGGTCTATAAGATCAAATGTTAAAGTCTCTCAAGGCTTACTCCTAGTTTCTTTTCTCTCACTCCCTACTGTTTCCCTAGGGATGACTTCAGATACCCATTGGCCCATGAACAGTGACTCACAAATTTCTAACTCTAATGCAGACCTGTCCTCTGTATTCCAGGAGGCCTCAAAGGTACCGCCAACATACATATACCCAAAGCAAGCTAATGAATTTTTTCTTCAAATTTTATGTTCTTTCATTGTGCCCTATCTTAGTGAATAGGTTGATCTTCCATCCAGTTATTCAAGGCACAAACCAGTTGTCACCTTTGATACTTCTCTCTCTTTTGCACCTTCCCATCCTCTGCCTCCGCCCCCCAATATCTACATCATCACCAAGTCTTGTCAAATTTAGGTCCTCATATTTCTAAAATCCATCTAATGAGTTCCCCAAGGACCCAAATCTTAAACTACCTTTTGTTTGGCCCCTACTTGCATTTCCAGCCCCATTTTGCACCAGGTGCCCTCATTCTCTCTGCTTTTAATTACACTAGCCTTCTTTAAACCCCTCTAGCAGGCTATGAGGACTTTCACACATTTTTCTCTTTGTATATAGAACACTTCCTCTCTGCATTAAAGTAAGACTAGCTACTGCAACAAACTTAAACATCTTAATCACTTAACACAATAAAAGTGTATTCCTTGCTTTTACAAAGTCCATTTTGGATATTCCTGATTGGCAGGTAGCCTTCCACATGATCATTCGGAGACCCAGGTCCCCTCTGGCTATGTTCTGTCATCTCATAGGGTCTTAACACTACTCAACTGGATCCTATGTATCCCATTAGATGGTTGAGCAGGGGGACTGTGGTAAAGGGAGGAAAGTAGAGGAGGTACAGGAGGGTACAGACTGTACATAGAAGTAGCATTTACTACTACTGCCCAAGTTGCATTGGCTAGAACTGGGTCACGTGACCACACGTACTTGCCTGGGAGGCTAGGAGATAAGATCCGTGTGCTAGAGGTAGAGAAATGGTTTTGGTTAATACAGAGGTTTCTCTGCCACACACTCCATGCCCCACTGCGTTCACTAATTACCTCCTTCAGACCTCAGAGACACCTCTTACCTCTCTGACTGGGTCAGATGACCCTGTTACTTCATGCACCTATCTTGTGACACTTACCACATTGTAAGTCTATTCTCCTGTGTTACTGTCTCTGCAGTGCTTTTTTCCCACTAGACAGTGCTCTCTGAGGGCAGAAATTGTATCTGTTTTGCTCATTCCCAACAAAGTGCTTGGCACATGGTAGGTATTCAGTAAATATTTGTTGGTTGAATGAATAAAAATGAAAGAGAAGTTAGTTGCTCAGTGGAAATCTAGTGCTATCCAGTAAGGCTGCGGAGGAAGCTAAACTGAAGTGCCCTCCCTCTTCCAGTCCGTGGACTTTACTACCTTCATTGGGTCCTACATCTGACCCAATACGTTTCAGTGTGTCCAGGGGTCTGATAGGTCACTGCCTGACTCCTGGTCCCTTCGATCCTGATGTCCCTGATACTTTTCCATTGCTAATAGATACTCTCGCCAAGATGGTCCCCAGCTTTTCCAGGCAGTCTGCTCAACAAAGCTTGTATATTTTTTGCCCTTCAGAGGCTGGCTTGGCCAATAAGCCACCACTTGCAGGCTGGCTTCACAGGGCATTCTCTGTATCCCAGACAGCCATGAGGTCTCTCTTAACACTGGCTCTACTTATCCCTTAGATGTGTGGGTCCTCCTTTCCCCCTATCCATCCCCAGAGAAGTGCCCAGGACTGGCTTCAGTGAAAGAGCCATCAGGAGTGTGTAGAGGTTTGTGTTGAGGAAGATGAAGTGTCAAATTGTATCCTGAAGTTAAAGTCAATGCCCTGTCAACCTTCCAGAATCTTCATGAGATAAAGAGTTTGTTTGTTCTTACCACAAATGTTTGTTCTTATTATTTTGCCACCAGCTTCCCTAATACTTGATATAGGCTACATATCCAGCATGGAAAAGAGAGGAAAAACTCTGAGCTCTTAAACACGCAACAGTGATGGTGGAATTTCAGACAAGAGGGGCAAGGCACTCTCTGCACGAGTAGGTGATATTGTAGGGACAAGGCAGCACCCAGCAGCGAGTCCCATCCACAGCAGCATGTCTTACCCAATACCACCCCCAATCCTAGCAAGCATGTAGCCCTGCAGTGAGGGGCCTAGACATACCTAGGTAGAGGTGAGGGGTGGTGTCAACCTGAGAGTCTCTCTTGCATTCATTACAGATCGCAAAAGAGGATGCTGTCCTACCAGTAGCTCTCTTCCCATCTCTCTGCGAATTCGTCTTTCATAACAACCCTCTGGTGGCCCATACACGAGGTATGGTGCCCGCAAACCTGCCCCCTCTCAACCCAGTGCCCAAGGAGCAGTGTGGCACCCTCATCCCCACCTCATCAATGGCAAGCCCTGGGATCTACTCTGTGTCAGGGTGGACAAGGTTCATGGTACATTGAGGAGTAGAGGAAATAGCTCTGTACCAGCTCATCCTGACAGTAACCCTGTGAGGCAGGCATTATTGTCCCCACGGACAGTGGTAGAAACTGAGGTGCAGGGAGGTTCATGATCTGCCTAAGGTCACACAGCAAGAAAGAGTCTGAGTTGGGAATGGAATATGGAATTCTCTAAATCCTGTATGAGCTCTTTTGAACCACACCCTGCTTTGTGGAACAGTTCTGTCATGACCTCATTTCCCACTTCCCAGTTGCAGAGGGGTGCAGCCCCAACTGCAGGAGCCTCTCTTCCCAGAGCACAAGGAATGGGGTGGTCAGCAGTGGAGCAACTGTGTAAGATACAGGAGCTGGAGGCATTTTAGAGTCCTGGGCCCTGGAGTGACACCAGTGAAGTTCTGATCCTCACTCCACAGTAGCTTTATTATCTTGGACAAATTCCTTAGCCTCTCTGTGTCTCAGTTTCCTTGCCTATTGAATGGGAATAATGAGGTACCTACCCCTAGGGTTGAGAATAAGTTTCATTAATACATGTAAAGCAGTTTGAATAGTGCCTGGCACATAGTAAGCCCCAGTATAAATTTTAGCTAATAGTAATCTTATTTTCCCATCATGGCACCAGGGGTCCCTCCTCTGCTGAAGAGCTTCCTCCAAGAGCGACTGGGAATCCACTTAATTCGAAGGAAGACAGTAAAGCCTAAGCATCATGTTTTGATGTCTCGGAAGGAATCACGGAAGGTAGGGCTTCCAAGGCAGGACTCTCACCCCCAGGAAGAGTGCAGCCTATTATAATGTATGTAAACCAACCTGGCTGTAGAGCTGCTCACTCCACAGTGCCTGGAATCTCTCCATTAGATTCAGCATTGCCTTCTCCTTTCCTTGCTTTGGGAAGAGCATTGGATAAAACAACAGATATGAAAATATATTTTAAACTCCCAAAACTCTTACCATTGAAAGTTACAGTCACCTACAGTAATTGAGAATGGCTATGGGCCAGGTGTGGTGGCTCACGCCTCTAATTGCAGCACTTTGGAGGCCAAGGCGAGAGGATCACTTGAGGGCAGGAGTTTGAGACCAGCCTGGGTGAGATCCTGTCTCTACAAAAAAAAAAAAAAAAAATGGCTAAGCCAGGACCAGAATACATCTCCTGCCTGAATCTTAAGGAAGTGTTTCCTTATGTTGAGAGAAGTCTACTTCCTTTGCCATAAAGTAAGTCAAATCCCTCTTTCATCTGAAGAATTTCAAAAATTTCTGTGAAATGCTCCTCCCTCCTGAACTTTAGTCTTTCTACAGCCAAAAGGTGAGCTGAGCATTGCTGATCCCAAAAGTTAAATACAGGTATTTCCTTGCCATCCCCTCTGCAGCCCGCCTCTGTCCAGCCAGGCTCTTGTCTGACGTCCTCAGAGGACTGGACAAGCATTTGAAGTCAGAAATAGAAATTCCAAGGTTTCCATCATCTTCCTTGTTGTCTGTTACCTCCTCTTAAGGATCTGCCCCATTATTTCCCATCAGCAAGCTAGGGAGGGGCAGAATCCTCTCTCTCCTTTACGAAGCCCCATGTCCAGGACTCTGTGGAGCCCTTGCATATATGCTATCTCATAATTCTCACAGCAGATGAAGCGACAGACTCAGAGAGGTGAACTGACTTGTTAAAAGTTAGTGTGGGTCCTAGGGGACCCCTCACACCTCCTCCCATCAAAGGTTCTGACAAACCTTTGAGCTAAATGAGTTAAATAAACACAGATGCCAGTGGCCAAATGAGAAACAAATCAATGCTTTGTTAATGTAGGCAAATACGCTCTATCTTGGACTGGAGATTGTGGCTTAGTCCTGAGTCAGACTGGGGATGCCCGCATGTCCCCACTGTGCATACAGAGATGGGGCTAGAAATGCAGATTAGACCCCTGGGGTTACATGGACAAGGGCTGCAGCCCCTCCCCTCACACCTAGGCATGGACAGACAGGAGGAAAATGGAGAACCTGCCAGAGCAGGCCTGTAACCAAGAAGCTGTGTGAGCCCTTTGATGTGAGGACACAAATAGAAGATAAAATAGCCTGGTCTCATTGACGAGCAGATCCAGCCCACGACTGAAGCAGGGCCCAGTGACTCAACCTCTGGCCAGTTAGGTTACCCATTCCTCCCTTGGAAAGGGGCGGGGAAAGTAGCTGTGGGATAGAGAAAGAGCATTTCCTCCAGCACATCTCTCTCACAGAGCCATGAGAGGGAAGGGGAACTGTCCCTTCCCGCCAGCTGCCAAGTGATGGCACTTGGTGTTTTAGATGCTGAGGTGCAGTGCTGTGTTCATGCCCTGTGCCTTGTGGCATGGATTCAGACAAAGACTCTGGGTCCCTCAGGCTTCAAGTCTAAACACTGAGGTTCTACATATTTTCCAAAAGGAGATTTTTTTTTTTTTTTTAAGTAACATGTTTTATAAGTCATCCTTCGCCCTCCTTAGTCCGTTAGGTACATTTGCACACACCATTTCATTTGGTGGAACTCTGTGAGAGAGGCACAAGGAGGAAATGGGAACTCAAAGGATAGACCTGTATTCCAGCCCATATTTTTCTAACTACAGTGCTTGAATCTTTCCACTACGCAACTTAACATCTCTCAGTAAAAGTATAGATATAAGTGAACCAAATACCTCTGACAAAGAGTGAAAACAATCCACTATGTAAAGGGGGAGAGGGAAAGAACTAAGCCTAGCTGAGGTAAATTGGGCACATGGACACCTCCTGGCAGCTGAGGAGGATGGGGAGAATGGTCACAGGCTTTTACTAATTAAGGAAGTTATTTTCTTGGTCCTGAACCTTCAGAGAGATCTATCTTTTGGATCTTTATATAAGGTATAGGGACCAGCACCCTGAAAGGGGCCTGGTGCTGCCATCTTCCAGAAAATACAGGACCATTCCCCAACACCCTCTCCTCGGAGTCCCTGGGGAAAGCCATAGGCACCATGTTAAACCCTCATCTGAAGAGTGAGACTACTGAGGGCCAGAGTGACGTATGGTCAGGGATGCAGCATGAAGCCTGGAGCCCAGGACTGGAATTACATCATCCAGGCACTACTGCTGAATCACTCTGGGACTTGGACAGGTCATTTTACCTCTCTAAGCCTGTTTCCTCATCTATAAAATTGAGGATAATTATTCATTGGGTAGTTTCAAGGTAGAAATAAAACAACTTACATCATGCATGGGGCACATCATAGATGCCCAACAAGTATGATTTCCCTTTCCACCTCCTAGTCAGTCCGTACCCAGCACTCCAGCTGCTATACAAGTGGCCCCAGGCTAGTGAGGCCCAGGAGGAGAGACTTCTGATTAGGAAGCACATTCATTCCAGCCCTTCTCCATGACAGGTGAAAACCAAAATCCCAAAGGTGCCGAAGCAGCCTCTGGTGCTCCATCACCCACAAGTGACCACAAACAAGTCTCCCTCAAAGGATATGCTAGAGCCAGAGGCAGAGCTGGCTGAAGATCTGCCCACTACCAAAAGCACTTTTGTGGAGTCAGAGATGCCCACTGAGAGTCTGGAAGGCCTTTCCCTGTCTCGCCGGACCTTCGTGCCACTGCCTCCCATCTGCTCCGACTCCACTGTGCATAGTGAAGAGACCCTGTCCCACCTCAGTGACACAGCTGTCCGTCTCAGCCCCGAGCACCCATCAGATGAGGACTCCAAGAGCACAGAGTCCATCTTCCTGACCCAGGTACCTGTATCCAGCTGTCCCTGCCCACTTGTTACTAGCTCCCACAGGTTCCTCTGCAGCCCTTAGGCTCGACTGCTGTGGACAGCTGGGAGCAACAAGCACATGGCAGGTCTGGAAATGAGAAGTCAGCACCCTTGGCGGAGCTTGCAAGCCTCTTCTGGAAGATCTCTGGTCTGAGGCTACTGATAGGGGCACCCATGGGGACAAGTCATGTTTCTGTGGCACAGACAAGATCTGTGGTCTGACTGGGATGTGATTCCAACTAGTTTTTCAGAAGGGTTTGCTGCTGCCTGTACCTCTCTACTTCAGGTCTCCTCACTTTTGATGCTGCCTCTGGATCCTGGGAACATAGATAGATCAGATGCAGGTCGTGCCCTTGAGGTGCTCTCAGTATAATGGGGAACACAGACAGACCAGCTCATGCAATCAGTGCTGAGACTGAGGAAATCCCAGAAGCTGGGAGCCTGGAGGAAGGAGAGATGCCAGTGCCCCAGCCCAGGAGGCCATCCTGGAAGAGGCTCAACTGAGCTGAGATTTACAGGCTGAGTAGGAATTAAAGGTGAAGATATAGCAGCAAGGGCATTCTGGACAGAGGAAACAGCATGAAACAGGATAGAGGAAGAAAATTAAAATGGTACATTCAGAAACCACAAATGTTTAGTATCAGTGCAGCAGAAGGGTGGCATGTGGCAAAGGGTAATGTAAGGCTCGAAGAGTTGGCAGGGCCCCCTTGAACTTTATTACTGTACCATCCTTCTCTCTGATCTCCCTGCCTCCAGTCTTGCCCCTCCAATCTGCTCACTGCCAGATCTTTCCCGGATGTACATCCATCCATTCATGGAGGTCTAACTCTCCATCTATCTATTTCTTTTTCCACAGATGACTTATAGTGACATATAAATTTATACAGTATAAAAGTATCTTAAAGAACTATCTCAGAACCTTTTTGGAGCAATGCAGAATATAAATAAGCATTTTAAAAGAAACAATTTGAGAGAGTTAGATGGAAAATATGGACAGGAAAGGAAATAGTACCAGAGTAATTCTGTCACTCAAACATGCACATCATGCACTGCTGCTATTATAATAAAGATGTTTTGACAAAATGCAATTCTGACCTCCTAGCGGCCAAAGCCATGCAATCAATTATGAGTCACCATGTTGTTCAGAAAAAAAAAAAAAATCTTTTTTTTTTCTGACCTAATTGTCCTGGCTATAACCTTTAATACAATGATGAATAGAAGTGGTGAGAGCAGACTTCCTTGTCTTGTGCCTGTTCTTAAGGGGAAACCATTCAGTCTTTCACCATTAATTATGATATTAGGTGAGGGTTTTCCATAGATGCTCTTTATCTGGTTGAGGAAGTTACTTTGTATTCCTAGTTTGAGTGTTTTTTAATCATGACAGAGTGGGCTTTTCCTGTGTCTATTGAGATGATCATATGGTTTTGTTCCTTTATTGATATATTACATTAATTGATTTCCAGATGTTAAACCAACCTTTCATTCCTAGGATAAATCTCACTTGGTCATAGTATATAATCCCCTTTACTTGTGGAATTCAGTTTGCTAATATTTTTTGAGAACGTTTGCATTTATATTCATAAGTGATACTGCTTTGTATTTTTCCTTTCTTATAATGTCTTTTCCTAGTTTGGATTTCAGGTTAATACTAACCTCAGATAACAAGCCTCTTTTAATTTTTGGAAGAATTCTTTTTTAAATGTTTGGTAGAATTCACCAGTGAAACCATCTGGTCCTTAGCTTTTCTTTGTGGGAAGTTTAAAAATTGCTAATTCAGCTTTTTTGCTTGTTATAGGTCATATATATTGTATACACATACGTGTGTATATATACACGTATATTCACAAATACACACGTATATACATGATGGGTCTCACTGTGTTGCCCAGGCTGTAGTGCAATGGCTGTTCACAGGCACTATCCCACTACTGATCAGGATGTGAGTTTTGACCTGCTCCATTTCCTACCTAGGCAAGTTCATCTCTCCTTAGGCAACTTGGTGGTCTCCCACTCCTGGGAGGTCACCATATTGATGCCAAACATAGTGTGGACACTCGAGGAGCATAATGCACTATAGCCCAGAGCTTCCAAGCTCAAGCAGTCCTCCCCCCTCAGCCTCCTGAGTAGCTAGGACTACAGGCATGTGCTACCCCACCTGCTGAGTCATTTTAGTAAATAACTACATCCCTACATGACATACAGATTTCTTATAAAGCCATTAGGATAGGCTAAAATCCTCCATGGTTTGCCATCAGAGTGAGGATAAAGTACAAAATAAAACACACCCTCAGCTTGGCATATAGTGGTCCTTACTGATCTGGGTCCTGCTTACCACTGCAGTTGCCTGTCTCTCCACATTTTACTTAACTGTACCAATCTTTAGTTCCCCCAAAATGAACCTTGATGTTTCTTACTTCTGCGCCTTTGCTCATGCTGTTCCTTGTCTGAAACAATCATTCTTTCTCATCACTTGCAGTCTACACGTCTCCCCATTGCTCCGTAGGGATGGCTCTCCTGGCTCTTCAAGACTTAGCTCAGGCTAAGGCATTCCTCCAAGGGAGCTTCTTGGCTAGGTTTGGGCTTCCTCTGGGATCACCCAAAACCACTGTATTCCCTCTGTTAAAGCATTTATTAACTGTCTATTTTTATGTCTGCCTCCTTCCATCCCAGTCTTGGTCTTACCCTTGCCCTTAACAGGGCCCAGCAGAGACCAGCACAGAGATGATGCTCTGAATGTTCATGGAATGAGTGAATGAATGAATGAATGAATGAATGACAAATGAATGTGTTTTCTTCCTGGGCACAGGTGAGTGAACTGCCTTCCTCTATCATCCATAAGGATGATTTAGAGTTGAAGGAGAAAGACCAAAAGAAACCACCAATGGCACCCAGAGAGGTGAAAGTGACTCGGAGGAAGCTCACAACTGCCTCCCTTCCCAGCAAGTACCACGGCTATGAAGAACTGCTGACAGCCAAGCCTGATCCAGCCTTCATTGAGCCAAAGGGTATGTGAGGGCATATCCTTGCTCCAGGGCAAGAGGCCATCTCCACAGCCCAGAGCAAGTCAGGGTCAAGCCAAGGCTGGCACCAAGCTGTCTTTTCCCAACTAGGGTGCTGTCCTCTGTCTAAATACCTGTCAAAGGGCTCCTTTTAGGGTGTCCTTTGTTTGAAGCCCCACATATTGGGACCCCTGTCCTGGCTTGGGCCTTCACTGGCTTACCGGGAACCACAGTTTATTCAGAGATTGTAGTCGGTCTCAGCCTAGCTGTTCTGGATGATGAAGTCTCTCCTCAGGAAAAGTTTGATGAATGAACACCCAGACTGGCTAGATTCTTGAGCTTTTCCCAGCCCAGGTTAAGTTCCCAAACTGAACGTCCGAAATCCTTCCTATCTGGTTGGAGACAAAGGAGGCAGCGTCATCTCTGTGTTAATCTGTACTTCCAAAGCAACTGGCATTCAGCTGGACTGTTCTGGATATCAGCCCCTGCGATATAACCCCCTGAGGTTAACGGGGTCGCACTGGAGCCAGCCTTTTCCCCCACTCCAATACGATCGTCCCATTACAATCTGTGCTATTTTTCCGTTATAATATGGGACAAATACTCACTGAAGAATGATGGACGTTCAGGCACTGGAACAGACCCGGAAGAAACCTGGGAGCAGTGTGTTCTTTTGGGGACTCTCAAATCCTTTTACCTAGAGCTGCTGTGAGACTGAGGAATGAAGCAATCAGGGGAGGCATCTGGGAGGACGGGCAGTGCCTTGACTCAGTCGCCTTCTTGCCCTAGGAATCCAGAAGAATGCACAGGCCCTGCAACACATGCTGAAGCACCCACTCCTGTGCCACTCCTCCAAGCCCAAGCTGGACACTCTTCAGAAACCCTATGTTCCCAAAGAGAAAAGGGTAAACATCCAGCTCACTGAGTGTGTAAATGGCCCCTGAGTAACCCCCTCAGGTACAGATGTGGCTGTCACCTTGGGACCCTCTGAGGGCCATGCTTTCCCAGCACCCCCAGATGCTCCTCAGCCTGTTGCTGTGACTATATGAAGTTAGGCTAGGAAAGTCTGTGCATAAACCTGGGATAACACCCTCCTCCATGACCTTCTGCCAGGCCCAGAGGATCCCGATTCCACCCCCAAGGAAGACTAGAACCCAACTGCTGGATGACATCTTCATTCGCTTGCGGGATCCCCGGAACATTACAGAGGCTCCACTAGGTATGGTTCTGCCACAGCTGCCAGGATCCCAGATCCAGTTCACTCCTGCTGACTAAAGGCAAAGAAAGGGCTTGTGTCAGTGCAGGAAAGGCCCCTAGAGAGCAACTACCTACATCAGTCTCTGTATGTAGATGGAGAAAAGGAGAGCCAGCATGAGGCCTGGAGTTGCCTAAAATCACATAGCATGTTAAGGTCTTGAACCAGAGCTTAAGATAGAGTCAAGAGGGCATACCACTGACTTCCTACTGCCCCAAGCTGGAAAGGCCATTTTCAGCCCCTTAGCATCCTCCTGTCATGCCATCCCACTTTCCAAGGGTCTCTGGACCCAATCCTCTTGCTTCCGGCTGGGTGGGAACCAGGGTGAGCTTGGTGCCTCTCCTGGCTTCTTTTCCTGCAGGTGCTGTCCTGCACCGGCGGACAGAACGGCGGCTGGTGAACCACAAGCAGTACCTGGAGGCCAAGAGGCTGTTGAAGGAGTTCCAAGCACGTTACCGGCAGCTGGTGAGTGGCTCTCTGCGGACAGTGTTCGGGACCACCCCGCTTCCCCCAGCCTGCCCAGCGCTAAGTGAGAGTCAGCCCAAGTTCGGCCGCTTCCTCGAGTTCATGGATGAGTTCTGCCAGGAGCCCACAGCCAGTGACTCACAAGGCTAGGGCTGTGCATGGGGGCTGTGCGCATCATCCAGCCTGTGCCTCAGCTCTCCCTAAGGGCTCTGTGCCCTGGACCGCACCTCGAGGTTGACCAGCCGGCCACAGGCCTCAGAGCTCAGCTGGGCCCCACTCGCTGGCCACAAGGTGGCCTCCCCTTGTTAGGATCTCCCCTCCTTGGGCCAGGCATGACGGGGTGCCTGGCCCAGCAGCAATAAAGAATGGGTGCACAGGGCAATAGACTGGGTGCCACATGCATTCTTTCTTGGAACCCAGGCCACAGCAGCACTGTCACACTTCCCTCTAAAAATGGTTTTCCAGTTCAGATGCAACAGGGATACATTTGTTCTCTGTTGTATAAGAAACTGACACCAGGGGGATCTTAACAAATTCCTGAACAATGGCTCCAAAAAGGGTATTTTTAGAAACCAGATCTTTTGAGTACAACCCTAATGTGCAGGGACAGTGTCATCCTGTATATTCATTCTTTACTCACACTCTTTCTTGGTTCCTTCATTAGGAGCATGAATGGTTGAATGTGAACATGACAGTAAATTGGAGCAAACTGTAAACTGGAGATAACTTATGCCAAAAGACACGGTTGTATACCATGGAAACTCCATCCCTGCTCCTAATCTTTACCGCCGTTCTGAATACCAAAGCAAGACATTCAACATAGGGCATTTCCCAGAGCACATACAGCACCAACAATCCACACACAGCTTAAGCTTAACCCATGTTTTTGTCTGAGACTGTTCTCCAGAGACAAGACTCTGACTAGAAACAGAACATCCACTTTCATGAGTTTTCTTTACTGTATTCTCAACTTGGGCCTCACCTCAAGCAGGCAAACATACATTGAAGAATGCGCTTTGGTACTGTTTAAATAACAACACATCAGCCCACTTGATTCCATGCCATGTCCTTGCTGACAGAAGCATCTCCAACAGGGCATGCCCTGGTCCAAGTCCTCTGTCTTTGTCAAAATGTTCTTCTGATGAGTTGGAGAGGAGGCAGCCAGCAGTGGCAGTCCACAAGGATCCAGGTACCTTCTCCAATCCTAAAGCAGACAGCAGGTTGAATAAAACCAACACACAATCTATTTTCTAGGCAGGAGGGGAAAAGGCCCTTAGGACAACAATATTTGTACAAAGAGTTGAGAGTAAACAGTATATCAGGCTCAAAAAAAAAAAAACAAACAAACAAACAACTATTTGTTGGCATTTAAATTTTTTTCCCTTGCATAGTATCTATTCTCTCACTAGGACTTTTAAGTGCTCTGCTGGAGGCTCAGCGTTGGTAATACCATGTTTGATACAAACTTGAACCCAATGAGGAAGAACCCCTGCTCTCATTGGTGGCACAGCTTTGGAGGGTGGTGGCCCCAACAAGGGGCAATCTGCCTGCTGCTATATTAATCTGGAACCAGGGCCAACAGCTACTCTTGAACTATGGTATTTGAAGAGTGAGTTCATTGCCTGTTTTACCTTATATTAAATGACAGGAAAGGAAGATAAACAAACCTTGCTTTGCCTTGGCTTCAAACTAGTTCTTAAGACACCAGAAAGGGAGAGAGGGAGTCTGCTCAGCGTTTGAGGTTGCCTCTCACAAGATGATGGCTAAAAGTTGCCACCTTACTCAAAAGGCATTACGGAGACATTTACTCACAAAGGAGAGAGAGTAAATTTTTTTCTTAGGAGGAAAAAAATACTGATAATACATAGAATAATCTGCACATCCAGTCTTGGCACTTTTTCCTTCATCTAATTTGACTAATCTCTAAACTGGTGACCCTTGCATATATCTTAGTCTCATTTCTATGATCTTCTTCCGAAAGCTACAGCGGATAAGTCATGTATAAAGATGCATTTCCTAGATCATCTTCAGAAGAAAAATCTCTTCAACACTTTCCCTAGAATCTGCCCCACGACCACCCTGCCCCAGACCTGCTTTCTCTTTGAGAATTCATAACCAGCTATGTTTAGATACCAGTTCAAAAGACCACTCTATGGGTTGATGAGGAAAAGGGTGGCTGAGAACAATTTAAGACCAGAGTGAGTTTCCAGTTTTTAAAGAAAATTTGGCTAGCTGGCTTTTAATTCTTAATTAAAATCATTAAATTAAAATTATTCCGATCAAAATACATCACTCTCCAAGATTCCACATTCATATTACTTACTTATACTATGGAGACTTTCTCTACCTGAGCATGTATTCAGGGTCTATAGGTATATTTAACTGAAAAAATCAGGAAGAAAAAGCTAGTAAAATAGCCTCCTAAATCATTTGGGGGTATCCCCATCATTGGTGTGTATGTCTGTGTGTGTCAAACTTTAACGATTACTTATTCAGACCCTAGAAAACTACACTATAAAATAGGGCACTGGATCGCAAGTTCCTCGTTTGGTTAAAAAAAAGGGGGGGCGTGGGGGTAGGGGGCAGAGAAGAAATTTAACCTGGATGATTTCCATGCCCATTCCAGCTATAACATTCTATGACCGTGACCCAGCCTTTGATTCTTCTCTTTTCCCATTCTCCTACTAGACATTTCAATGAAAAGTTGGGCAGGAAAAAGGAAAGGAATCCCAAGTTGCTGCCAGCTCTGAGGAGAGACCAGGTTGGGGGAGAGATTAGGAGGTTACTAAATTGAGGTGTAGGCCTCCCCTGACCATGTCAGTGATCCACAACCCACCTCATTTCTTGGAGCTTAAGCTAAAAGCAGCATCTGAAGAGATGTTAATGTCCTGTAATTACTAGAAGAGAAAATTCATTCTCCTTCCATAACATGACTTAGTAAAAGAAAAGCAATGGTGCAAATTCACAAATACCGATGGGGTCTCTAAAATGTAGAATGCAGCCTGCTGGGTGCTGGGCAGTATCCTAAATGGGACCAGAAATGGCTTTCCTAAGACCATAAATAAACTCCCCAGCCACACATACATTCAAATGCATTCCATTAGACATCGAGCTCCTCAAGAGCAGGAACTACTTTATCTCCACAGTCCAGCTCAGGGCTGGCACAAGTCTGAAGCTCAGTAAATGTTTGTCAAATAGAAAAGAAAGGATGAATAGCCTTCGGTCATCAGCTGCATGAGTCAGGCACGGTGGCAGCTTCCCATTTTAGTCAGTTTGCCAGTTTGTAACCAGACAGTAATCAATTAAGAGCTTTAATCTCTTAAGGACATTTTTCCTTTAGGGAAAATGAACAAAAAATAAAACACTTATTACCAGTGCTTCTTTCAAGCAAAAATTTAAAAATTAAATTAAAATTTAAAAAATAAGTGAAGCCACTTAGGAGTTTTCCCGGCAAGCCTCACCCAACAAGACTTAACCTTTTTAAAACAGAGGCAATTATATGAAAGGGGCCAGGAGCTGGATACATAGTCCCCTGATTTGCTACCAACCCAACCGGCCCAGATGACTTCTTCCAGCACATACAATCAACAGGTCAAGAACATTTTCTCAAAGTATGTTTCCCTCTCTATGGAAAGGAGCTGACAGCCCCCTTCTGAGGGCACCACATTTCTTGGATTTCCCCTCAGTCTGACCTTCACCCTCCCACCTCTCATACCTTCCCCTTTAATAATAAAAAAACTCACAGACTGCATATGTACAAGGAACAGAGTAAGACATGGGTAATTTGTGTGGTCAACTTCAATGATTTGTGAGGAATCTGTGAAATCCTGCACCTCTTATTCTAGCTCACAAACCCTCCCATTGTTCTGTTTCCTTCCTTGTCCTTTTCGTTTCCCCCAAATAATCCATATTAACATATCGACTTGTAACCAACTTCACAATCATGGAAGGAGAGAGGGAGAGTTTTCAGAAAGAAAAAGCGTTCAGGTTTTAGTTACTAAGGATGGGAAACATCTTAAAATACAGATAGATTATCTTAGTGGTTTTTCCTTTCTCCAAAGCCAACCTGATTAAAGATCAAGCCTCCGCCCTCCTTAACCTAGACCACTCTACCTATATTTGAAGGACTGTTGCTCAGCAGGAAGTTCAGAAAACAACTGCCAATACCATCCTAGGCATCACTGTAGGTACAAGGGGGGAAGGCAGTAAGCTGGACCTAGTGTTTGGAATATTTGCTTAACAAGAATTTGTTCTTCACTCTGCACTTGTTGCAACTGCTATGCAATTCTTAAAATGAAAGTATTAATTTGGGGAAATATTTAAAATATATATCTTTTATCTATTAAAAATATTTCTTTTTACCAAAGACAAAAATCAATTCCAACTGACAAGTGTTTTTCAAATTACTGGAGATACAGAAAAAGATGGCAAGTGGAAAAATAAGTGTTTTTGCTCCTACCAACAAGACTTGCCTTCCAATAATATTTACTAAGATCAAAAAGGAAATGCGTGAAATGGCAGTAACTGGTAAGTTTCCTCTAAGGGCATTTATGGTAAGGTCACCCTCCCTGTCTTCTGTAAACCACAGCAGCTCTTCTGTTTTGGGCACAAACACGCCCTCCAGCAGCCCTTGGAGAACATAAGTTGTTGGTAGGGCCTAAAACTGAAGTGGTGTGACTATAAAATCATGAGATTGACATATGTTTTTAAAACATACATCTGCACATGTGCGCACACACACACAGAACAGAGCATACATACATTCAGGTGAGTGATGTTCCCCACCGAAGTAGTCATCAAAGAGATTTTACCTATCTCAATGATGACCACAATGTTTAAGACATCTCTGGAACTTCTCTTTGGGAACTGTTTGGGAACTATGAGCTGCACAAGAAAGTGGCTCTGACTGCTTTACAGCAGCACTCCATTTATTACTGCAAACCCACTTGATAAGCCACCTTCTTTCCCAGAGGCTTCAAATAGCTGCCGACTAGTCTCAGACTTTAAATTCTCTCTCCTAACCACAAACCACCACAAAACACTGAAGATTTGCCCTAAGAAAAAGAAAGCAAATCTGCGAACACTTAAAAGGAGTTACACTATCTGACTTAATCAATGGGTCACTGTTCTGGGCTTTGGCTTCTAGGTCTAGAAGCTGAGGAGGACCTTAGAAGTAGGCTGGAATAGATATCCATTAAGGTCCCTTCCAGTTCTAGCATTTTGGGAGTCAGTGTTTCTAGTCTTTGAAGACAGTTCCAGAAATGCTTTCACCAATGGCATTGGAAATACTAAGCAGTATCCTGCTGGGGCTACTCAAAGGAGACAACATATATTGGGATATATAAGCTCTGGAAGGTCTGTTAAAATGCCAGTCACATGACTTTATAGTAACAACTTATACATACATGGGGAATGCCAGCCCATCAGAAATTCCCTAAAATCATACCTTGATCCCTATTCTCAATGAGCCCAGATGGGCAGAAGCACCAAGCACCACCAGGGATGCAAAAGACACATGGTGTCAGCTGCTAAGGAAAATAAACCCCCAAAGGTCCATGGGACTGAATTTACCAGCTGCATCCAGCTAGATACCTTGTTTCCATAGTATGGAGTTTCAGTATTGTTCTTTGCCTGACTTCAGGGCAAATTTTTCGGATTTTAGATCAACATTGCAGATAACCCTTGGCCATGTGAAAAGTAATAATTAAGCCTGATTATAGTTTGTCTCATAGGCTGAAACCCCCAGAAAAGCAGAAGGCTGTAAACTGTGGGGGATGGGGATAATGCACAGTATATGTTTACCCTGTCGATCTTGTTTGCATGTGGATTTTGCACTATCAGTGTTCAATGCCCAGTCTAGCTTCCCCTAGGCTCCCCTGGCACACCCTTAGGTCGTAATCTATTTGGGAAACCTTTAGAAAACCCATGGGTTATGCCTCTCAGTAGCTGAGAGAACCGGAACATCTGCGCTGCAGTTTCATTATCTAAAAATGGGGCTAATGCCAGTTACATGAGAGGTCTCTTGGAAACACTAAATTAAATAATGTCTGTAAATGTGTTCTGTCAACTATATAGCATTCACTAAATGTTATTTTTTTAAACAGAGAACGTAAATTAACTTTTGTAAAGGCATAAGCTTAACTGATATAGATAGGTATTTATTTTTTGGCAAGGGGCGGCAGAAAGAGGACCATAACCATTATCATTTTGGATCTGCCAAGGAACTGTTCACTTCTTTGAAAAAGATGTAATTAATTTTTATCTGCAAGGCTGATTTAAAACAATACCCTGCTGAAAGAAGTCAGGAAGTCTTATCAGTTTAAGAAGGTATCCCCTCTTTACCATTACTAACTGTGGCCATTATGTTCCTGAATGAGGCTGTTCCAAATCTCATTCCCAGTGGGTGCTGCCAGGTTTGGCCCAGAAGCCCTTAGGGATGGGTCACTTAGGCTTCTGGCCTGGGTCACAGAGAAACGGAAATCTGCTCCCTTGGATATTGACTACAAAGGCCCTGGAACCTCTCAGAACCATGTTAGACAGTGTTTTGCTATTAAAATAAAACCAAAGTGAGAACACTCAGCTCTTCAGGATAAATGATCAAGGCCGAAGACCTTTTAAAACTAGGTAACACTGTTCGTTAGGTGCTACTTGGCCCCGGCCATGTTGCTGGACCGTAGGAGATACTGATCCACACTTCCTTTTCGCCGGCTCACAGTCCGCCTCTCGTTGTCAAACATGCGCTGCAACTGCAGAGCCAACTGTCGGTCCTCTTCCTCTTGCTGAAGTTTCTGCTCCATCTCTCGCAGGACTGGGTCTGTTGGGGCCAGACCCACCTCACCACTGGTGTGTCGCAGTTTTTTAAGGGAGCCATTTTGTTCCAAGTGCTTGGTCTTACAGTGTCTTTTCCGGCCTCGACGCAAAGGAGGAAGTGGCTCTTCACTTAGGCTCTCGACTAGAACACCATTAGTCAGATCAAAATGATTTAATGTCTTCAATTGTTTCTTCGTTTTGAGGACTCCACCCAAAACACTGTTTTGGGGTAGCACTGAATTAACTGTGGTGATTTTCATGGCTCTGCTTATACAGGTTTTGTCTAACTTGGCATCTGGAGTTGACCCTGAGCCCTCAAACTGCTCCCTCTCCAAAGAAGTCCCACTGCCTCCCACTTTGAGTTCTGAGGAACAGCAGGTTTCCAGTGGAATCTCAGTGTTACTTTTGTTATCACTGTCCTGTTCTGCTTTTGTTTGGCTAACAGAGGGGAAATAATCAAGATCAGCAGAGATGGGTCCAGTATACTCAGAGAGAACCTGCCCACTGGACAATCTTGTATTTACAGCCACAAGTGGCTTCTCCTTGCTAGAATAGATACCTTCAGAGCCTAGTAAGTCTTCCCCCATTTCAGGAGCCAGAGAGGTAAGAGTGGCTTTTGACAGGGTCTTTTTGATCTGTCGCTCCTGAAAGATCTGTTCCCACTTTTTGAGGATCCGTGGACTGGCCTCATAAGAAGTCTGCTTCTGCAGACTTCTGTTTAGGTTGCGTGGAGTTGATTTGATGATGAGGGGACTTAGCACACGGCCATCAGGGAGTCTTTTGGGAGGGGTACATGGTGAGCAGACAATGGGCTTGAAATGGTTTAGTTCTTCGGAGATGCTGTCATTGCTCTCAGGGCTGACAGAACGCTCTGGCTTATGCAGGGAAGCCAAGGATGAAAGGGAGCTGAAGGGTAGACGCTTTTCGATGGTTAAGTCAGGGGCTGAGAGGCAGCGGTTGTTTTGAGTTGACAAGAGGACACCAATGATGGGGTTGGAGGCTGGAGTCATAGTTGTGACCTGAAAGAGATTAAAAGGATTATGCATTCATACACACATACATACACATTTTCCTTCATCATTCCTTTATGATGGTGGAGCGACAGGGAAGGGGAGGACAAGAAAAGGGATGAAGGGTAACGTAAGCCCAAGAAAGGGAGAAAATCCCTAACTTACAAAGCATACCATTTAGCAGAAAATCCTATATACTTCAAACAATAAGACTGAAAATATGTAAGGAGAAAAAAAACTTATCTAAAGCTTTAAAAAAGGTTTCTTGTCCAGGCATGGTGGCTCATACCTCCCAAAGTGCTGTAATCCCATCATTTTGGGAAGCTGAGGCAGGTATATCACTTTGAGACCAGCCTGGACAACATAGCAAGATCCTATCTCTACAAAAAATTAAAAAATTACCCAGGTGTAGTGGCATGTGCCTGCAGTCCCAGCTACTTGGGAGGCTGAGGTGAGAAAGGCTACTTGAGCCCAGGAGTCCGAGGCTGCAGTGAGCTATGGTTGCACCACTGCACACCAGCCTAGGTGACAGGCTTTTTTTTCCTTAAAAAAAAAAAGAAGGGGGGATTCTCTATTAGACCTTATTCTACCCATCGGGCTACTAATTCAAACTTCCTTTCTTCACATCTGTTTGTGGACTTCTCCAGCATAACTAGTATGCCTGAGCTCATTCTGCTTCTCTTCTGGAATAGTTTATTTCGTGACTGTGTGCAGAGGGGGTGATGAGGCAGGCCTCGCAAGCCCCGGAGGTCTGTGGCTGAGGTGTACCTTGGCTTTGTTGCCTGGAGCTGCTCTGAGTCTGCTCTTCGCTCTTTCCTGGGCTGTGTCACTACAGCTCTGACTCCTTTCCACCTTGGAGTTCAGCTTCCTAAAAAAAGAATAAATAAAAAACAAGTAGTCAAAATTAGTCTATTTACTAGGTAAGGAAAAAGGATGACAGTATCTTTTTGCTTTCTAAGCCACTAACCAAGAAAGAGTTCCCTTGGGCAGCCACAATAGGAATGAGTTAATTTATTAACAAAATACACTCTGAGAAGAAACTCTGCATAAAGAGAGTGCTCCGGAGAGGAGCACTATTTGGTTCAAGGTTTTGTTTCCAAACTAGACCCTGCCAAAAGGAGGCAGAACCAGTGGCTCTTTTGAACATGCTTAGAGAGATGTAGAGATACTTCACTATCCTTAATAGTGTGGATACAATGTTAAATCACCTTTACAAGCAACAGATTTTTCTTTTTATTGACCCAAACCTCTCTTCAATCTAAATCAAGCACAAAACAAATATTGAAGTTCTTACAAAAATGCACAGCAGTGCATTAGATCTTTATGTACAGAGTCAAAATTAAATGTAGTCTCTCCTTTAATCCATTACATTTGAGCTTTCAAAGGCCTAAATCCTAGTGATTTCAGAGGTTTAAAGAACACATGATTTTTGTCTTTATGACAATGAGTTTATAACCCAAACCAAACTCCACAGTACTTGGATTATATACTGAAGCCCACTACACTATAGCATAGTAAGTGCCATAAGACAGCAGTTAGTATGCAACTAAACTTCCCAAGTGTTTTCTTCTAAGAGTTTTATCATTTTGACTCTTAAGTTTAGGTCTTTGGTCCATTTTGAGTTAAATTTTGTAACTCAAAATGGTGTGAAGTTGGAGTCCAACTTTATCCTTTTGTATGTGGATATCTATTAACAGTTGTCCCAGGATCATATGTAAATCTATGTTAGAATTATATGCAGATGACTGTCACCTGCCCCAGAAACAAGTAGGGACACTTAATTTCTCACTTGTCTTTGTTTCCATTCCTTCCAACAGGAATATATGTCTGTTCACCAAGCATGTATCATATACTTACTATATGTATGCCAGACACTGATGGCCACTATCCATGCACTGAGAATACAGAGAAGAATAAGACACAGTCTAGGTCTTCAAGGAATTAGAGTCCAGTGGGCAAATAAATAAATACAATACAGTGAAAGGGCACAACAACAAAAAAAGTATGCATAGGAAGCAGAAATGGCGTAACAGAGAGAGAGTTCTTCATAACCTGGGATGAAGTGAGATCTGGGTTGGAAATGTCTTCCTGTAGCATGTTCATTTCAAAGGATAAACACAAATTTGCCGTAAGTCAAGATGGACACATAGTTATGCAGATGATCTCAAACAGAAATTATTTCTTCAAATGATTCGATTTAGCTTTGGAATGGAATGCATCATATCTACTCTTTTGTAGCAAAAGACTTGTTTTCAGAGTTTTACTATGCCAGTATTAGCTCGAAGAAAACTTGAAAAGGAGGTAAGGTATCTTCCCAAGGTGCCTCTCTTCTCCCTACATCTCTAGTAGGTAGAGTGGGTAGCATGTCCTACCCACTCATAAGGGCTTCTATTCCAGTGTTTCTGTGTTATTCCTCCCATTCAAAACCCTCCCATCCTATGTCTTATGGCCACATAGTGTTAACAGGAGAAAGCGGTGGCCAGCCTGTATCACATGCTTGCACTGTACCAAGAAATTCAACATTTAACCCAAATGAAAGATGTGAAAGTTGTACTATCTACTGGGAAATACATTTTGGAGCAGGTAGAAAATTTCAACATCGCCCTACAAAAGCAGCTGTGTAAAAGTCAGTTTGATTGGTAGTTTACTTTAAAAAATATTGATATTCATTTGCATTCCTAGAAGTCACAGAAACTGTCAGTGGTGTAAGCCACCCAGAAGCATACTGTAGGGCAGATTAAAATGCTGTGGTAAATAATATATACCTTGGGTTAGAAGAAAGGGATATAAAATTGAGAGAGACAGCATTGTTACTTCAAATATATCAATTGCTTGGTGTGATTCCATTGGTGAAACAAGCAGACACCAAGAGGAAAAGATTTTCTGATCAACCTGAGAAAGACCTTTGTAACTTTCAATAGAGCAGTTCACTGATAGTTGCCTGGGAAGACACTGAACTCCATGCCATTAGAGGTATTCAAACTGAGGCTGGATCTAGACCTTAAGTTCCAAATATTACATAATTAAGACATAGCTTAATATAATTTTTAAAAACAGGCTATAAATCCATTTTGTCAGGTGTAAAACAGTCAAATTGAAAGTCACTGTTTTCAATCCTGCGTTATCAGATACACACATGACAACTACCTGCAGTTGGGGAGAACATCTTCAGATGCCCCATAAACTCCATTTTGGCAAAAGAAAAGGCCCAGGGAGGAAACACTTGCAGTGACCACGCACACAATGAAGAAAAAAAAAATTCTGACAATCTAAAATCTTTTTGGTAAACTTTAGTATAGCTGAAATTGTCATTATCTCTCCCATTCATATTTGATCAACAGACTTTTTACTGAGCACCAACTCTGTGCAAAGCATTAGAGACAGACTGATCAAAAGACAACCTTCACTGAAAGGAGCATCTAGACACTGAAGTCTACCACTATAGCATAAGTGCTGTAAGACAGCAGTTATTATACAACTGAACTCCTCAAGTGTTTTCTTCTAAGAGTTTTATAGTTTAAGCACTTACATTGAGGTATCTGATCCATCTGGAGTTCATTTTTGTATGTGGTATGAGGTTGGGGTCCAACTTCATTCTTTTGCATGTAGATATCCAGTTATACCACCACCATATGTAAAGTGGCTATTCTTTCCCCACTGAATGGTCTTGGCACCCTTGTTGGAAATCAGTTGACCACAGATGTATGGGTTTATTTCTGGACTTTCAACTCTATTCCATTGATTTACATGTCTACCCTTATTCCAGTACCACACTATTTTGATTGCTATACTTTGCAGTAAGTTTTGAAATCAGGAGTTGTGAGTCTTCCACCTTTGTTCTTTTTTTTTTTCCTTCAAGATTGTTTTAACTATTTGGGATCCTCTGAAAATTCATATATGTATTTTGGTACGTTTGTCCATTTCTGCAAAAAAGATCATTGGCATTTTAATAGGTGTTACACTAAATCTGTAAAATGACTTCAAGAGTATTGCCATCTTAACAATGTTATGTCTTCTAATCCATGAGCACAGGAGGTCTTTCGTTTTACTTAGATCTTTAATTTCTTTCAACAACGTTTTGTAGTTTTCAGCATACAAGTCTTGCACTACTGCGGTTAAATTTATTCATAAGTATTCTATTTTTTGATGCTACTGTAAACTGAATTGTTTTCATAGTTACCTTTTTGGGTTGTTCATTGCTAGTGTATAGAAATGCAACTGATTTTTGTGTGGTGAGCTTGTATCTTGCAGCTTTGCTAAAATCTGGCTATTAGCTTTAACAATTATTTCATGGATTCTTTAGGATTTTTTGTGAATAACATGTCATATGTAAAGAGAGATAGTCTTACTTCTTCCTTTGCCATCTGGATGCCTTTTATTTTTCTTGCCCAATTTTTCTGGCTAAAATTTCCAGTACAAGTTGAACAAAAGTGGCAACAGTAGACATCATTTATCTTATTCCTGCTACTGGGAGGAAAGTTTTCTCTTTCACCACTAAGTATGCTGTTGCTGTGGGTTTTTCATAGATTCCTTTTATAAAATTGATGAAGTTCTCTTATTTTCCTACATGTTCAGCATTTTTCTCATGAAAGGGTATAAGATTTTGTCACTTTTTTGTGTGTGTCTACTGAGCTTTTTTCCCCTTCATTCTACTAAAATGGTACATTACATTGATCTTCATACGCTGAAACACCATTGCATTCTTGGAATAAATCCCGCTTGGTCATGGTATATAGTTCTTTTTAAAAAATGCTGCTGGATTTTGTTGGCTGGTATTTTTGCTGAAGAATTTTTATCTATATTCCTAAGAGATCTTGGCCTATAGTTTTCTTACAAAATATCTGTCTGGCTTTGGTATCAGGGTAATGCTTACCTCACAGAATATTTATTCTTCTTCTAATTTTTGGGAGAGTGTCAGGATTCATGTTAATTCTTCTTTATTTGTTTGGTAGAATCACCAGTGAAGCCATCTGGCCCTCAGGTTTCATTGTTGGATTATTACTATTATTATTATTATTATTATTATTCTGGGTTCAACCTCTTTATATAGGTCAATTCAGATTTTCAACTTCCTCGGGTACTTTACATGTTTCTAGGAACTGGTACATTTCATTACATTCACTCTAGGAACTGGTACATTTCATCTAAATTATCTAATCTGTTGGCATAAAATTGTTCATAGTCTATAATCCTTCTTAATTCTATAATGTCAGTAATGTCATCGTTTTTCTTCCTAATTTTGGTAATTTGAGTCTTCTCTTTTCTCTTGACCAGTCGTTAAAAATTTGTCAATTTTGTTGATCTTACCAAAGGACCCAACTTTTGGTTTCATTCGTTCTACTGTTTTCCTATTCTCTGTTAATCTTCAATGTAATCTTTATTATTTCTTTCGTTTTGTTTTCTGTGTTTAGTCTACTCTGTGTGTTGAGTCTTAGATCTTTTATAATGTACGCTTTTACAGCTATAAATTTCCCTCTGAGCACTGCTTTCTTTACATTCAGTAAGTTTTGAGGTACAGGTTTTCTTTTATTTTTACCTTTTTCTAACTTTTAAGTTCAGGGGTACATGTGCAGGATATGCAGGTTTGTGTCATAGTGGTTTGCTGCACAGATCATCCCATCACCAAGGTATTAAGCCCAGCATCCATTAGCTATTTTTCCTGATGGTCTCCCTCCTCCCACCCCCATCCTCCTACAGGCCTCAGTGTGTGTTGTTTCCCCACGTGTCCATGAGTTCTCATCATTCGGCTCCCACTTTATAAATGAAAACATGTAGTGTTTGGTTTTCTGTTCCTGCATTAGTTTGCTGAGAATGATGGCTTCCAGCTCCATCCATGCCCCTGCAAAGGATATAATCTTGTTCCTTTTAATGGCTGCATAGTATTCCATGGGGGGTATATGTACCACATTTTCTTTATTCAGTCTATCACTGAATGGCATTTAGGTTGGTTCCATGTCTTTGCTGTTGTGAACAGTGCTGCAATGAACATACACGTGCCTGTATTTTTATGAGGGAATGATACATATTCCTTTGGGTATATACCTCGTAATGAGATTGCTGGGTCGAATGGTATTTCTGCCTCTAGGTTTTTGAGGAATCGTCACACTGTCTTCCACAATGGTTGAACTAATTTACACTCCCACCAACAATGTTAAAAGTGTTTCATTTCTCCACAACCTTGCCAGCATCTGTTGTTTTTTGACTTTTTCATAATAGCCATTCTGACTGGTGTGAGATGGTATTTCGGTTCTGATTTGCATTTCTCTAAGGATCAGTAATGTCAAGCTCTTTTTCATATGCTGGTTGACCACATGTATGTCTTCTTTTGAGAAGTGTCTATTCAACCTTTGTCCACTTTTTACTGGGGTGGCTTTTTTTTTCTTGTAAATTTGCTTAAGTTCCTTGTAGATGCTGAATGCTAGACCTTTGTCAGATGGATAGATTGCAAAATTTTTCTTCCATTCCGTAGGTTGTCTGTTCACTCTGATGACAGTTTCTTTTGCTGGGCAGAAGCTCTTTAGTTTAATTAGATCCAATTCGTCAATTTTACTTTTGTTGCAATTGCTTTTGACACCTTCGTCATGAAATCTTTGCCCCTGCCTATGCTCCTGAATGGTACTGCCTAGATTTTCTTCTAGGGTTTTTATAGTTTTGGGTTTTACATTTAAGTCTTTAATCCATCTTGAGTTGATTTTTTAATTTTTTGTATGGTGTAAGGAAGGGGTCCAGTTTCAGTTTTCTGCATATGGCTCACCAGTTCTCCCAGCACCACTTACTAAATAGGGAACCCTTTCCCCATTGTTTTTGTCAGGTTTATCTAAGATCATATGGTTGTAGGTATGCAGTCTTGTTTCTGGATTCTCTATTCTGTTCCATCGGTCTGTCTGTTCTTGTATAAATATCAGGCTGTTTTGGTTACGGCAGCCTTGTAGTATAGTTTGAAGTCAGGTAGCGTCATGTCTCCAGCTTTTTTCTTTTTGCTTAGAATTGTCTTGAATATTCAGGTTCCACATGAATTTTAAATGGTTTTGGTTCCATATGAATTTTAAAACAGTTTTTTCTAATTCTGTGAAGAATGTCAATGTAGTTTAATGGGAATAGAATTGAATCTATAAATTGCTTTGGGCAGTATGGCCATTTTAATGATATTCACTCTTCCTATCCATGAGCATGTGATGTTTTTCCATTTGTTTGTGTCATCTCTGATTTCTCTGAGCAGTGGTTTGTAGTTCTCCTTGAAGAGGTCCTGCCTTCCCTTGTTAGCCATATTCGTCGGTATTTTTTTCTTTTTGTGTCAATTGTGAATGGGAGTTCATTCATAATTTGGCTGTCTGGTTACCTGCTACTGGTGTATAGGAATGCTAGTGATTTCTGTACAATGATTTTGTATCCTGAGATTTTGCTGAAGCCGCTTATCAGATTAAGAAGCATTTGGGCTGGGACAATGGTGTTTTCTAGATACAGAATCATGTCATCTGCAAACAAAGACAGTTTGACTTCCTTTCTTCCTATTTGAATACGCTTTATTTCTTTCTCTTGCCTGACTGCCCTGGCTAGAATTTCCGTTACTATGCTGAATAGGAATGGTGAGAAAGGGCATCCTTGTCTTGTGCCTATTTTCAAGGGGAATGTTTCCAGCTTTTGCCCATTCAGAATGATACTGGCTGTGGGTCTGTCATATATGGCTCTTATTATTTTGAGGTATGTTCCTTCAACACCTAGTTTATTGAGAGTTTTCAACATGAAGGGATGTTGAATTTTATTGAAGGCCATTTCTGCATCTATTGAGATAATCATGTAGTTTTTGTCTTTAGTTCTGTTTACGTGAAGAATCACATTTATTGATTTGCCTACGCTGAACCACCCTTGCATCTTGGGTGACATCATTAGGCTTTCTGTCCCCACTCAAATCTCATATTGAATTATAATCCCCATAATTCACACAGAGATGGTCTGGAATTGGAACTTATGTTGAAAAGGAAAGCAGAGAATAAGTGTTTGGAAAATTTCCAGTCTGATGGAGCAATAGAAAACAAAAACTCAGCTGCAGAAATTTGCATAAGTAATGAGAAGCCAAATGTTAATTGCCAAGACAATGGGGAAAATGTCTTCAGGACATGTCAGAAGTCTTCACAGCAAGCCCTCCCACTGCAGGGCCAGAAAACTAGGAGGAGAAAATGGTTTTGTGGGCTGGGCCCAGGGCCTTGCTGCTTTGTGAAGTCTCTTGGTGCCCATGCCCCAGCCGTGGCTAAAAGGGGCCAATGTACAGATCAGGCCATTGACTCAGAGGGTACAAGCCCCAAGCCTTGGTGTCTTACATGTGGTATTGGGCCTGTAGGTGCACATAAGTGAAGAAATGAGGTTTAGGAACTTTCACATAGATTACACAGAATGTATGCAAATGCAAGGATGTCCAGGCAGAAGTCTGCTGCAGGGGTGGAGCCTGGAGCACCTCTGCTAGGGCAGTATGGAAGGGAAATGTGGGGTTGGAGCCCCCACACTGAGTCCCCATTGGGGCACTGCCTAGGCGAGCTGTGGTAAAGAGGGCTACCTTCCTCCAGACCCCAGAATGGTAGATCCACCGACAACTTACACCATGTACCTAAAAAAGCCGTAAACAATGCCGGCCCGTGAAATCAGCCAGAGAGGGAGCTGTACCTTGCAAAGCCACAAGGACAGAGCCGCTCAAGGCCCTGGGAGTCCACCTCTTGCACCAGCGTGACCTGAATGTGAGACATGGAGTCAAAGGAGATCATTTTGGAGTTTTAAGATTTGGCTGCCCTGCTGGATTACAGACTTGCATGGCCCTCTGTTTTGCCCAATTTCTCCCATTGGGAACGGGTGTATTTACCCAATGCCTATACTCTTATTGCATCTATGAAATAACTAACTTGCTTTTGATTTTACAGGCTCATAGGCAGCAGGAACTTGCCTTGTCTCAGATGAGACTTTGGGGGGCTGTTGGAAAGGTTTGTGTTTTGAAATGTGAGGACATGAGATTTGGGAGGGGCCGGGGTGGAATGATATGGTTAGGCTTTGTGTTCCCACCCAAATTTCATCTTGAATTATAAACCTCATAATCCCCATGTGTCAAGGAAGAGTTCAGGTGGTGGTAACTGAATCATGGGGGTGGTTTCCCCCATGCTGTTCACATGATAGTGAGTTCTCATGAGATCTGATGGTTTTATTTATTTACTTATTTACGAGGTGGGGTCTTGCTCTGTCACCCAGGCAGTAGAGAATTGGTTCAATCTTGGCTCGCTGTGATATCCACCTCCCAGGTTCAAGCGATTCTCATATCTCGGTCTCTGGAGTAGCTGGAATTACAGGCGCATGTCACCACGCCCAGCTAATTTTTCTATTTTTAGTACAGATGGAGTTTCACTATGTTGGCCAGGCTGGTCTCAAACTCTTGACTTCAAGTGATCTGCCCACCTCAGCCTCCCAACGTGCTGGGATTACAGGTGTGAGCCATTGCTTCTGGCCAAGATCTTACAGTTTTATAAGGGCCTCTTCCCCCTTCATTCATTCACTCCCTCCTGCCACCTTGTGAAGAAGGTGCCTGCTTTGCCTTCCACCATGATCGTAAGTTTCCTCAGGCCTCCCCCAGCCACATGGAACTGTGAGTCAATTACACTTCTTTTCTTTATAAATTGCCTAGTCTCGGGCAGTTCTTTATAGCAGTGTGAAAACAGATTAACATACAGGGGTGGAGACTACTTGATCATGATGGATAAGCTTTTTGATGTGCTGCTGGATTTGGTTTGTCAGTATTTTATTGAGGATTTTTGTATTGATGTTTATCAAGGATACTGGCCTGAAGTTTTCTTTTTTGTTGTATCTCTTCCAGGTTTTGGTATCAGGATGATGCAGGCCTTATAGAATGAGTTAGGGAGGAATCCCTCCTTTTCAATTTTTTGGAATAGTTGCTGTAGAAATGGCATCAACTCATTGTCGTACCTGTGGTAGAATTCAGCTGTGAATGTCTTGTCCTGGGCTTTTTTGGTTGGTAGGCTACTCCTTATTGCCTCAATTTCAAAACTCATTATTGGTCTATTGAGGGATTCAATTTCTTCCTGGTTCAGTCTTAAGAGCATATGTATATCCAGGAAGGTTTTTATTTTCATTCCTCTCAAAGTATTTTATAATTTCTCTTGTGACTTCTTCTTTGGCCCACTGGTTTTAAAGAATGTGTTGTTTCATTTGCACATATTTGTTAATTTTCCAGTTTTCTTCCTATCAATTTCTAGTTTCATTCCATTGTGGTCAAAAATATAGTTATTATTTCAACCTTTTAAAATATATTGAGACTTGTTTTATGGTCTAACATACAGTCCATATTGGAGAATGTTCCATGTGCACTTCAGAAGAATTCTTGTTGAGTTGATCCTTTTATCATTATATAATATATTTCCTTGTCTTCTGTAACAATTTTTAACCTGAAGTCTATATTGTCTGATATTAGTATGGCTACTCCAGCTCTCTTATTTACTGTTTGCATGAAATATCTTTCCATCCTTTCACTATCAACGTATTTTTGTCTTTGGATCTAAGGTGTGTCTCAGCATATCTCCGAATCATTTTTTTTAAATCCATTCTCCCAATCTCTTCCTCTTAATTGCAGAGTTTAATCAATTTACATTTAATGTAATTGCTGATGAAGGACTTCTGCTATTTGTTTTCTAGGTCTTACACAGGCATCCCTTTCTTTTTTGTCCTTTGCTTTATTGCACATTGCTGATACTGCATTTTTTACAAACTGAAGATTCATGGCAACCCTGTATCAAGCAAGTCTATCAGCATCATTTTTCCAACAGCATGTGCTCACTTTTTGTCTCTGTGTCACATTTTGGTAATTCTCACAATATTTCAAACTTTTTCATGATTATTATATCTGGTATAGTGATTTGTGATCTTTGCTATTTCCAGTATTCTGTTTGGCTTTCAACAGTCTGATTATAATGTGTCTTGGTATAGACGTCTTTATCCTACTTTGGAGTCACAGAACTTCTTGGATGTGTAGACTTATGTCTTTCATTAAATTTGGTTAGTGTTTGGTCATTATTACTTCAAATATTCTTTCTGCCCCTTTCTCTCTCATTCTGGGACTACCATTTTGTGTATATTGGTACACTTAACGATGTCTCACAGATTTCTTAGGCTCTGTTCATTTTTCTTTATTCTTTTTTATTTCTGTTTCTCAGATTGGATAATCTCAATTGACCTATATTCATATTAGTTAATTATTCTGCCTGTTCAAATCTGTTCTGTCACTGTACTTTTCAGGTCCAGAATTTCTATTTGATTCCTTTTTCATAATTTCTCTTTATTGCTACTGTCTACTTAGGATATTGTTTTTCATGGTTTCCTTTAGTTCTTTGCCCATAGTTCCTTTAGCTCTTGAGCATATGATTTAAAGTCCACATTAAAAATGTCAAATGTCTCAGCTTCCTTTGGGACATTTTCTATCGGTTTCTTTTTTCCTGTGTATGGGTCATTGTTTCTTGTTTCCTATGCTTCATATTTTTTGCATTTTGAATATTATAAGGTGGCGACTATGAAAATCAGATTCTCTCCCTACCCCTGGGTTTGTGGTTGCTGTCTGTTATAGCTGTTATTTGTTTAGTGACTTTTTTGAACTGATTTTATAAAGTCTATTTTTTGTCATATGTGGCCAATGAATTCTCTGTTCTGTTAGCTTTGTGGTCAGTTAGTGATCTGACAGAGTTCCTTAGATGCCAAGATTCCGGTGTTCTTTTCATTTCTTTTCTTTCTTTCCTTTCCTTTTTTTTTTTTCTGAGACAGGGTCTTACTCTGTTGCCTAGGCTGGAGTGCAATTAAGTGATCATGGCTAACTGAAGCCTCTATCTCCTGGGCCCAAGAGATCCTCCCACCTCAGCCTCCTGAGTAGCTGGAACTACAGGCATGTATCACTAAGCTTGGCTGATTTTTAAAAGTTTTAGTAGCGACAAAGTCTCACTATGTTGCCCTCGCTGGTCTCAAACTCCTAGGCTCAAGCAGTCCTCCCACCTCAGCCTCCCAAAGTGCTAGGATTACAGGCATGAGTCACCACACTCGGCCACGTGTGTTTTTTCTAGATTGAACACTGCTTATTTGCTATAAACTTTTGATTAGTTTCCAGAGTTCCAATAAAGTTGGTGTTGGCTGTTTTTGTCAATTATTACTGTTTTTATGGAAGGCTTTTGGAGTTCCCTGATCTGCCAAGTTTGCTCATGTTACCAGGCAAAGTATCTTTTAAGAAACAGTGAGATATATTTAAATTATAAAGCAAGAAAGGTGTTTTATTACCATGGCACTACTCAAAAGATCAAGCAGTACTTCTAGCAACATGCAGTATAAATCCGGACACTAACAGTCACTAAAATCATGAATGTAAAAATATTATATAAAACATAAATATAGTACACAGATAATATTGTTATTGTTGTTATTGTAGCATTTGGTCAGGGGAAGAATCTTCAAAATGCTGGTACAGAATAAATAGTCAAGAGCAATAAACTTGATGTTCTTATGATTAAAAGTGCCCAAACAACAATCTCACTTAAAAAAATGGAGGCAGTAACTACTCCTTCCTCTTTTGTACGGAGTCCATTTCTGTATCCCTAAACTCTAACATAGTGCCTGGCATATAGTGGATATAGTAAAGAAATTTCTTATAAATACATAAAAATATATGCAGAAATAACCTCTTCCTATCCCTTAAGGAAAAGAAAGAAAACATCAACATTTATTAGAAACCCATTATCTGTCAGGAACTGTGCTAAGTGTTTGAAATATATTGTATCTAATTGAATCCAGAGACTCTATGACATAGGTATCATCATCCCCAATTCATGGACAGAGAAATGAGAGAAGTGATCTTTCCAAGGCCACACAGCTGAAGTGAAAATTATTTAAACCTATAGTATCTCTATAATTCTAAGGCCTGTGCTGTTTGCACCACAGCATATTGATCTAACTTACTCTACTCTGCCACAGAACAGACTCAAAACATCTAGGTAAGCTCTGTCTATCTGAACACATAAAGAAGGCATAAACTAGAGAAAGCAGCACTGTCTGAAAAGCAAATTGCTTAAAATTTCCACTGCCAAGAGACCAGATGGTTTCTGGGATATCTAGTTAGGCTAAAAATACCTGCACCCACAATGAGTTTGATTTACAAACAAAGAAAAGCAGGGGTAGCCAGTATAAATATACAGCTGGAAAACTAGAAGATTTAAGTACTTAAAAAACACTGCTTACAGGGTTTCAAATGGCCATATAAAACGTTAGATAGCTTATGCTCTCAGTTGCTTGCTCATTACTCTGTCTGTCTCTTACATACCTACACCATACTTGTTTCTTAAGGATACCTTCAGGTCTGACAGAGCTGAGTCCCACCAATAAATTAAAGTTGGAGAGAACCCTCTTGCCAGTCTCTGGCCTAAAAGACCCTACCCACCCTCTCCATCCTGTCACACATACACACATCTCTCTCTCACCCACCCACCCACTCACTTACTCACTCACTCACACACACCCTGAAGTGAAACCCAGAAGCTTCTTTAGACCTTGGTGCAGCTGCTATCTACCCAGAAGTAGGTAATATTTTGTTATACTCTGGGTTACCTGCCTTGTCTATACTAGTATTCTTTGTATTTTTTTAGGTGTACATTGTAATGGTTTTTAGTATATTCAGTTATTTAACCATCACCACAATTAATTTTAGAACATTTCTGTCACCTCAAAAAGTTCCCCATACCCTTTAGCTATCACCCTCAAACCCCACTTCCTCCAGCCCTACTACTCATGTATTTTATGTCTCTACGTATTTGCCTATTCTGGACTCACGCTTGTATTCTTTTACTGATGGATAGGAACACTTGTTTCCATAGCTGTATTCCAAAAGGCCTAACATAATGCAGAAGGATTTGAGTTCTCTTAAATGAGAAATAACCGGACAGATTCTCACTTTCCTCTGTAGCAACCATGTATCTTTTTGGAACAATGGAGGGTATAAATTATTTTTTTAAAAAATGGAAGGAGAGCAGCCTTCTGTTGCAAAGGTAGATAATTTCAAAACACATATTTAAGTGCAGGGCCTTTTGTCATAGAGCTCTGATAATGGTCTGACAGAAAGAACATAGATTTGGAGTAAAAAGAGAACTTGGGTTCCAGTTCCATCTCTGTATTCTACTGAGTTGAGAGGTTCTTGGGTGAGTCACCTAACCTCTTTGAATTGCAGCTTCCTTCGCTGTAAAACAGTGGTATTACACATTTTGCAGGATGAATGTGAGAATTAAATCACATGAGGTATGCTAAGAACTCAACATGGCAGAGAGCCCAAGGAAGCAATGGGAAAAGGCTAGCTCCTGACACTACCCCTCACCAAACTTCCAGGCCTTTCTGAAGACTATGAGAATATTTCTGTTCTAAAATGGCAGAGATATTACTGACGCCTCTAAAACCTGCCATTCTCCTTAAGCTCCACGTTGCTTCTCCTTAAGCTATCTTCCTTTTCCGGCCATATTCCATTACTTTTAATAAGATTTGTCCTCTTAATATAGCAGGTTGGTAAACACTTGACTTGTTCCAATTCCTTTATCTCTCCTCCAACACACACACACACACACACACACACACACCCCAAGCCACCAAGCCTTGCCATTTCAACTCACTGCTTCATCTTCTTCTCATAATCTCCTCTCCCTCAAGCCACTGTTTGACTATTCCCACACACAATTTAAGTTTGATCTTTATTGTTACAATTTCCTAATGGCCCCCACCCCCTTTCTTTTCATGCCCTGGCCTCATTTCCTCCGTAACTCAAAACTCTGGTTTAAGCCACCTCTAGACATTTCCATTTTAGAGGAAGAATCTTAAGAAATCACAGAATAGGCCGGGCGGGGTGGCTTAAGCCTGTAATCCCAGCACTTTGGGAGGCCGAGACGGGCGGATCACGAGGTCAGGAGATCGAGACCATCCTGGCTAACACGGTGAAACCCTGTCTCTACTAAAAAATACAAAAAACTAGCCGGGCGAGGTGGCGGGCACCTGTAGTCCCAGCTAGGAGGCTGAGGCAGGAGAATGGTGTAAACCCGGGAGGCGGAGCTTGCAGTGAGCTGAGATCCAGCCACTGCACTGCAGCTCGGGCGACAGAGCGAGACTCTGCCTCAAAAAAAAAAAAAAAAAAAAAAGAAATCACAGAGTAAATCCCCCTGCCCTAGCTTGTAGGTAAGGCATAACACTCTGCATTTTACATAGATGAGACTGAAGGAGAGCCAACTGATTCTACTCAAGGTCACACTGCTACTTCTTCCCTAAAACTCCACCCCTTAGTTCTCTGAATCTGCTTATTTTCCTCAATCCTGAAGCTAGTATTCCAATATCACATCACTTATGCATTTCTGTTACCTGAATGCTTCTGTATTTCATTTGTGAATTTTAAGGAAAGGTACCTATTTCCCAGAGGGTCTTCAGATTTCAATTCACTCTAACACTGGCTGGACAAGTGTTTAGTATCTCTGAGTCTGTCAGTAAGTCTCTGTCTATATCTCTCCTTATACATACACTGTATAGAAAGCACAGCCACTTTAAGTCCCTTGATGTGCCACACTCTGAGCCACCAGAGACTCAGGCTTAAAAGTATCTGGAGTTTAGAAAACAAAATGATGTAGCTATGGTTAATTTCTACTAAGTAGAACACCGATCTTTCTTTTATAGCATCTATAAAAAGTATCAATATAAGCTATTGCTAAAGCATTCGAAGACTAAAAAGCAACTTCATAGCACATAAAAATGTTATCAACATGGTCACTAGACTTCCCCCTAAATCCCATATTAATCCTATGGAATCTAATCTAAAAAACAGCCATTAGCCAATCTAAGCTCCTAGAACCCTCCTAGAGGCCCTCTGCTGCAAGTTTGACAATCAGTTCTGACAAAGCCCCAGTTTAACCTACCAACAGGCACAAGGCCTGTCTTATTCAAACATTCCACAAATATTTACTGAGCCCTTACTATGTGCCAGGCACTGTACTAAGTATTATAACGATGAACAAGATGCTATGCCTGCCTTTGATGAGTTTAAAGTCTAGAGAAGAAGGTGAACAGAGGCAGCATGAGGATCTGTAAGAAGGTATGGAGTACAGCAGAAAGAGCAGTAAACTCAGAGCCAAGAAGCGTCAGTTCTAACTCAGTTTCCTCCTGTTTTAGCAGTCTAAGATTTGGCAAGCCATGTTCTCTCTCTGGGCTTTAGTCTTCCATTTAGAAAACAAATGGACTGAATAAGATGATATTTAAGGTCCTTTTCAGCTATAAGAGTTCATGTTCCAAAAGAAGATAAAAATCGCAGCAGCAGCAGCAATATTCACTGAAGACTTAGTATGTGCCAGAAATCTTGCTAGGAACCATTTACTTAAGATTCAATTTTTGTACGAAATGGCATTACCTGCATTACTATATCACTTAAAAAGAAAAAAAACTGGAAAGAAGACTGGTTTGATTATGTTTCTTTGTATGGTTATACTCTAAGTTACAAGAAGAATCTGAAGTGATTTACAGTAAAAATACATAAAGACTAAGCCTTAAGACAATAAAGACCGCATTAAGTAATACATGTAAGAAGGGTACAGCAAAAATTATTTTTTAAAAAAATTAACAGGCCATGTCAGAAAGCCATGGTGACTGAATTGAAAATCCTGTCCTAAACCTAACTTGCCTGACAGCCAAAGCAAAGAGGAAAATGCAACTAGACATGGAGCTCTCTTAAAGGAATCAAAAAAAGAAATCTTTTTCATGCTGCACTATAAGATGAATTGCAACCATGTGTTTAGTTCGTTTCTCATGGGGAAGAGGAAATGAGAAATGAAGGGAAATAAGTTTTTAAAAATAATTAAACCAGTTTTCAGATACTTAAACATTTAACTTTACAATGATATATCCTTCTTATGGTTCAAATTAATTTTTTTCAATTATCATGTATTTTGTGATTAACCTAACAATAATCTTGGATAAACTATTATTCTATCTGCCTATTTGGAAAAAATTTCATTTTCAAAGGGATGTAGAACTTCATTAATATGGCTGCAAAACCCTCTTTACTGTGATTTTTTTCAAATGAAAGCAAACTGACCAACTGGCAAGACTTACAGAATCTATTGATGCATTCCTTCCAAAATAATCACCTCATCAGTCATACCTATTCACCCTTACCTCCAGGCTTTTGTGCTTAAGAAAGAAAAGTTTATCAAGTAAACAGGAAAAACAAATGGCAGATTCATTTGATTCAAATACAGGTATAAAACCTTTAAAAGTTTTTACACAGTCTTCTCTTTAGGAGAAGAATTTGCAGGAAAAAAAACCTATTGTTGTTGCTTTAACAGAAAAAAAAATGCATTTGAAATATCCAAAAACTATAAATGATGTTAAATTTTTAACTGTGGTAAAAGATAAATTTATAATTTTAACCATTTTTAAGTGTATAGTTACACTGTTGTACAACCATCACTACGCTAATTCTTTTTGAATATGTCCATATGCTACATCTCATTGTCAGCACTAATAACTCCGTACTGTTTTCCTAAATATAATTTGGAACTAAAACTTACTGTTTTCTTATCTAAGGAAACAGCATGTTCTAAGTAAGAGATGCAATTCACAGTATTACTATAACTGATTTTGCAAACTAAGGTTTCCATGACATCAGCAAACTATTTCCTAAAAAGAAACCCTAATAAACTAAATTCGATGGTCTTGATAACTATACTAATAATTAAACCTCAGTTGTTAGGCAGAAAGTGAGCCCTGAAACCCAGAAATGTGTAATACTGATTATAAGCATTTCTTAATAGAAAAATCTTAAGTGAATATTTTCCAATAAATTAGTTCCATTGTGGCTCAATGGAACAGGGTAAGGACAAGGATGGGCTGGAAGAGGAAAAGAAGATATATAAGAGATGTTCCAGAACCACTTATAATGAAAAGCACACTCCTCCATATAGGCTTTGCAATTTTGTCCATTAGAAAAGAATTTTTAAAGTTCTGTGGTAGGCATCTCTAAGCGATGAAATATTAACCTGCTACTCCCTTTAAAAGAATGAATTACAAAGGTATAAGAGACTGGAATTAGTGATAAGCAATTTATCCATTCAATACCTACTCCAACTAACTAGGGCAACTGTCCCTTGGTATAATATTTGGATTTTAATATACATTTTTTTTTCTAATTTGTTTTAAATTATGAGATATTAATTAATCACAGATTTCATAAAACAATAATTATTGGCTTCAAGGAGTATTTATTGTCACTCGATGGGAATGAAAAATTTGATCTTTTTCTCTTTGCAGTAGATCCCTCTCTTATAATCATTAAAATATGTGTCCTATGAATTGAGGGAAAATACACACACACAACCAGGAGCTGAAAATTCTTAGTCAAGCAATCTTGACTTTTTTTTTAACTTTAGAAGGCATCTATAGTTCAAGTTCATGCAATGCAGGAGTCCCATCTTCATCATAAATAGAAAGGACACTGGCTTACTTACTGGGTCCTGTTTACATCAAGCAAGCCTAAGTGGTTATGCTACAATGGCCATTCAACAAATGTCAAATGAGTGAACAAATATTATGGGAGGTACTTTACTGGGAAAAGAGCTGCCATCACCTAGTGAAGAGGAGGCATTTAAGCGAAAGGGAGATTCAGTGAATTTTACTCTCAGAAACAACAGAGGAAAATCAGACTACTCACAAATAACATATACAAAAAAGATTCAAAAATTAAAACTACATAAAGGATCATAATAGTAAGCATTTTATAATATTTTTAAACTTTTATAGCTTCCTTCTGTCATATTTATGAATAACTAGCAGTAAAAGTCTTACAATAGAAAGGGTCTATCTAGGTGTCTATCTAGGCTCACGCCTATAATCTCAGCACTTTGGGAGGCTGAGACGGGCGAATCTCTTGAGCCCAGGAGTTCCAGACCAGCCTGGGGAACATGGCAAAATCCCATCTCTACACAAAATATAGGGAAAAAAAAAAAAATTAGCTGGGCATGACAGTACACGCCTGCAGTCCCAGCTACTCAGGAGGCTCAGATGAGAAGATTGCCTGAACCCAGGAGGGCGAGGCTGCAGTGAGCTGTGATCACACCACTGCACCCCAGTTTAGGGAACAGAGAGAGCTCCTGTCTCAAAACAAAAACAAACAGACAAAAAACCCAAAAAAAGAAAGGGTCCAGGTGTGTATTCACAGGAGCAGCAAAAGAGAGATCTACTAAATAATACTGGTGGAAAGAAAGCGTTGAACCCTAGAGATAAGGGTGAGCAATACCAGCTTTAAACAAAACAGAAAATGAACTGGGGTGAAGACTGTGTCTTTGGCTAGACACAGTGGCTCATACCTATAATCCCAGTGCTTTGGAAGGCTGAAACACGAGGACTGCTTGAGCCCAGGAGTTCAAGACAAGCCTGGGCAACACAAGGAGACCTCGTCTCTACAAAAAAAAATTTTTTTTTAATTAGCCAGACATGGTGGCACACACCTATGGTCTCAGCTATTTGGGAGGCTGAGATGGGAGGATCATTTCAGCTCAGGAGATTGAGGCTACAGTGAACCATGATTACCCAATTATACTCTAGCCTGGACAACAGAGTGAGACACTGTCTCAAAAAAAAAAAAAAGATTGTATCTTTACATCTGTGTATTAAAACAGAGCCGAGCATGTAGCAGCTGTTCACAAAATGTCTGTTGAATGAATGTATGCATGAGTCCTTCCTTCTTTCTTCCATTTCTTTTTCGCTTCCCTTCCTTCCTCCCTTCTATCTATTCATCTTTCTTTTCCTCCACCTAGCCCTTCATTATCCTTCTAGCACCCATCATCTATCCAATTCCTTCTTCCTTTCCTTCCCAGGGCCTACAAAGTCTAAAGGATCAAGAGATTCCTTGACAAAGGTCTTAAAAACTTTTCAGTTTGCCCTCTTACAACCTATAAAGATATATTTTAGGTCTAGGCACTGAAAAGAAAATCAGTTCTGCTCTCACTTCCTACTAAGTCCAGAGGGAGAGTCTGTGCATATTGTCAGACTGCAGAAGACTTTATTGTTTCCTCCCAAGATAAAAGGGTCATACTTTGCAGCACAGCAATTAGCACAATCCTATCCTGAGGATGTCAGAAAAGGGGTAAATGTTATTTTTCCTGAAAAGTTCAGGTCAGCCCTTTTTCCCTAGTCCATATTTGAAAACCAATTCCCACCTCTTTTCTCCCCTTCCACCTCCTCACCAAAGTAGCCACAACAAATACCTTTGCTCCCCCAGTCCCTTTTATCTCATACCCCAAAACCAAAGAATGCTGACTGAATTCAGCATCAGTCTCTTACCCTGCCAGGAAAGCTAAGGAGTAGGAGTTGTTCTTGGAAACAAATGCCGAGCGATGTGTCTGTGTCATCTGGCCTCGAGAAGGTTCTTCATTCTCTGAATCTGAGAGACGTGCAGGACACTGGCAGGGAGACAAGGGAGACAACACTGTCCATTTGGAGTTCCCAAGGCATCTAGTCTAGCTATAGGTTCAAATCTCTTTCTCTATGTCACTTCTCTGTGAGCTCCAACCTGTGTTTCCAACTGCTTCCTGGAGATACCAATCTCAAATGTGGTTCAAATTCAATATATCCAAAATCAAACTCACTATATTTCTCTTCGTAAGCCCCATAACCAACCCATCTAGAAAACTAAATGCCATCTATTTCTGTCCCTTACTTCTAATTCATAGTAACATTTGGACAGCGGCTTTAGGTACTCCAACACTTCTAAATATTTTATTTCATTTACTGTTTATGTCACTCCCATTAAAAGCAGGGTGATTATCTGTCTTTTACAGATAGCAAACTGAGGATCATAGTAGTTAATTTTCCTGGAATTACAGGGTTAATACATGGATAAAACTGGTTCTTAAATTAAGAGCATTAGTCTCCAAGCTATTTCCACTCTAATCTATTCTACTTCTAGAATGTCTCTCAGATCTAACTCTTCCCATTTATATTCATGGTCATTGCCTTACCTTAGATTCTCATCATCTTTTGCCTGGACTACTGCAACAATCTACTTACTGGTCTCATTCTCTTCAGGCTTTCTTCTCTCTAATACCCTCCACACCACCAAGAATTATCTTTCCAGCAATCACTCCCCTGCTTAACTGCTGGTGACTTCAGGATAAAGTCTAAATGCCTCAGCCTAATACCACAACCTTCACAAACTAGACCTAACCTTCTTTCACAGCTTTTCTCCCACCAGTTCCCACACACGGAACTCCCTGAGCTCTAGCACAACCAAACTATTTTTACTCTCCACATGTACCACAGTCTTTCAAAACCTCTATCTACCCTTTGGATATGCTACACCCTTTGCCTAAAATTCCATCTGCGCTCTCTGCCTATAAAATACTCATTGGCCTTTCAGAGTCATCTAAAACACCACTTTTTCTGCAAAGGCTTCCAAATTATCCTAGAGTTAGTTTTTCCATCTTGTTTATATCCATTCATTTATTGTTGTTTTACTTTGGAGTCCCTTTTTAGAGTCTTTCCAATTACATTAGAAACATCTTAGAGGTACGTCTTTTACATATAATGTAATGAAGTTTTGCCTCATTATTAAACATGAGAGTCTTTTTCTTTTAATGGATAGCAACTAATCACACTGAACTGTAGCTTCTTATTTAGGGGTCTGTTGTGCTTTATGCAATGAGCCCTGTGAGAGCAAGTGACCATCTTTTAAAAAAATTTCCAATACTGTTATATAGTAGGTAAAGAAGAACCTTTTAATCAGTTGATGATTAACCAATAATCTAATGATCAAGTATTATCAAAGTAAGAGTTGTAGATGTAGGCACGCAAGGCATCATATGGCTCCGAGTACCCTGCATTCCTGAAATGCTTTGTTTTCCTCTCGGCTGACAGGCACATCAACACAATAGACTGATTTGAACAATTACAATTTACAGAGAGGCCTTTCAATTTTGTAGGGTATCATTCCTCAGAGAACCCTGTTGTACAAAATATTCAATGAAGAAACTTTAATAGCACTAACCCATTATCAAATTTTATATAATATTCTCTTCTCACTCTATAAAAAAGAAAAGCTTTGATACCAATAGACTCAATAGGGAATAATGGCAATTTCTGTCTATATAAGCCTCTCTTCATAATTAAATCAGTACCAAGTAAAAAGTGTTCAAATCCTAGCTCTGTCAGCTATCACTGTCACTATGGGTTAGTTGTTGTTTTATCTTCCTGAGCCTCAGTTTCCTCATCTGTAAAACAAAGACTTCTCTGTCTACTATAGTGACAGGCCATTAAAAATACCTAGAGTACATTAGCTAACAAGTAATAAGTGCTCAAAAAGATAGATCTTATTTGTATGAACTCCCAAACTATTAATCTTTTAAGAAAAATTTCAGTTTTATAACAGATATATGCCAAGTTCCTTTTTTTTTTTTTGAGACAGAGTCTCACTCTGTTGCCCAGGCTGGAGTACAGTGGCACGATCCCAGCACACTGCAACCTCCGCCTCCCTGGTTCAAGTGATTCTCCTGCCTTAGCCTCCTGAGTAGCTGGGATTACAGGTGCCCACCACCACACCCGGCTAATTTTTGTATTTTTGGTAGAGACAGGGTTTCACCATGTTGGCCAGGCTGGTCTTGAACTCCTGATCTCAAGTGATCTGCCCGCCTCAGCCTCCCAAAGTGCTGGGATTACAGGTGTGAGCCACCGTGCCCGGCGCCAAGTTCCTTTCAGTTATTGCAAAATAAATTACATTACAAATAAATAACTATTTATTTAGACAAAAGCTCTGCCACCCCTCTACATTTCTATTCCCAATATTTACTCCTTATCTTTCATCTTTGATAAAAATAAGCCCCAAGGCACTATGGATTCCTAAAATGGTACAAAGCATGCATAAATTAAATCCTTGCAGTGACATCTAAAACAATGTTGTACCTAAAAAAACTAAAAGAAAGATAATACTCGAAGTTGGCAAGATGTGAGGAAATTAGTTTAGTACTCCTCACGCACTACTGGTGGGAGCATAATAAACCTATAATAAATATAAACCTTCTGGAGGGCAACTGTGTAATAAACATCAAAAATGTTAAAAAGAGCACTCCTTTTGACCTGGTCATTCTACTTCTAGTAATTTATTCTAAGGAACTAATAAGAAAAAAATGAGACAAGTGGATTCCATCACAGTGGTGTTTAAGATAGCAAAATACCAACAAAAGATTACTTAAATAAATTCTACAGTCAAGAATATTAGAAGACCACTGAATAATGATGTGGATTATTTATTTACACACAAAAAATAGGCCGGGCATGGTGGTTCACACCTATAATCCCAGCACTTTGTGAGGCTGAGATGGGTGGATCATTTGAGCCCCAGAGTTCGAGACCAGCTTGGGCAACACAGTGAGACCCTGTCTCTACAAAAACAAAAACTTTAAAAAAACTAGCCAGGCGTGTAATAGGCTCCTGTGGTCCCAGCTACTTCAGAGGCTGAAGTAAAAGGATTGCTTGAGCCCAGGGGCTTGAGGCTGCAGTGAACTATGTTCACGCCACTACACTCCAGCCTGGGTGACACAGTGAGACCCTGTCTCAAAAGAAAAAAAAAAAAAGGAAAGAACACCTACACTTTGTTTTTGAGACAGAGTCTCGCTCTGTCACTCAGGTTGGAGCACAGTAGTGTGATCCCAGCTCAATGCTGAGATCACTGCTCCACCTCCTGGGTTCAAGCAATTCCCCTGCCTCAGCCTCCCAAATAACTGGGACTACAGATGCACGCCACCATGGCCAGCTAACTTTTGTATTTTTTATTAGAGATGGGGTTTTGCCATGTTGGTCAGGCTGGTCTTGAACTGCTGACCTCAGGTGATCCATCCACCTCAGCCTCCCAAAGTGCTGGGATTACAGGTGTGAGCCACCGCGTCGGGACAACACCCACACTTTAAGATAAATTAAAAGAGGTTATAAAACAGTATCTAGGCCGGGCGCAGTGGCTCATGCCTGTAATCCCAGCACTTTGGGAGGCTGAGGTGGACAGATCATGAGGTCAAGAGATCGAGACCATCCTGGCTAACATGGAGAAATGCCATCGCTACTAAAAATACAAAAGATTAACTGGGCGTGGTGGCACGTGCCTGTAGTCCCAGCTACTCAGGAGGCTGAGGCAGGAGAATCAATTGAACCTGGGAGGCAGAGGTTGTAGTAAGCCAAGATCACACCGCCGCACTCCAGCCTGGCGACAGAGTGACTCCATCTCAAAAAAACAAGCAAAAAACCAGTATGTATACTAGGTTACATTTTCTGAAAAGAAAAACAATACATGGTGTATATTTATATGTTCTTAGAAATGAACATATCTATATGTTCTATATGTTCATATGGTACATATCTATAAGGATATGTACTAAAATGTTTATAGGGATCATTTCTAGGTTGGGGGATGACAAGTAATTTTTCCCTTTTTGCTTTCTAGTCTTTAGTATAACCATAACTGCTGTATCAAATTGTTTTCTAATAATTCGATTATGGATTAAATGTACCATAACTAATTGTAATAAATTAAACACTGTGCTCACTTTATTTCCATTCTAAAAAAAAAAACCACATGATAATCTGCTACTAGAGTAAGCTTCTTCCTCCTTCCATTCAAACTTAATTTCATAAACATGTATCAAACACTTCCAATGTGCAGGGTACTACAGGAGATTTAAATGGATAAGACATTTCCTATACTCAACAAACTTACAATCTAGTAGAAAAACACAAACACACAAAAAACCATGATGTAAAGGAAAATGAGAGAACTCTTATAAAAGTTACAAAGTGGGGGCTTGGGGGAGTGGCTGATGGGAGTCGAGAAACAGAAGAGGAATTCCTATAGGCTTCATGAATGTGACAGCTTTTGAACTGGACATGGAGAGATAAATAGCCTTCCAACAGGTAAGCTAGATGGCATTTCAATGAGATGAAAATGCAAGAGCAAAGACCTTGAAAAGGGAAAGCACAGTGTATGTATTTGGGGGAAAGCAAATATATACTCCTTAGAGTTTTGGGGTATAAGCAAGGATGAAAGCATAAGCTAGAATCACACTGAGGGCCTGAATGTTGCGGTGAAGAGTCCTCATTTAATTTCACAAGAGGAGTCATTAAAATTTTGGGGACAGGAGAGAGAAATGATCAGTCTCGCGCTAATCACAATAGTTTCTATGTAAAAAATAATCCTTTGGTCAGCTTTCTTAAGATTCTTTTGGGTCTCAATTTGAATGTAGTCTTGGCCAAACTAAATGGAATTATTTGCTCCACACCGAAAACTCTTAAATTAGAGCCATTTAAAAGTCCTCCAAAATATAAAAGCAGCCCAGGCACACTGGCATGATCATGCCTGTAATTCCGCACTTTGGAAAGCTAAGGTGAGAGGATCCCTTGAGCTCAGGAGTTTGAGACCAGCCTGGGCAACATAGGGACACCCTCATCTCTACAAAATAAAAAAAGTAAAATAAAAATTGGCCAGCCATAGTGCTACACACCTGTGGTCCCACCTACTTGGAAGGCTGAGGCGAGAGGACTGCTTGACCTTGGGAGGTCGAAACTATAGTGAGCCATGACTGTGCAACTGCACTCCAGCTTTGTCAACTGAACAAGTCCCTATCTCTTAAATAAATAACTATAAAAGAAAACAGAAAAAAAGGCAAAAATCACAAAAATCTAAAACTTGACACATTCGTAGGTCAGATTTTATCCAACGCATTTGTAAAACTGGCTGTTATCAAGAACAAATCAGAATTTGTACTTTCTGACTCCTTTTAAGATTAAAATTAGGTGGATGCATTTGATTTCTATTTCAAAAATGGTAGTGGCAAATGAAAACATAATTAGAGTAATTTCCTAGTCTTGGCATGACCTAGGAACAACAGGTTATTTCTATCAAAGGACCATTGTGAAGGGTCAGCTCTCTCTGTCAAGGCTAGTTTATCCTTCTGGGTTGTTCTGCCTGAGGACCTTAATGGGTAGTAGAACTGTCAGGGTGAAGAGGTAGAGCCGCGGTCTTTAGAGATTACAAACCACAGCTGGGGCTACTAGTCATACAACATACTACATACACAAGACCATCATAGAGCTTATTCTTGTCTAGCTAAACTGTAGCCTCTCTAGTAGCAGTCTTTTTTGCCCTCTGTGGTTTCTAACGTTCAGAGCATTAAGAGTACACAAACACTTCATGCCTGTAAACTGAATCTTTTGGAAGGCTGAAACCCTGTAAAATGTAAGTGGCTTGTTTAATAATTAAATAATTATTATTATTATAACTAGAATCAGAAGCCGCACATGTATGTGGCACTCAGCAAACACTACTGTACCAAGAAAGCTTAAAGAATTTTCTTTTTTAAGTTCAGGAAAGACACCTTTGCAAAAATAAAACCAAGGCCAGGCAGTGATTACATCTGTAATGCCAGCACTTTGGGAGGCCGAGGCGGACATATCACTTGAGCCCAGGAGTTCACGACCAGCGTGGGCAAAATGGTAAAACCCTATCTCTACAAAAAATACAACAATTAGCTGGGTATAGTGGCACAAGCCTGTAGTCCCAGATACTTGGAAGGCTGAGGGAGGAGGATTGCTTGAGCCTGGGAAGTTGAGGCTGCAGTGAACCATGATCACACCCCTGCACTCCAGCCTGGGCAACAAAGCAAGACCCTGCTCCAGAAAAATAAAAATAAATAAACCCAGAAGCACAAAGAAATTAAGTAACCTGGCCAAAGTTGTACAAACAGTTACAATGCTGGGACCTGTGTAAGAGGTAGACTGCTGATCCAGAGATTTTTTTTTTTTGCCCCCACTTGGCTATCTTGCCTGTCATTATAGATGGTAAAGCTTTATCGATTCCAGCTGCCCAGAAAGATAACCTGAAATATTAACAAGCCTGAATCACAAAATATTTTAAAAGATAGGAGTCTAAAGATGTGCTAAGTACACTCACAAACAATATATGTCCAATCCAATATGACTTACTAAAGAAATCAAACTCAATTGTGATTATCCATTTGGGTATAATTAGTGGATCCTCCAAAAGTGCTTCCTTATGTAAGTTAAATACACAACTTGCAACCTTTTCTAGTAATTTACTCGGTAAATAAGTAATGAAACAAACTCAGGCAGGATTTGGCCCAGTTAGAAGTCTAATTAAATATAGACTAAGTATCTAAACCTACCTTATATCTACACTGTGCTGTTTAGGGTATTACAACGAATAAAGGAAAGTAAAATACATGCTTTAAGAAAATCTAGTTGAGGACAGAAGACAATGTACAAATCTTAAATGTCAAATAACACATAAGTCAAAATAACAACATACATATAAATCTTATCACAAGTAGTAAACTACACTAGGTTTTTCCTTTCACTTACCTGCTTTTCCCACTGTTCCTTCATCTTCCCACAAGTCTTAATATCCCATTCAAAAATTATTTTCTCAAGCTCTGGCCTGGATGTAAGTTCTTCACTACTTTTAAACTGCACAGTCAATGACTGTTACTGGTCTCACAGTTTACCAACACAGGTCTTTCAGGTCCAGGTCACCTGGGCTAACCACTGATTTCTGAGGCAGGTATCCATTAAAAAGGTGATTTACTTACACGTTCCAGATTTGTTTTCAGTACTAATGGTTCATCTCTTTTTTTCTGTTCATCCATTTTCCTTTTCCCTGTTTCTGTATCCTCTGGTAACAGCTTGTGGATTTGATCTTCAGAGGGTTTTTCCTCTTGTAACTTTTCTTCTCTGAGCTAAAAATACAAATAATGCAAATACAGTCGAGTTTTAGGCAACTCTAAACTTAGAAACATATTTTACTCTGTAGTTTATTAGAACAAACAGATCACATGGCAGTTTTGAGACTATTTTTCTTATCAGATATAGAGCCCTCTTGATTTCTAAGTAAATCTACCTTTACTTGGCTCTTGCCAAACATACTCTTCAGGGCTAAAGATTTAACTGCTCTGCATTGTTAAGCAATATGAAATCATATTCCCATAAGCCAGATGTAACTGCACTGGACTAGGAGAAGAGCAGAGATGGCCACAGAAAGCCAGAGAAGCTGGATGAGGCCTCCTTGGCAACAAAAGAATGACTTAATGCAGTTCTAACGTCCTATATTTTTATGCTGTTATCCTGCAGTTACAGGATAAGTCAAGATACACAGTCTACAAAGAAATTTTGTTTTAATTTTATAATAGTAGAGATGGGATCTCACTATGTTGCCCAGGCTGGTCTTGAATTCCAGGGCTCAAGCAATCCACCTGCCTAGGCCTCCCTAAGTGCTGGATTACAGGCATGAGCCACTGCACCTGGCTGTACAAATTTATGGCAGAGAGATATGCTCTTTATTTTGGGGAGGTGGCATGGCATTATCAAAATAGCATGGGCTTTGCAATAAAACCTTGGTGACCATGAGCAAAGGAAGCATCATTTGCTTGTCTTCAAGAAAACAGGGATAGTGCAACTTACCCTGCGGGAGTAAATGAGATAACAATTTATTAACAGAGTCTTGCTGTGTACCTATAGTACATCAAGACTCCATTTCTACTTTTTTTCCTTTTTCCTGGCTAGAGTTTTAATAACATTTAAATAAAATGATGTATATCAAAGCAATTACAGGCTACTAATACTTTTAATTATTCTTATGAAAAAGTTAAGCTAAAGAACAAATAAATATTTTTGATAGGCTGCTGCCTCTGGGTTCAAAACAAAACAAACAAACAAAAACAGAAAAAACGCCACAACAACAAAGCCTTAGTCTTAACTTTCTGATTTCTGTAGGTCTGATTTTTGTAAGCCTGAAATAATCTTTAAGATATTAGTCGAATTCATGAGGTTATGAATATGCAAAGAACACCAAACACAATGCTGTGCCAGGAGGAGATTAAAATTAAAAAAGGTACTACCATCTCTGCCCAATCCAAACAGGAACACAGAGGGAAGGAAAGCAAATCCATAGCTGGGGAGAAAACAAAACTATAGTCTACACTAACTGCCCACTTAAAAGATTTAAGGTCTTTTGAAGATCTTAGATGAGAAGACCTTATTCAACAACTTGACTACAGGGGTGGTTTACTTTTAGAGGACAGAGGAGCGTAATGGTTCAAAAGAGAACAGGTTTTAGCATCATTGGAATTATCATTTACTGAACTCTGTGTGTCAGGTGCTTAGCCAAGCACTATGTCTACATTGGTTTAAGTGTTAGGTAACGTGTTTAAATTCACACTGCCATAGGCATGGGGATGGAATGCAAATCAAGGTCTATCTCAGCAGTTCTCAACCAAGAATTATTCTGCCTCCCTCCCCAACTTGCCAGAACATTTGGCAAGTCTGGAGACAATTTTGATTGTCACAACTGGGGAAGTGGAGTCTGTGTGCTACTAAACATCCTAAATGCACAGGATAGCCCCCTCCAATATATACATAAATACTGCTATTTTTAAGAAAACTAAATATTACATGTCTTGTTTTATATATCTTAGTGTTATTTTGTTTGGTGCTTAATGGTGTTAACATACTATGTTCTCTGGCTTTTCTAGTGTTTTAGAATGTATCCTTCTGCCTCCAAATAATTTATTTTTTTCTTAATTTTATTTTTTAATAGAGATAGAATCTCACTATGTTGCCCAGGCTGGTCTCAAACTCCTGAGCTCAAATGATCCTCCTGCCTACCAAAGTGCTGTTATTACAGGCATCAACCACTATGCCCAGCTTCCTAATAATTTTTACCACTGCTCTCAAAGTTTTTGACAATGTACTTGGGTTGCTGGCAAACAACATTTTCATTGCAATGCTGAGCCACTGCTAACAGACCATTAGCTAAAAATTTACAAAAGTGAAAAAAATCATGTATCCATTTAAATATTCAAATGAATCATGTTGGTGTTTTCCAATATGGAGTTCTATACAAGTTTTCGTTTCTTTGTTTTCATTGCTTTTGGTTGTTATTTATAAGGATTTGAGAACTTGGTCTCTAGAAGCGAGTTTTTATACTGAAAAAGACTAAGGGAGGGTCAAAAAATAGCTTTTTTTTTTTTTTTTTTTTGTGTCACCCAGGCTGGAGTGCAATGGCACGATCTCGGCTCACTGCAAGCTCTGCCTCCCACATTCACGCCACTCTCCTGCCTCAGCCTCCCGAGTAGCTGGGACTACAGGCGCCCGCCACCACACCCAGCTAATTTTTTGTATTTTTAGTAGAGACGGGGTTTCACCGTGTTAGCCAGGATGGTCTCAATCTCCTGACCTCGTGATACACCCGCCTCGGCCTCCCAAAGTGCTGGGATTACAGGCATGAGCCACCGTGCCCGGCCAGAAAGTAGCATTTTAAACGTGAATAAAAAATATCAATTGCTGTTGTTTGTTGAACCCTTCTATGTTCTAGGCATTAAGTTTATCAAACTTACCTCATTTAATCCTTAAAGACTCTGTTTCTATTTATTTATCATTACTATTTTATAGAGACAAAAATTAAGACTCAATGGTTATTTCTCAAATCATAGACATTAAATACTGAAGAGCTTGGATTTTAAAGCAAACCATTGGCTTCAGATACCGGTTTCTCAACCTCAGCACAACTGACATGCCAGGCTCTATAATTCTTTGTTGTGAGGACCAGGGCAGTCTGAGAAGGCTTATGCATTAATACTTCTGCAGGGTGTAGAAGGACAGAGCAGCACAACCAAAAAAGACAGAAAGCCAATACAAAGTGCTGCAATAGTTAGCCCATTAGTTGGCTACAGGTATATGAAATGTATCTCAAGACTGTCAGTCTGAGGTGAAAAAAAAGGAAGCATGTATCTATTGGCTCCCACATCCCACTGACCAAAGTGTGCCCCATGGAGTGTTAAATACTCCACAATGATTGGCTTGTACAACCTGAGTAAGTCCCCATGGTAGGTACTGCAATAGAGACAACAGAGCAGAGAAGCCGTAGAGCTAAAAAGCAGCAAGACCCTAAACAAGGAGATAGAATGAAGCCATCCACTACTGTAAATGAGGTCATTTTTACTCCTTCCATTTTCAGATGCTAATTACTAGAGAAAAGTTATTGACATCTGTACATTAATCTCATAATCAGCCACACTATCAGGATTACTAAGCAATTTTTTTCCTGAAAAGAATCTTTACTTTTCCCTCATTAATTTCTAAAACTAAAATTTTAAAAATCAAAGCATAATATACACACAGAAAAGTATACAAATAAAGGAATGATAAGTTATCCATTCACCACCACCAAGATCAAGAAACAGTTTATTACCAATACAGCCCTTATGCTTACCCCTCACCCAAAAGTGAGTGAACTATGGTAGAAACCATGACTCTGGTTTCTAACACCAAAAAAAATCATTTTACCTATTTCTGAATTTTATATAAGTGAAGTCTTACATGCTTACTGAATCTTTCTGCCTTCACTCAACATTCTATTTGTGATATTCATCCATGTAGGTACAAGCAGTTTATTATTTCTTGTTTTGCTGTATAGTATTGTGTTGTTTGACAATAAAACAATTTAACCATCCTATTGTTGATGGATATTTAAGTAGTTTCTATTTTTGGCTATTTATAAATTGACTGCTAAAAATATTATGGAATATGTATGCAGGTATACACAATGTTCTCTGGAGTGTATCTTAGAACAGAAACTGCTGAGTCATAAGGTATGCAGCCACAGTTTTCCAAACTGGTTGTACAAAGTACATGCCTCCCTCCCCAGTGTAGAATGACAGTTGCTCCCAGCTTTGCTGACACTCAGTACTATTTGTCAATTTTAGCCATTCCAGTGTGTATATATTGGCACTGCATTATTATTTTAATTCATATTTCTCTAATGATTAAAGATGTACAACAGCTACAACAGCTTTACATGTTTATTATGCGAAAATCCTCTTTTATGAAGTGCCTATTGATATCTTTACCCTTTTTTCTTTTAGATGTTTGTTTTTTTCCTCTAGTAATTTGTAAGAGTTCTTTATATTTTTTGGATATGAAGCAGTTGTCAGGAAAAATATATGAATACATATATACATATATCTTATATGTATGTACGTGTGTGTGTGTGTGTATATATACATGTATACTTTTTCCCCCTCTCACACAGAAGCTTGACTTTCTCACTATCTTAGTACAGCTGTCACTCGGAATATGTGGGGGATTGGTTCCAGGACCCCCACATATACCAAAATCCATACATACTTAAGTCTCAGAGTAGGCCCTGCAAAACCTGCCTAAATAAAAAGTCGGCCCTCTGTATCTGCAGGTTTTGCATCCCATGAATACTAATTTTCAATCCATAGGGTTGCAAAACAAAATGTGCATATAGATAAACTCACGTAGTTCGAATCTCTGTTATTCAAGGGTCAACTATACTCTTCTGAAGACAAGAAGTATCAGGTTCTAATGCAGTTCAATTTATCACTCTTTTACCTTATGGTTGGTGCTTTTTCTATCCCATTTATAAATGCTGCTTACCCCACTATCATGAGAATATTCTCCCATGTTATCTTTAACGAACTTATTATTTGACCTTTCAGTCTACATAGAATTCATTTTTTATGTTAAGATATAACCCACATATGACACATATGGAATGTATAGTTCAATGAGTTTTGTCAAATGTATATATCCATGTAATCATTTCCCTAATCAAGATACGGAACATTTCTGCCCTCCCCAGAAAGTCCTTTTGAACCTACTGGCAATCAATCTCCCAAAGCACTTAGCCCCAGGCTACCACTAATCTGATTACTATATTAGTTTTGCCTATTATAAAAATATACAAGATGTATTTCTTTGTGTTAAGTTTCATTCACTCAGCATGATACTTTTGAGACTGATTCATCCATGTTACTGAGTTTACTAATAAGACACTTCTTTCTACGGATAAGATATAACACATTGTATGAATAAAGCACAATTTGCTTATCCACAAGTGTTAGACATTTGGGTTGCTATTTAGTTCTGGGCTATTATGAATAAATCTACTGTGGACATTCATGTCATTTTGTGGACAGGTGTTTTTATTTTGGTTGGCTAAATAGCTACAAGTGGAATTGCTGCATCACACAGTTAAGTGTATATTTAAATTTATAGAACAACAGCCAAAAGGTTTCCAATGGTGGTTATATTTTATACTCCTACTACTACTGCATGAAAGTGTATCTTATTTTGTGGAATGTCTGTTCAAATCTTTTGTCCTTTTTTTAAACCTTACTAGTTAGATTAGCAAGAGTTCTTTATATATTCTGGATCCAAGTCCATTGTTAGATACACATTTCTTAACATTGTCAATAGGTTCTCAGAAACTGAAACTTCAAGCAAGTGACATATAATAAAACAATTTTACCATAGGCTAACTGGTATAAAAGAGTTAAGTTCCGACAGCATATTTCTATTCACAAAAAAACACCAAACTTCTAAATAAAGACCCAACTACTTCTAATATTAAACACTGAGATGAATGAGAGCTACACATACATTTAAGAAAGATAAAAACAAGCAAGATAATTATTCACCCAATTTTGGTGAATCAGTGAGTGATAGTGGTTGCAGTAGTGATGCGTTAAATCAAAGAATACATGTTTGCAAAGAAAAACTCTAAAGAGCACCTCCTACCACTATGCAGTGCAAAAACATGACAGATATGATAGGCTCACTGAGCACTTTCGTACTACATAGTTCATTGTTCTCCATTTGTATGATTATCATATACTTCACAAATTGTTATTTTACAGAAATTTGTACTCATTTATTCACTAATTTCCTAACCTATTTATTCCAGTTCAGGGTTACAGGTGGCCAGAGCCTATCCCAGCAGCTCAGGGCATAAGCTAAGAACAAACCCTTGACTGGACACCATTCCATCACAGGGCACACTCACACACACATACCCACTCACTCAGACTAGGACAATATAGATATGCCAATTCACCTAATGTGCACATCTTTGAGATGTGGGAGGAAACCAGAGTATCCAGAAAAAACCCACACAGGTATGGGGAGAATGCAAACTCCATGCAGACAATGGCCCTGGCTGAGAAGTGATTTTTTTCTCTCATCAATGTCATAATGAAATGGTGTTGAACAAAATAACATCATTGTTGAACAATGACCTGCTGTATATAGTATACAATATGGGTCCAATTTCATTCTCTCACCGTATTCTTAAATTCTCTCCATGCAAGGGCAGAAATGCCTGTACAATATTTACCACCAATCCATGTATCTTGAATAATGCTCATTTCCTCATGAAAAATTATTAATATTTATCTTCATAATTGTTTATTAACATAATTACTGATTCTAGGTGATGGATATATGGAGGTTCATTTTTATTATTCTTCCCAGTTTTATGTCTGTTGAATATTATAAAAATCAGAAATTCTGAGATCATTTATAACATCTGTTACGTTTGTTAACAAACCTCAGGTACTGGGTGATGATTAAAATAACTGATGGGCTTATAGGAGCCTATGAAGTGAAAATTCTGATTATAATCTTTTACATACTAAGTAACTACTCCGGAGTATATATTTCCTGTTAGTACTTAAGATGTTAACTAGCCATCCTTGGAATATAGGCTAAAACATATATACACGCCACACTATTTCAAATAAGGCATTTAAAAATATATTTCATAACACCCAGAACATATCTCATATCTCTATCACAGACTTCTAATATAAATTACTTGTGTTTGTTTGGGCATGGTGGCTCACACCTGTATCCCGACGCTTTGGGAGACCGAGGCAGGCAGATCATTAGGTCAGGAGATTGAGATCATCCTGGCTAACACGGTGAAACCCCATCTCTACTAAAAATACAAAAAAAAAAATTAGTCTGGCGTGGTGGCAGGTACCTGTAGTCTCAGCTACTCCGGAGGCTGAGGCAGGAAAACGGTGTGAACCCAGGAGGCAGAGCTTGCAGTGAGCCAAGATCGCCCCACTGCACTCCAGCCTGGGTGACAGAGCAAGACTCCGTCCCCGCCCCCCCCCAAAAAAAATTACTTGTGTTCAATTACTTGTTTTCAAATCCCTTTTCCCCCAGATACTGTGAGCTTCTTCTAATCAGCAACCTATGCATCCTTGATTTCCACTCCCCTACTTGAGTTCCAGATACAGGGTCTGTGTTCAATAAGCTCAGTTCCACAAATATTTACAGTGCATCAGATTCTATGTGTTAGGCAAATTTTTAGTGCTAAGACTATAGTCTTGACCAAAAATGACAAAGTTGCTCACAAGCAGAATGCTGTTGAAGATTGGACTAATTGATTTTTTTTTTTTTTTTTGAGACAGAATCTCGCTCTGTTGCCCGGGCTGGAGCACAATGGCATGATCTCAGCTCACTGCAACCTCCACCTCTCAGGTTCAAGTCAGTCTTGTGCCTCAGCCTCCCGAGTAGCTGGGATTACAGCTGTGCACCACCGCGCCTGGCTAATTTTTGTATTTTTAGAGACGAGGTCTTGCCATGTTGGCCAGTCTGGTCTCAAACTCCTGACCTCAGGTGATCCACTTGCCTCGGCCTCCCAAAGTGCTGAAATTACAGGCGTGAGCCACCATGCCCAGCCTGGACTAACTGATTTTTATAAACGGTCCTTCCAACAAAGATATTTTTTGACACAAACCATACCTATTGTGGTGACTGTTCCATGCTTTGTGAGGAACCACTGTATTCTCAATTCCACCATAAAAGGTAACAACCAGACAGTGCCATGGGTATATAGGGCTTATGGGGGAAGTGCTGCTCAATGGTACTTTAAAGACTAGAGCTTATATATCCATAATTTTCTGATTTTCTTATCTCAACTGGTTAAATGGACCACCATCCAATAATAGTAGACTAAAGAAATAATTTGGGAGCGCCGTAGAACCATACAGTCTCATGGTGTTTAATTAATCCTTCTCCTGACAAGGGGTAACAGGTTTTTCCTTATAAAATAAAATGATGCACATGAAACAGTAAACTATGAGTTATGAACATTTTACTCATATTCTGGTTATCTCTGGGCCAATGGTTCTCAATCTGGGACCCTAGATTCTAAGGGGGGTTTCACAAGCTAATAATGGGAATCTTTAAGTTAATTTTTAACATATTTTAAAAAATCTAACAAATTAGACACTTATAGTCCATAAGTTTCTATCTATTAAATATCACCCTCTTTGCTTTTTAGAGACAGAGTCTCACTATGTTGCCAAGGCTCCAGTGATCCTCCCGCCTCAGCCTCCCAAGTAGCTGGGATTATAGGCATGCACCACTGTGCCTAGCTTAAGTATCACCATATTAATAAGTAGGCTGAATACACTTTTTTTGATATCTAGAGCTTTTTAATAGTGCTATTAAAATACTTTAAATTCATATGGGGATCATGAAAGGAATATAATACAAGCTGGTAAAAAAGTTGGAGACCACTGCTTCAGAACCACCGATTCAGAACATAAACTAGTTAGATAATCAAACTGGTGTCAGAACATTTCAATTTACTTTGGTATCTAGAACAACTGATGCTTTATATCCTCTATTTCCTGTACTCTCACTTGGCAGTAACAGCTACGGCTTCTATAGGGTCTGACTGGTGACTACTGCTGATGCTATCCACAAAAACAATGTATTTGGGGTGAAAGGACTACTCTTAGCTCCCGCTTACAGCATCCTGAACTCACAGCAAACGATCTCTTGCATACAAGGTAACATGCAAAAAAGCCGTAACTTTTACTTGATGTATCACATAAATAGCACCAAAGCATCTGACTTGCTCTTATGAGTCTTACCTAATTTTAAAGAAATCACATTTATCATACTATGTTCTCTTCACTTTAAATTCTAGACCACTTTCAAATTAAATGTTAGCTTTAGAATTAAGCATATCTAAATATTTATGCCAAAACAATATTTTACCAATTTTCTTCTTATGTAATAAGATATTTAAAATTACTTCCATACAGGTTTTAAATTATTACGTGCATTTTGTAGATAGGCATATAAAATGAATTGTAGGCATCCAAGTTTACATATAAATTGAACCAGCAGATATCTTATCAGTCATATGTTTAGCTGCCAAGCTGAAAGGCTGAATGAAAAGGGGGACAGTTGCTTACGGGAAGCAGAAAGAGCTCTTAAGTCATCACTGTAAAAAGACAAAGACACATCTTCACTGTCCAAGTTCAAGAAAATTGAGAATTCATTTGTGTTTCATATCAGTAACTTGCCAGCCTCCAACTATGACTTTTTGAGTTTTCTGTTTCTTACCCAAAGGCAGCAAATAAATGGTAGCAACAGAAGGAATTACTTTGTGCTAGATTTTTTAGAATTCCAAATACTAAATATTAATAAGTAATACTTATATACAGTTTACTATGGACCAGGCACTATTTTACAATAACCCTATAAGCTTGGTACTATGATGTCTATCTTACAGACCAGAGAACTAAGACATGGAGAACTCAAATAGCTTGCCCAAATTCACATACTATTAAGTGGCAGAGCCAGGATTTGAACTCAAGAAGTCAGCTCTTAATCACACTACTGTTTCTCAGCTTAGGGTAAAATATCTACATCATCTGTATTATGATTTGTTGAACACCTGCATTTTTTAAAAAGTTTGCGATAAACAAAAAAGTTTACTCTCAAATGTAAACAACAAATAAGACCTTAAATCCTGATTTGAATCTGGAAAAATATAACCAAGTTTGCAATTTTAGAGGAACACTCATCACTGAAAGCAGATTACTTGTGAGGTTTTAAACAAATTTGGCTAGAGATGGGCATTTTAAAAATCAGTTTATCTTATGGAATCTTTTCTACATATTATATTTTTATAAGTTATTTCTGACTCTTGAATGGTTTTGGATTTAGGGAAAATATTGGCATATATGTGATATATTACAATATTTTCTATAATTCTATACAGCCATTAAAATGTTGACATACATCTATATTAATATGGAAAACTTCATGTGATATGCTAAATTTTAAAAGGGCAGTAAAAGTGGCATGCATAATGTGATCTTAAATCTGTTTTTAAAGTCTTAAGCTTAAATTTCTGATAAATATTTAAACATGTTAATTAGGTGGCAGGATTACTGGCGATTTTCCCTTTCTGCTTTAAAACTTTTTGATAACCTGAATGTTTCTTTCCCAATTAACAGAAATGCACAATTCTGCTTATGTTCATAAGCAGAAAAAAATAAAGCTATTCTAATTTATTAAAAGCCTCACTCATTACATATTTTAACAAAATATTTTATTTTATACTAGAGACAACAGTGGCAACAGCTTCTGGAAAATTCCTTAATTTGGCTTCCAAGTAGTAGTTAAATGATTTTATTAATACTTAAACCATAAAAATCATTATACTAATATAGTAACCTTATAACTACTGATCCTGACCCTAAACAATACGACAAGGAAAAACAGCACACTGCAGAAATAACCTGAATAACCTGCTATTCTAATTCAATTTGATCGTGTTTTGAATGCTCCAAGTGTGTTCTTTTCTTTGAAAAGCACATTATTTGACAAAACTGTTTCTCCACATCTGGGTAGTTACAAATAGCAAAAGGAGACAACTATATCTAATGTTCTTGGATCCTGAACATCCTATAAATTAACTGTTCTTCCCTCATGTAGTTAAAATTTAAACATTATATTCAGAATTTTTCCTTCTTCTTAATACCACACCTGTTACCTGTACATCTTAAAGATGTACTATGAGATTCTGTACTTACCTTCTGGTTTTAGAGATATTCTAGCACATGCTAAAAGTGGGCATTTCTTCAAACATTATATAACATTTCAAAAGAAAGAAGAAAAAATAGCAATAGTGTAGGAAAAAAAAAACCCACTGGAAATCTTTTTTTTTTTGAGACAGGGACTTGCTCTGTTGCTAAGGCAGGAGGGCAGGGACGCAAACACGACTCACTGCAGCCTCAACCACCCAGGCTCAAGCAATCTCCCCAGTTCAGCCTCCTGAGTAGCTGAAACCACACCCGGCTAACTTTTTAAAAATGTTTTTGTGGTGATGAGGTCTCACCATATTGCCCAGGTTGGTCTCGAACTCCTGGGTTCAAATGATTCTCCCACTTCAGCCTCCCAAAGTTCTGGGATTATAGATGTGAGCCACTGTGCCCAGCCAAATCCCTAGAAATCATAAAATATATCTACCTGTATCATGAACCAGCCATATATACATCCTTACACAAGTCATTTCTAATAAGAGAAGGGGCTGTGAAACTAGATGATTAGAACTTCAATGAGATAAGTACTCAGTGAAGAGCTATGTGTAAGATATTACGTTAGATACGGTGGAGCTAAAGAGACTAAAACAGACAGATCTATCTTGAAAGATTTATAATCTAATAAGAAAAAGCTTTTAAAATAATCTGCTTGTTCTGTGGTATAACAACATATTTTAAACTTTCTAGATAAATAAAGCTATTTTT
>NW_012105410.1:100132-128431 GCF_000951045.1 Mandrillus leucophaeus
AGTCTTACTCTGTCACCCAGGATGGAGTGCCGTGATGCAATCACAGCTCACTTCAGCCTCGACCTCCTGGGCTCAAGCAATCTTCCTGTCTCAGCCTCCCAAGTAGCTAGGACTACAGGCACGTGCCACCATGTCCAACTAACTTATTTTTTTGTAGAGATGGTGTTCCACTATATTGCTCAGGCTGGTCTCAAACTCCTGGGCTCAAGGGATCCTCCTGCCTCAGTATCCCAAAGTGTTGGGATTACAGACATGAGCCACTGTGCCCAGCCTCTTACCATTTCCCACTTTCACTTCTAGGAATTTAATTGAAGGGATTGTATTTGTCCACATATGTTCGTGGGTGCTCAGCACAGCATTCCTTTAAAACTGGGGGAAACAGGCTGGGCCTGTAATCCCAACACTTTAGGAGGCCCAGGAGGGAGGATTGCTTGAGCCCAGAAGTTCAAGTCCAGCCTGGGCAACACACTGGGCATGGTGGCATGTGCCTGTCATCTCAGCTACTTGGGAGGCTAAGATGGGAGGATCGCTTGAGCCCAGGAAACAAAAGTTGCGGTGAGCTGAGATCACACCACTGCACTCCGGCCTGGGTGATAGAGTGAGACCTTGTCTCAAAAAAAAAAAAAAAGAAAGAAAAGAAAAAGAAAAGTACCTATATTAAAAACACACACACCACCCTCTCCCCCCAAAAAAATACTGTTCAGTGGAAGAAAGCAAGTCACCAAATATATTGTATTATTTCTCAAAAATCCTTCCCTTCGGCCAAGTGTGGTAGCTCACACCTGTTATCCTGACACTTTGGGAGGCAGAGGCAGGAGGACTGGTTGAGCTCAGCAGTTCAAGACCAGCCTGGACAATACAGCAAGACCCTCATCTCTACAGATATAAAAACTTTTCAAGTAGCCAGGCATGGTGGTGTGCTCCTATACTTCCAGCTACTCAGGAGGCTGATGCAAGTGGATCACTTAGAGCCCAGGATCCAAGTCAGCAATGAGCTATGATCCCACCACTGTGCTCCAGGCTAAGTAACAGAGAGAGAATCTCTCCCTTCAAACAAACGAACGAACGAACAACCTAGCTTCTTTGAAGTATTTAGCCTTAAACTGTAACACTCATGACCCCTCTCTGTCACTCTCCTTCATTCACAGAAAAACTCAGCACTTAAATTTTAACTTCTCTCCAACTACTCCAGTGATCATTCCTGAAGGTCTCAATATTGGTATACTCTCTCAGTTCCTTCACCTCCTCTTTAAATACATCTTTTTCTCCATCTTATTTCAGCTATCTACTCCATAGTCATACCCTAAATTGTGATATCCATAACTAAACGATCTCCCAAGGCTCACATTTAAGCCTTTTATATTGGGACCACCACTTCCTAGCTTTCCAGCTTTATTTATATATGCTAGCAATCCTACTTTTACAATTTTCACCATCAAAGTTTCCAATCCATTGACCCTACAACTCTTTCACTGTCTATCACATCCTTTATGTACTCAATTTTCCCCTTAACCTAGATCCATCATCCAAAACTGTAACAACTTCCTTGTATACACCTCCCCGTCCATCTACCGCATCTCTCCATCTTACTTCTGACAAAATCACAACCCCAGTTAAACCCAACATACTGCTTACTCTCAAAGTGTCCTAACCAGTCTTATTTCCATTGTTGTCCCAGGAGACAGAGGCAGCTAGTTGCCAACCCAATATCCATTTTCTCCTTCCTTACTAAGAGAACCCTGATTTTACTTAGGAAGTTAATGTTCCCAGCTAAAACATATGCTTCCCAGCCTCCCTAGTACCTAGGGCAGTTTGTGATATCCCCAGTGCTTCAGCACATACTAGTGGCACGATATTTCATTAACCAATGAATATATATCATGATCTCATTTATACAGAAGACTAAAGTATATGTATGTGTCTGCATGCACAGGTAAGCATATAAGGGGTCTAAGATAAACACTAAACTTGATTCTAGGTACTTCTGGGAAGGACAGTGGGAAGAAAGGTAAAACGGGACTTTCACATTTTGCTCTGATTATTTTTGCATTATTTTTCTTATGTTAAAAAACGACAATTAACTACAACACATGCAGAAAGAAAAAAAATCTAAATATATTTAGAAATATATGCCTATTCACAGAATGATAATATTTAGAAACTCATAGTGACCTCAGTAAGCATACTAACTCAAAAGCCTCTGGCTAGAAAGGATGTTAAGAACACAGCTCCCTGTCCTCAGTAGGCCCCTCGGTCTTGGTTCAGTACTGTTCTACAGTAGTCCCTTACCCCAGCCTGGTTTGTTCCCAAATCTCCCACAGGTAATAGAATCTAGGATTTTTAAATAAAGTAATACCTTTTAAAAGAACTAGAATTAGGGGAATAAAAATTCTTGTTAACTTTTTACAGCCTTTATAAAGGTTTTTACTGTCACTTAAAGTAATAGCGTATACTAAGTGAAAAGTATATTAGTAGCATATCACACATCAAATTAGTAATAATGAGTTGTATAGAATTAATTTCCACTTATCTTCCTTTGCTCAGCAGAAACTTTTGAAGATCTACTGAGATCTGTTTTAGAAATCATTATGTCACTTCAATAAAATCCTTCACTCCCATTTACTGTTAATCCCTGTTCTCCCACCCTATCCCAATGGACCACTAACCTATCTGTTGCTACTATTTGTCTATTCTGGTCATTTTCTATAAATGGAATAACAATATATAATCTCTTATATCTGCCCTCTTTCACTTACCATCTTTTTGAGGTTCATCCATGTGGTAGCATGTATCAGTAGTTCACTCCTTTTTATTGCTGAATAGTATGCCATTGTATGGATATGCCATACTAGTGCCTTTTAATGTTATGGCTTAGACTTCCATTTTCCAGGTTGTACAATGGATGCAGGATAACTTGGGTACTCGGGGTGGGTGAGAGGGACCAGTAACTAACCTTTATTTAAGCCAAATGATATAGATGAGTATTTCTCAAATCCAATTCAGTTTATACAGGATGAGATTATCCTAGCTGCACTCAAAAACATTATGGCATCAGCCCCTTTTAAAACCACTGTCCCATACCTCTCCTCTAACAGGAACATAAATCACAGTTCCTCAAGGTTTCCTTCTCTCTCCCAAGGTTTATAAAAACCCCTACTCTTGCCAGGCATGGTGGCTCATACCTGTAATCCCAGCACTTTGGGAGGTGGAGGCAGGAGAATCGCTTGAACCTAGGAGGCAGAGGTTGTGGTGAGCCAAGATCGCGCCACTGTACTCCAGCCTGGGTAACAGAGCAAGACTCTGTCTCAAAAAAGAAAAAAAAAACAACCCTACTCTTACTATGTCTTTTGCTTTACCTCCTTTTTCTACCTCCTACTCCTTGTTTTCTTTAAGATTACCTTCAAACTGACAGCTTCAAAATTTCCACATTTTCAAAATGTTTAAAAAGATATATTAGAAGTAAATATTGTATGTGCACATTCTGAAATTTTATTTAAGAACCTGTTCTTTTTATGTGGTCCCTGAAAATAATTTCTTTTTCAACAGAAAAAAAACTTTGTAAGTAGTTTTAAAAGAGACAAAAACCTTACAATGCCAATATAAATGAAGCATGACGATCCAAGTCAACATTTGACACCCTCATTTACAGGCAAAGATCAAAGAACATACAGTAACTAGCCACAGTTTCCTATTATCTTTTCTCTTTACATGACCTTGTTAAACACTGATTTTTCATTCAGTGAAAAACACCACAATAGTGATGGCAGCAGCGGCCTGCCTGGAGTGGGCACTGTGAAGATGCCAGCTGCAGTGGGAAAGACACAGCTGGGACTGTACGCTCCACGGAGCCGGAAGGAGTCAGTGGGAGCCAGGAACAGGTAGGAGCCATGCCCACTTTCAAGTTGAAGGGGCGGGATCTCTGCCATGCCAGGTGTAGCTGTAGCCACCCAGCCATGGCTGCAGGCATCCCTGTACTCTTGGGGGCTCCCAACCCCATCCCCTACCCCTACAGGCTCGGAAGTGCCTGCTCCCACTGCCTGGCCTCTCCCCACTCCCAGCACCCATGCCAATTTCAAAGGAAAGCTGTGACTGAGCCCAGGCACTGTCACTACCTGGCTGGGTAGGAGCAGACTCGGGGTGGTGCTGACATGCCAGTGCCCTGCCACCTCGGCCCCCTCTGGACTTTGGGCACCCCAGAGGACAGGAGGAAGGCTGTGGGAGTGCTGAGAGCAGGTTGGCACAGGCCTGCAAATGCCCTGTGGCACAGCCTGGGCACTGTGGGTACTGTACAGGGCAGGGTGATGGTGGCAGGAGGTAGATAGGCTCTTGGGCAGAAAGGGGCGGATCCACCTTCAAGTTGGGGATGACCTGAAGCCGGGGGTTGGGCTGCCAGTTCTGCAGACTGGAGTGAGAACTTACAGTGCTTTTTCCAGGCCTGCCAATGAACCAATCAGTATGCACTTCCTCCCCTCTGAAGCCCATAAAAGCCCTGGATTCAGCCAGACTCCAGCAGACATGGGGATGACCTGCCTGTGTAGGGGAGCTACCCACTGTGGATCTCCTCTCAGCTGAGTGCTGAGTAGATGTCCGGATGACCTGCCTGTGGAAAGGAGCTACCCACCTCAGTCTCTTGAGAGCTGTACTGTCACTCAATAAAGCTTCTCTTCACCGTACTCACCCTCCAGTTGTCCACGTACCTCATTCTTTCTGGACGCGGGACAAGAACTTGGGACCGGGACAGAAAGAGCTGTAACACAAATGGCTGAAACACGTCCCTCACTCACCATGTTGCGGGCAACGAGAAAAGAGAGAAGAGCTGCAGCCCTTCAGGGAGCCCAGACCGAGGTGCTCCCGAGCCAGGGCTATGACACCCTCTTTGGGGCTCTGTGGTTCCTGGCATCTCCAAGCTTCCGGGCACCACCACGTTCCTCAGTGCCAGCAGTGGAAGCTGCTTGCAGTAGGCCTGGTCCAGCCACAGCCTCACAGGAGACAGTGCCCATGCCAGCACCTGGAGCTCCCTACCCAGTTGCAGCCAGTATGCCTGGCTGTGCACAGCAGCTGGACCCCATGCTCGCTTGCTCACGCACCCCTCCCCTCTGCACCTGGCTCGCCTTTGGCAGGCATGGGATCCAGGCTGGTAGTGCGAGCTGAGCACAGCCTGGCAGAATGAGCAGGCAGAACAAGCCCAGTAGGCCCAAGTAAAACTTGGGCAAACGCACCACCAGCCACAGAGGTTTCCAGCTGGCAAAGCAACACCCCAAGGATCCTGTGACAATAGCATTATTGTCTCACCTCTATCTTATGATGATGCTTGATCCAGATTAAGTGGATCACTTACATTTACAAAATATTAGATGCTCACATGTAGAATGATTAATCAATTATAAAGCTGAGTGAGGAATGATGGTGCAGGGAGAGGGCTGGGAAAGAATGACACACATCTAGCAACATACTTCTTATTACCAACCTTTTTCACTTCTTAATTCTCTAGGTGATTCCCAGACAATTAGTTTGCAAACATCATAAATAAGATGATATGGACACAGATAAAAGCTTTCCTAATGGCAAATGTTTTCTAACTAGGAAATTATTTCACTATCCCCTTACTGACCTACATGACAGTTCTTTTGGAGTATTTAATAGAGTGAGCAATAACGGATAACACCAGCTACACGTAATTAGAAGAACCTTGCGAGATAAAGAAAAATAATACAAGCAATTATTAGCAAGGGCACCTATTAAAAGTACCAAGAATACCTCTCTCTGGTGGCCAGTTACTGCAGCTGGCATGTGACAGACTCTGTGAACTATATCTTCATCTTTGAAAAGACAAATAGAAAGGCAATCTTGGGTTAAGGTTTACTCTACTTCCATTATAGCTCCAAATCTAACTAGGCTGGTACAAGGTAGTGTGCAGAAAGGCTCTGCATTATAAATTTTTTAAAACCTGATAAATCCAGACTCCCACTAAGCATTCTTCAATGTCATTATTTCAATCTACTTTAAGAAAATTAATGACATGATAATACTATACCTTTCTCAAGCTTTCATATTCCTCATGAAGTTCCCCAGGCTTGCTTAATTTGATTGGTGCTCTGAATATAAAGTCTGAAAGAAAGGGAAAAGAAAATACTTTTTAACAGGACTTTCTAGGAAGGAACCAGTATCTTGTCCTACTGCTGCCCCTATACTATAAATCACATTAGAAACTGTGGTCATCTCAATTTGAATATGCATTCTTTCACTTAACAAATATTTATCAAAGGTGACAAATCAGGCACCGTTCTAAGCACTGAGGAGCAGCACTGCACAATAAAGTCCTTGTTCTCATGCAGCTCATAATCTTGTGGAAGGAAACAGACAGCAAACAAACAAGAGAGTGTGTGTGTGTGTGTGTGTGTGTGTGTGTGCGCTCGCGCGCGCGCGCGCGCGCTACGGCTGCTGTACTAAGTGCTATGGGGAAAAACAAGTATAGGATATATATGGTTGTCTAGAAGGGTCTAACTAATAAAGTAACATGTTAAAAGACCTCAAGGAAAAACAACATTTAAAGCTCTTGAGTTCAATGTTACTGAGTGGCATTTAAAATAAGCTGGAGTTTTATTCATAATACTGTATTTTTCCATTTCTTTCTCAACACTGCCAAAGTATTTTCCTGTAAAAACTTGCATCTAATCTTGTGTATATTTTCAGCATATAACTTGATTTGTTTTTATCCTCAAAGCCTTCAGTGATTTTGACTGGCCTATAGAATAAAGTCAAAACTTTTCAACATCATTCAAGATTCTTCAGAGACTGACCACAACTGTATCTTTCTAAAGCACTGTGCAGCTCAACCCTTGACTGTCTTGTCACAACATATACATGCCATACGGTCTTTTAAAACCGTTTATGCTATTTTCTCAACTGAAATTCTGTCTGTTCCCCTTCTTTCTATGTATTTTTAAATCCAAGATGTCAGACCCATAAGAGGCACAATACATGTGGGTTATATAAATAAATGATAAAAATCAAAGCTAAGAACAGAATAAATGATAAGTCTTAAATACTATCAAAAAGGTGGAGGAAAGTATACACTTCTGTCTCCTTAAATGTACATGACACTTCTTTATACCCTCAATGTATATTTGGTGGTCTAAATATATATTAATTTTAAAGACTTAATAACTCTGCATCCTACTGAGGTTGATAAATATTCATTATAGAAAAGTAGTCTCCCCAGAAAGTTGCCTTTTGTCCTTTTTCAGTTGTCTCAACTATCTTATTTTTTTTCCCTGCATTTCCCTCACATAGGAATCAACTATTTTAGAAAGACTCTTAATTAGTATACTGAGTAATGCAGAAGATATTTAGATAGAAACATTGGACCTAAAGCAAATACAGAAAACAGTAACATAAACCTTTTCCAACCACTACAGAATTATTAGACCCTAGGTTCGGAAGGAAACATTCCATCACCTTCACCCACTTGAAAAAGAAGTCCTGGGCAACATAGTAAGACCCTGTCTCTACAAAAAATAAAAAATGAGCCAGGTGTGGTAGCATGTGCCTGTAGTCCCAGCTACTTGGGAGGCCGAGGTGGGAGGATCACTTGAGGCCAGGAGGTTGAGGCTGCAGTGAGCTGAGATCATGCAACCGCACTCCAGCCTGGGCAACAGAACAAGATCCTGTCTCAAAAATAAAAAAGTCCTGATGATTATTTTAGTCCCTTAAGCACATTCAGAATTATAGGCAAACAGTGTTAAAATTAGATGCTTAAAAAAATAAAAATAAAGGGATGGAAAGCCTTAAGGCAAGTGAGTAGCTTACATCCATTTACTGAAAACCTACTACATGTATATTAATGTAAATATACATTTTTTTCTCAGTGAATTTTCACAGAAACTTGATAAGGTAGGTATTATGCCCATTTTACAATAAGAAAACTGAGGGATTAAATGACTTAGCCCAAGGTTACAGAGCTAGTGCATGGCGAAGCAGGGAGAAAAGCTTTAACAGGAATCAAGAAGGAAATACAAAATGATTCAAAAGGTAACCCATCTAGAGCTGAGCTGACTCTCTCCCCTTTTACAAACCCCATTGTAGTGGCCCTCCTTGAATAAAATCTTCCTTACTATCTCTTTTAAAACAAGAGCAACCCATCAAGAAGATGTAACAATGATAAAACCTGTATGAACCTACAACACAGTAAAAATTAATGACTATATAGAGAAATTAATCAAAAATTAATGTAAGAAATTTTTTAACACACTGCAATTAAAAACAGATAGATCAGGCCAAGCACATACCTGTAATCCAAGCACTTTGGGAGGCCGAGGCAGGCAGATCACTTGAGGCCAGGAGTTCAAAACCAGCCTGGTCAACATGGTGAAACCCCAGCTCTACTAAAAATACAAAAAAATTAGCTGGGCGTGGTGGTGGGCACCTGTAATCCCAGCTACTCAGGAGGCTTGAGGCAGGACAATCATTTGAACCCAGGAGGCGGAAGTTGCAGTGAGTCGAGATCATGCCACTGTACTCCAGCCTGGGTGACACAGTGAGACTCCATTTCAGAAACAAAACAAAACAAAACAAAACGAAATGGATCAGGCAGACCAAAAGGTTTACATAGAAAAATTGAACAATAAAATTAATGTGGTCGTGTGTGTGTGTGTATATGTGTGTGTGCGTGTGTGTGTATGTTTATGTATATATTAAACCCCCAATGAATAGAATATATACCTCTTAAGGCAAACAATTTAAAATACTGATGATACATTAGGTCATAAAGATGCTTCAAAAAATTTCAAAGAATTTGTATTACTCTTTGATCCTGGATGCCATTTTCCCAGCCTAGTTTTCTAGCTACCAAGGTGGTAATTCTGGGCTACCTAATATTCTTTTTCAATAAGTTCCTTTTCTGATTCAATTTGCCAGAGTAGATTTCTGTCGATTGCAACAACCCTAGCTGATTCAGTTTTTTACATGGTACCTTGAAATAACCAACAAACCAGTCTCTAGTAAAACTGATTAAGAAAAAAAGAGAGAAGATAAAATTATATTAAGAATAAAAAGTTCTAAATACAGACAACAAGGTGAGTTTAAATCTCCAGAGACTATTAAAAGAATGCTGTAATGAATATCTTGCATGTATATCATTTTACATGAGTGCAGGTGTATCCATAGGATAAACTGCTAGAATCAGAATCCCTGGGTCAAAGGATATGTGCTTTTTGAGAAGTAACACCAAATTGCCCCTCTGTCATGAAGCCTATATCAATTTACAGTCCCACCAGCAATGCATGGGAGTGCCATTTCCTCACACCTCCTTTTCACTTTTTTTAGAGATGAGGCCTCGCAGTGTTGCCCAGGAGGGAGTGCAGTGGCTATTCACAGGTACAATCATAGTGACCTATGGCCTCAAACTCCCGGCTTCAAGAGATCCTCCTGCCTTAAGCCTCCCAAGAAGCCAATCTACTCACATCTTTTCCAATACCATGAGTGCTGAAACCTTTTAGCTTTGCTAATCTAACAGATGAAATTTTGCATTTTATATGCTTATATTTTATGAGTGAAATTGAGTATTTCTATACGGTTAAGAGTAATCTGCATTTCTTTTGATATGAAATGCATATGCATTTCCTTACTCCTACTTATACTAACATTTTCTTCTTGATTTGTTAAGAAAAATTAGCTTTATATTACATGACTAGCAATACTTTTCCCGGTTTATCTCTTGTGTTGACTTTGTTTATAGTGGTTATTTTTATGTAGTTATATTAATCAAACTTTTCTTTTATGGCTTTTGCATTTTTCATTATATTTGGACAGACTTTCCTTTAGGCCAAGATACAAAAACAAATTCCATCACATTTTCTTCTGGTAGAATGCATAAGATTCTTCTCAGATCTACTTTTTAAAAATTATAAATCTTTATTTTTATTTGAGAAGCAACATAAGGAGCATAATCTTATTCAGGCTTATAAATAAGCATACTATCCAACACAAGAAACCAAAAATATTTTAGCAATAGTCTGTTAGAAATGGTAATTTTCACTTACTGTTGGAGAATTTGCTTTCTCTAAAATACTTCACTGATATTTAGCACAAAATGTCTCAAGAGCTTAACATCTTCATTTTTTACACAGTAAGCCTGATCTCCAACTTAGAAGGTTCAGAGCCTTGGATAAGTCAGTCTCAACTTCCTCTTCTGTAAAATCAGAATACCTATCATCACAGGCTATTATAAGGATCAGATGAGTGCAGTAAGAGTAAAAACACTTTGCAAACTGTTTCAGCCAGTAGAGTGGCATGCAGCAGAATTTACTAAGTATAAAATTCTCTCTGGTATTGTTGGGACAGCATTCTTTAAATTGTGGTTTGGCTCAACTTACTTGCAAGTACAATCTATATGAAACAAAGACAATCTCCAGGTGTGGTGGCTCATGCCTATAATTCCAGCAATTTGGGAAGCTAAGGAGGGAGGATCTCTCGAGGTCAGATGTTTGAAACCAGCCTGAGCAACACACAGAGACCTCATCTCTGCAAAAAACAAACAAAAATTAAACAACAACAACAAAAACCCAACAATTAGCAAGGCATGATGGTGCACACCTATAGTTCCAGCTACTCAGGAGGCTGTGGCAGAAGGACTGCTTGAGCCCAGGAGTTTGAGGCTGTAGTGAGCCATGACTGTGCCCCTGCACTCCAGACTAGGCAACAGAACAAGACTTCAACTCTTAAAAAAAAAGAAGACACAGGCCGGGCACGGTGGCTCACGCCTGTAATCCCAGCACTTTGAGAGGCCGAGGCGGGCAGATCACAAGGTCAGGAGATCAAGACCATCCTGGCTAACACGGTGAAACCCCGTCACTACTAAAAATACAAAAATTAGCCAGGCGTGGTGGCGGGTGCCTGCAGTCCCAGCTACTAGGGAGGCTGAGGCAGGAGAATGGCGTGAACCCGGGAGGTGGAGCTTGCAGTGAGCCGAGATTGCACCACTGCATTCCAGCCTGGGCCACAGAACGAGACTCCATCTCAAAAAAAAAAAAAAAGAAAAGAAACAAAGATAATGTTCCAACTACTTTGCTAGATATATTACATGAAGTTAAATTCACTTTGGGATATTTATTAAAAAATCTCAAAGTTCATATAAGATCAAGGAGGAACTCAGCATAATGACTGAAATCTTAGTATTCCTCTGGCTTATTTGACTGCAAAAGGTGATGGGCAGGGGTAGAGGTAGGATACCAGTTTTTATATTCACCAAAATTAGTACTGACATTAATCAGTTTAGTTGGATTAAGATGAACAATGTTTAATGCTTTAAGGATCATTTTTTGCCCCAACAGGACTGTGCTACGGTAAATGACACCATGCCCAAAAGCTCAAAAATTACATAGAAAGTAAAGTACTTCTTGAATACTAAAACAGTTAAGCATAAAAGGTTGTGAATTGGTCCAAAGTGATATTAACTTAAACATTTAATCCTATGTTCTATTTTAGCAGTACCCTCTAAAAATGCTAAGATGGAAAAAAAAATCCTCGCCTTTATGGGTTTGCAAAAAGAACATAACATTAGGTTCCGATACCTGCTCTGTCAATTAAGTGACAGTATTTAGAAATGTCAAAACTTAAATGGTGCCTTGGGAAATTTTATATTTTACACACACACACACACACACACACACACACACACACACGTTGAAGCCTCTCTTTGCCTTAGTCTTCCTGTCTGTCAAATGGGGATCAAAATGCAGGCCAAGCTACCTCACAGGAATGCAGAAGACCACAATTAAAAGTAACAGTAGTAGTAACCAATGAAGAATCCCCATAATAAATAAGTAAAAACAGCCAACGTTTAATGAAAAGCACACTCTATGCTAAATGTTGCATGCATGCATATGCACAAGTGCACACATGTACACATACACACAGAGCAGAAAAGGGTTGACACGGCAGGCCTGTCTATCCTTTTCTTTCTTTCTAACATGTCAGTGGGAGAAGATGTCTATCCTTAAAAAGGTCTGCTACCAAGGCTTGCCCTTGGCTGGTGCCTAGAAACTTGGATGTCAGGAGGGTTCCCACCCTCCTTAACTGATGAGTTGTTCACTGTACCTAAACTACAGAAACAATATAATTATGCCAAACATCTGCTTTTCTGTGGGGAAATTCTGGCATGTGCTAGGTAGAGGGTGCCTATGTGATCAGCTAATACAAACCCTAGTCACTAAGTCTCTAACGAGTTTCCCTGGTTGGGAACATTTCACACGTTGTCACAACTCCTTGCTAGGGTATTAAGCACACCTTGTGTGCCTCCACTGAGAGGGGACTTCAGAAGCTTGTAATTGGTTTTCCCCAGACTTTGTCCCACACGCCTCCTCCCTCTACTGATTTTGCTCGGTGTCTTTTCACTGTAATAAATCATAGCAGAGAATACAACTACATATTGAGTCCTTTAAGTCCCCTGAGCAAATCAATGAACCTGTGGGTGGTCTTGGAGACCTCCCAACACACACATACAACACATGTCATGAACTGAAAATCTCTTTAGATCACAGTTTCAATCTCAGAAATGAAGGCAACACATCAGATAACTTCTAAAGTTAGTGATTCAGTAACAATACTTTGAATTCACTTTTATTTCCTACTCAGTATGGTTCTCTAAATTTTTTAAATCTCCATTAAAGTATAATATTATAGGTAAAATGCTATTAGAATTTCAAACTTACATTAAGAGCATGTATAACATCAAAATAACTTCTTTGAAGCCTTGTAAAATGTGGTGTTTCAATCCACCTGGACAATTATGAGAAAGGAACCGGGAAAAGGCCAGAAAAATGAAGATCTGCCCCTTTTAAATCAAAGTCTCATAACAGCTCTTAAAGGTGAATGGAGAACATGTATGCATTCAACAGTATCAATTATGCCAAGACAGTTATTATGAAGCTTTCAGTTTCCTGGATTTTTAATAAAGAAAGAACAATGACATACAATAAAACAATTGTTACTGCTGATGTGAGACTTTACTTTTCTTAATTTTCTCTTTACTTCCCTTTCCTTCCTGGTGTCACATGTCAGCTTCCTCCACCCCAAAAGAGGAAATTGTGGGTGAAATGACCGCAATACTACCCCACCACAAAAGCAGAGCAACAAGATGTCAAGTCAGAACCAGAAAAGGCAACATCATCTTCCTCAGTCCAGAGGAGTTAGTCACAAATTTACCAATCCTTCTACCAGCTTTTACAGGGATTTTTAAGTGTTTGGCAGCACAGAAACAACAATTCACCCTTCCTTCACCTCACAGAACAGAAATACTGGAAACTACTTCAGGTGTCACTGACATACTGAATATCTTAGCATTCATAAATGAATCTAACGGTTGAAGTACTTTCTTAATGCCTATCCTTTGACTATTACTATGCTTAACAGGAAGAGAAACTCTCTAAGGATATGATGCCTTAAGAATGACATGCACCTGCGGCCAGTGACCTAAAATGAATCTTATGTGAATTATAGCAACAGCTATAGTTCCCTGAAGATCCTTCCTGAAAAAGGATTTTCACTTGGTCAGAGTGACTGCTTATTAATAAAGGTAAACAAACAAAACAAACTACAAGACAGGCATGTTGCTAATTGCATCAAACCATCAGGAATGAAGTGTCATTGTCAAAGCATCCACACTCAATGCAAAATTAAAAAAACAACCTCACTCAACTGTGATGGGAAGATGCTGTCCCCAAAACTCTCAAATCCAAAGGAAAGCATCCCTTGGTACCTGAGTATGCGTGAGTTTTTACCCCTGTACATTCATTTTCTATGAGTGCAGCAGAATGAAAAAGAATTTTGGACTTACTGAGTCCCAAGACCAAGATACTCATTTGAATAGTCCCACATACTAGCTACTTGTCTTTGAACAAATTGAAAAAAAAACAAACTCTTTGCACATGAATTTTCTCATGTGTAACTTGGTAATAATACAACCATATATCAGAACCATAGACAAGATTAAATTAATGTTGAATTCAAAAGCTTGTAAACTGTTGTTTGCCCAAATTATTTAGCACTATACAAATACATAGTTACATATAATATAGTTATACTAATATCTGTTATAAAATGGTTAACTGAGGACTAATGTGTTTTCTTTAAACATACAGATAATTTCTGTAATCACAAGAGTTGATGCTATACCACTTATATTTCAACATGACATAAGGGGCCATCCATATCAGTGGTCCCCAGCTTTTTTGGCACAAGGGACCAGTTTTCTGGAAGACAGTTTTTCCACTGACTGGTGTAGGGGTTGTGGGGGGAGCAGATGGTTTCGAGATGAAACTGTCCCACCTCAGATCATCAGGTATTAGCTTGTCATAGGACAGCACAGCCTACCTAGATCCCTTGCATGCACAGTTCACAAGAGGGTTCATGCTCCTATGAGAATCTAATGCTGCCACTCATTTGCTGTGTGGCCATGTTCCTAATAGGCCATGGACCAGTACCAGTCCGCAGCCCAGGGGTTGGGGACCCCGATCTATATGACGTGGATCTGCCTACCTCTTCATCTTCATACCACTTCATTCCCTGCCTATTTTACATTCCATCAACAACTATGGTTCTTGCCCTAAACCATGCTATTTCTGCCTCTATGCCTCTGCCTGAAATGCCCTCACTTTCCACACTTAACTCTCCACAGTCGCTTCACAGGAAGCTAAAAACAACTCATCCTTAAAACTCAGTTTAAATTTGTACAAAGCATAAGATAATAAAACAAAGCCAAAAGATGAACTTAGAAAAAGTATTTGCCACACATATAATAAAAGGTTAATTTCCATCTCTATCACCACCAGCAGCATCATTACAGTGGCTGGCAGTTATGTAGCATGCCAGGTCCATTTCTAAGCCCTGAATATTAACTAACTCAACTTCATAATGACTCTATGGGAAGGTGCTATGGTTATCCGCATTTTACAGATGAGGACACTGAGGTACACAGAGTTTAACTTGCTAAGGCTACCACTGCTATAAGTGAAAGAGCTATGATTTAACACAAGCAATCTAGATCCAGCGTCTATCTGTGCACTTACCCACTATGCCTTATATATATGTATAAGCCTAACAACCCCATACAACAATGGATAAAGGACATGCACCAGCAGTTCATAGTATAGAAAAATAAAAACTAAAAACACTTTTGTATCAAGTTGGCAGAGAACAAAAAGTTTCATAAGACAAGAGTTATCAAGGCTATGCTTTATCTTAAAGATATATATGTGTACAAATATATACATACAAGAATGTTCACTGCTGATTACTCACCATACTAAAGACTAGGAACAACCTAAATGTCCTTCAAATAAAGACTGATTAAATAATTAGATGATGGGGAGACACATGGATCTATTTCTATACTGTCTGGTTTTATTCCTGATCTGGTCTCTGGGTTTACCTGTAATTTTTGTTAGAATGTCATTCATTGTGTATGAAAAACTGTAAAAGCCCTTGGTGATGTTATATTCCCACAGAGAATTCACCATGTTCTCTGATAGGAAGTTAGAATGAGGGGGCAGATCACTTCACAATCCAAACATGACATGAGCTGACTCAAAGCCGGCTGCAGTATAAAGTTTGTACAGCTCATTCTCCCCTAGTTTGTAGCCCTCCAAAGATCCAACTGAGATCAGTGTTTTCCAAGCCTATCTTCCTTGAAAGATCATGAACTTTTTCTCTTCAACACTGGAGAACTGTTAGAGTCTGCCTTGCTTTTCAGTAGCTTTCTGCGAGGCTTCTTAGCCTTTTACCCTGCACAGTTAACAATCAGCAAACACCCTGGGAGCTAGGTAGTAGGGAAGTAGGTGGAGGGGGCAGGAGGCTATACATCTCTTCTCTTTGGGATCTTGGACTCTCAGGTTCTGGTTGCCTTGGCAGTTCTGAACTACAATTTTTGTATCCTCAGTTTCATGAAGAAAGCACTGCTGACGTTTTTGCCTCTTAATAGCTGCACTCTCATTTTGCCAAGAATCCACAAATGTCTGAAATCCTGGCAGCCTTGGCAACTTACAATGCCTTCATATAGATTTTTTTAAATCAAGCTTTTCTAGTTATTCTCAACAGGAGTTTTTGTCTGCTACAATCTACTTCATCACAGACAGAAGCAAAATCTACATACTTCATAAGCAGTGGAGAATATAAGATTTTCATGATGAAACTACAAGCCAAAAATTAACACCATTTTTTAAAGTATGAAATGATGCACATAAGGCAAGTGTGCATACATATGTAAATCTGAGGAAAGGAAAAAGGATTGAGGCTGAATTCTTAAAGGCAAGCCTTCCTGGAGGAGGTGAATTATGTTAGGCATTAAGAACAAGTACTAGCAAGGAAAAAGCCATTTCTGGCAAAGGAAACTTCACGAGCAAAGGCAGAAATGACTATGTTGTGTCAAATGGACTGGGATAGGGTGGGTGGGCAGTAATGCTGGACAGATGAGATTTGAAGATGTAGTCACCATAGATTAAGAGGGTAAAGAGGGAATGAACAGCGAGGAAGAAAACAAAAGTAGAGAGCATTCTTTGAGAGTCAAGAAAGGGACATAATAAAAAGCAGAACGCGGGTGATCCAAGTCCTAAATAAATGTACAACCTTACAAGGAAAGCAAAAACATACTTGGGTGAAACAACTATAGAATGTCAAAAGAGTTATAAAACTAAATACCTAAGTACTGCAAGAGGTGGAGGTGCACAACAGCAAAAGGAAGGTAATGAAACAAAGCACATCTTTTACAATGAAACATATGTTAAGTGCAGAGATACACGAGAAACGAGGCAATTATCCATATTAATCTCATATTTACCTGCTTAGCAGGGCACAGTGGCACATGCCTGTAGTCCCAGCTACTCAGAATGTTAGAGTGGGAGGACTGCGAGTTTGAGGCCAACCCCAGGGAAAGTAGGGAAACCCCATCTCCAAAAAAAAAATCAGCCAGTCAAATTTACCTGCTTATACTATCCACTAAACCTTGAATAACTACTGTCAAATGAAATAAGTAAAAGGAGAAACTTCAATGTTTAAAATAAATGCACCATTTAAAAGTAGGAAGGTAGAAATACAGGAGTGAACAACAAATATACTCTAAAACCAAACTATTGTAAATAACTTTTTTTGAGAAGAAAATAAAATCAGCTAGAACTGAACCCCCTCAAAAAATAAAACAAAAATAAAACCAAACTAAAGTGTTTCCCATTTTATCTATTTTTTGGTTTACTCCTTCTGATTCTCCAAGAATATAGATAGCCAAGTACCAACTGTCTTAAAACTAATGCAATTTTCACCTACCCCCTTGCCTAAGAGAAGTAACAATTTACAATAGGCAATATAAAGAGTGTTTACCTGGGAACAAGAGGAAATACACAGAGAGAAAGTTGAACTAAGCTAATAAAATTTAATATCAAATTCTAAGGCTGCTTACTTAGGTTCTATAATTTACACCACCAATTACTACTGTGTTTTTAAACTGTTCTTTGGCAAAGCACTAATCAAACAGAAATGCCACAGCCCACACAAGAACTTATAAAATGCTATGTAACATTTGATCTAGTAATTTAATTTCTAGGAACTGATCTAAGAGAGTTATCTGAAATACAGCAAAACTTTCACATAAAAATATTTTCATTGCAACATTGTTAACAATTGCAAAATAAAAATCAAGGATAACCTAACTGTCCAATACTGAGAAATGGTTAGGCTAATTATGAACAGACCATATACTTGTACTATTATTCAGTCACTAAAGCTGTATACTTTTAATAATATGCAGTATTGCTTTCGTAAGATGGGAAACTGCTTAGGTTAGTGAAAGATGCAAGTCACCTGTATGGTAAATGCACCTGATAGCAATAACTTCAGCATACCCTGAGAATAACCAATATGGTGGACATATCTGAATGTGTGTTCCAAGCTAGGGAATCTGGGAGTGGCCAACTCAGAAATTCATTCCTTGTCTATGAGGAACATCTGAGCCCCTGTCCAGTGGAACCTGGGCCATATAAGACGTCCTGACTTTTGCGTTGAATGAAGGGGGGCAGGTGGAGGTTGTTAGATAAAGAGTGCTACATAAAAATACTATAGAAACTGCAGGCCTTTTGAAAGTGGCTGCAGTTCTCTCACCCAGCCTGCCACCACTGGAGTCTCTCCCTGTATGTAAAGCCCCCAGGAAAACTCCATGTCGCGTTTATTGGCTGAGTCTCTTCTTTGGCCTCTTGAACCTGGTGCCATCCCCACTGGAGCTGACAGGGGTTTGGCACAACATCACCAGATTAAGTATACCTTATAATCTCAAACATGAAAAACCATTAAACACAGAAACAATAACATACTGGAAAAAGAAACAGTGACATAATCGTAGAACTCACAAATGGAAAAAAAATCGTGATAACGTATCAAGTTATCATATGTAAATGTGTAAGAATGATAGAAACAGTCACTAGAGATTAGTAGGTTAAAGAAGGAATGAGCAGTGAGGAAGAAGAGAGGTGCTGTAGAAAGAGAAAATATAAAAAGTAAAGGCATGAGGCCGGGCGCGGTGGCTCAAGCCTGTAATCCCAGCACTTTGGGAGGCCGAGACGGGCGGATCACGAAGTCAGGAGATCGAGACCATCCAGGCTAACACGGTGAAACCCCGTCTCTACTAAAAAAATACAAAACAACAACAACAACAAAAAAAAAAACCTAGGCGGGCGAGGTGGCGGGCGCCTGTAGTCCCAGCTACTCGGGAGGCTGAGGCAGGAGAATGGCGTAAACCCGGAGAATGGCGTAAACCCGGGAGGCGGAGCTTGCAGTGAGCTGAGATCCGGCCACTGCACTCCAGCCTGGACGACAGAGAGAGACTCCGTCACAAAAAAAAAAAAAAAGTAAAGGCATGAAACTCTTTTCCCAAAACATTTATAATGCAATTTATTAGCTAAGACTAATTCATAAAAAGCTTTAAAAATAGTTTTAAATAACTAGGGAGATGATGACAGATGCAATGTCACAAAATAACTGCCAAATGAATCTTACAAACAAACGCGGCAGTTAAGAGTCCACAGGAGAAAGAGAACAGGGCTGGGAAGGAGAGGCAACGCTTTCACAAGATGAGATGAAGCTGCATCTGGCCTGCTGACCATAGTTTGCCAATCTCTGGATTAGCAAGAAAGACAAATTAAGACAGTTGAGGCTGGGCGTGGTAGCTCATGTCTGTAATTCCATCACTTTGGGAGGCCAAGGCAGGAGAATCTCTTGAGACTAGCAGTTTGAGACCAGCCCGGGCAACATAATGAGACCCCATCTGCACAAAAAATAAAAAATTGGCCAAGTATGGTGGTGCATATTTGTAGTCCCAGCTACTCAGGAGGCTGAGGTGGAAGCATCACTTGCTGCAATGAGCCTTGATTGTGCCACTGCACTCCAACCTGGGCGACAGAGCAAGACTCTGTCTCAAAAAAAAAAAAAAAAAAAAAATTAAGACAATTCAGCTCCCTTCAGAAAACGAATTCTTTAAAAGACCACAGTGCAAAATGATGCTGTCATGAAAGCAGACTTTCTCACTGGTTGATTCAGGAAAAAAAAAAAAAAAAAAAAAAATTAAGACAACTGAGATCAACAGGATTTGCAAAAGCAGGTTATCAGATAAGAGTAGAGTCAAAGTGAATAAGATTTCCTGTTGAATCCAGAAACGGCCCCAACAACAAGGCTTTGTTGTTAGGTAATCCACACTGGATCAGCATAGTCAAAGCAGCAAGAGGCACACTTAAGGAGGTCACGGAAAACACAGACATAGGAATGCTGCTAAGATGAAGGCTTTGGACCTTATGGCCTTTTATCCTAGGCAGACCAAGACCATGTGGTTGTCCCCACTACCACATCTACCACCACCATGGTACAAAATCCTTTGGAATTAAGTTTTGCCCTGTTTGAGACAAAGAATTATTCCTGTTAGTCCACAAGGTAGAATGATACCAGAAAAAAAGTGCAGGATTTGGAACCAGACAGACCTGCAGTCACCTAGTGACTATGTGCCTACCAGTATTTATCTTTACTAAGCCTGTGTCTTCATTCATAAAATGGGAGTAGCACTTACCTCAACACAGTTGTTCATCTCACCTAATCCTCTAATACCTACTTGGTATAGATGGTAGGCATTCAATGGTAAGTAACTGGCCTCCCTGTCTTTTAGACTCTGTCTTCCCATCTATCTTTCACACTGCTTCCCATTCTTTATAAAGAGAACTGACCCTACCACCCTCCCACTTAATAACTTTTATTGGCTTCCCATTGCCTCCAAGATTTGTAAACAGGACCCAATCTGCCACTTCAGCCAATCTTCTACTATTCCTTCACTACTCGTTTTCTCCTCAGCCCTCACACATCTCCCTAATCCTAGATATGCCATACCCTGCCTCCACTAGGACTTTATATATGCCACGTCCTCCTCCCAAAATGATTTTGTTCCCTTTTCACTATATGATTTGCTATTCATACTTCAAAACCCTGTTCACTGCTCTCTCCTTTGCAAAGTTTTCCCACTAACCCAGAGAGAATTGTGTTAGCTTCCTGTAGGCCCTCATGGCATTCTACACTTATCTCAATTGTAGTAACATTTACTACTTGTGTTATAATTACTTGACTTTGCCTCTGACTTCCTAACTTGAAGTTAGGGATGATCTCTAGGTATGTGTCTCAGTGTCAGACAATGGCTCAATTTTTTTTTTTTTTTTTTTTTTTCTGCTGAATCAACCAATGAGAAAGTCTGCTTTCATGACAGCATCATTTTGCACTATGGTCTTTTAAAGAATTCGTTTTCTGAAGGGAGCTGAATTTTGTAAAGTTTTTCTTTATAATTAAGGCAAAAGTGAATTTACTAAAGTCAGTCTCATTATCATCAACTTTAGATTAACACAGTCCAATCTTTTGAGGTTGCATTGTAATAGTTTTATAGAACTAAACACTAGAAAATTACAAGAGAAATGGCAAAACAGAAGGAAGGGAAAATAAGTCCATAAACACCAAAACTGAACATGAGTTGTCTTTGGGCTTACAAATTTAGTTGTACATACATGTGAGGAGAAAGACTGGCATGATGTAAGTTCATGCAAAAAATAAAAAAGAACAATTTTTGTTTTGCCTGCCAATACAACCTTTGGCATCATTAATAAGAATTTAGCACTCAGATGGGAAGACAGTAAGTCACGTTATACTTGGCTCTGGTCAGGCATTAAAGTATCAGGTTTTCTGAGTGGCATATTTAAAGATGACTAGAATGGTTAAGGAATCATGACATATAAAGAAAAACTTTCCAGCTTTTTAGGAATTTTTCCTTCATTAAATATTTACTGAGTGTCTAATACATTCCAGATACCATATTAATTGTTAAAGACATAATCCCTGACCTCAAAGAGCTCAGTGTAGTGCCAGAGACAGACATATAAATAAAGAACTTTAACCCAGTGAAATGAGGGATTCACAAGATCAAATGATGGCAAAAATGAAGGAAGAATCAACTCACGTTTGAGTGAGAAAACATTTTACCGAGCACTTACATTTCACTTGGGTCTTAAAGGATGAGTATAAATTTGCCAGGTAGGTAAGAAAGAAGAGTATTCCAGGCAGAATAATCATAGGTGAGGAATATCAGAAAGGCTTCAAAAAGCATATGATATTCCAAGAACTCTGAGTAGTATGATAAAACCAGAATCTTGGGGAAGGAAAAAAACAGAACAAAGAGATGAGTATGACGAGTTTAATCTAAAAACTTAGAAGTAATCATGGTCTTTAAATACTTGAATACTGAAACTAGGGAAGCAGATTTTGATTCACTAAAAAAGAAAACTTTCAAACAATTAAAATTGTCCAAAACTATCCCTCTTTGACTAGAACAAAAAATAAAAGTAAAAATTGTCCAAAAATAGAGAGCAGGGAGTACAAAGTAATCAGAATGGGAGAAATATCCCTATTAATGTATATGATCAATACCTCCACAGGTGTTCAGACCTCATCTTCCTTACTTAGCTCATTCCATTTCCTCCATGCTCTCCAGCAGCATCAATTTCTTCCTCTCTACTATGATAATATACAAATCTAAAATATAAACATGACTTGATATCATCTATCTTAAAAATAAAACATTCTTGGGTTATTGTCCCCACTGTAGGTACTGACCCATTTATCTGCCCCCATTACTGCAAATTCTTCCAAAGAATTGTCTAAATATTATATTCACTGTTTCTGCTTTCTCATTTCTTTTTTGTTTGAGATGGAGTCTCGCTCTGTCGTCCAGTCTCTGTCACCCAGTCTTGAGATGGAATCTCCCTCTGTCGGCTCACTGCAACCTCTGCCTCCCAGGTTCAAGCAATCCTCCCACCTCAGCCTCTCAAGTAGACAGGATTGTATCGCCATGCCTGGCTAATTTTTTTTGTATTTTTAGTAGAGACGGGGTTTCACCATGTTGGCCAGGCTGGTCTCAAACTCCTGACCTCAAGTGATCCGCCTGCCTTGGCCTCCCAAAGTGCTAGGATTACAGGCGTGAGCCACTGCACCCAGCCTTGCTTTCTCATTTCTAATGCTCACCGTAACCTACTCTATTAGGGCCTTTTCTTTGTCCTACCACATTACCAAAACTGCTCTTAATAAAGTCGAAGTCACCAAGAAAGACTTCCAAGGTACCCCAGGGTACATATACAATATAAGCACAAAAGAGTTCCATGAATAAGTTGAATCTGATATACAAACAGAATCTTTACTTAGCCTAAAAACTAGGGATCTTTAAAATTAAAATATCTAATACTAGCCTTATTTAAGTTATCAATCTGGGATAAATTGGCTCAGCTTCAGCCTTTTTTTTTTTTTTTTTTTCTGAAACAGGGTCTCACTGTCATCCAGGCTGGAGTGCAGTGGTGTCATCTCGGCTCACTGCAGCCTCAACCTCCTGGGTTCAAGTGATCCTGCTGCCTCAGCCTCCTGAGTAGCCGGAATTATAGGCATGTGCCACCATGCCTGGCTAATTTGTGTGTGTGTGTGTTTTTAGCAGAGACAGGGTTTCACCATGTTGGCCAGGCTGGTCTCGAACTCCTGGCCTCAAGTGATCTGCCTGCCTCGGCCTCCCAAAGTGCTGGGATTACAGGCATGAGCCACCGCACCTGGACAGCTTTAGCTTAACATTCTTTCACAGAGGTTTGTGTCTTACTCATCTTTGTATCCCTAGCACCTGGCAGAGCGCTTGGCGCAAATATGTGGTATGTGCTCCCTGAGGGTGTACAAAATGAATGACTGCATATAATAACAGTTAACATTTATCAGGTATTTACTTTCTATAAGCACTTTACACATATCATTTCATTTAATCCTCACAACTCTGCAAAATAACTCCCATTATCCTCATACTAAAAAAGAAGAAATTTAGGCACAGAATTTAAGAGGCTTGCCCAAAGCCACACAGCTACTAAGTAGTAGAACCAGTATGCAAACTCAGATCCACTAACTTCCAATCCTGTGTCCTTTCCAGAATGCTATTTAGGATGCAAAATGTTTTTATACTGAAGTATTTAGTGAAAAATTTTCTCTCTCCTGCAGGCATTTTACAACCCTTCTGACCTCATCAGAAAAGTAAACATGTAAGAATATTATTGTGCCTGGGATTCAGTAGGTGAAACATCCAGGCAAGCTCACAAAGAAAACTGGCCTGGTGGTGCATTTGCACAAATGACCATCTTTCTTCCTCCTTTCATTCATATTTAGCTTATACTATACAATTATCATCTTATTTTATATTATCCTAAGTGCTATAATCAAACCATCTAAGCTGATAAACACATATGAGAGGCTTTAGAGAGGTATTAGAGAAAGAAATGCAACACAACAGTAAATCTCAGTCAATGAATTGATCAGGTTGGCGTTAAAGATCGACTAGTTGAGAAATTCTGAATTGAGGCTACAATAAAGTCATTTATTACACAAATATTTATGAACCTACTACTTGCCAGATACTGCAGCACCATGGAAATTTAGGCCATCCTCCCCAAATCCTACCCCAGGTCTCGGCATTTCAGGCCAAATCTCCTAGTCACCAAAAGCTCAGTTTAAGTTCTTAGAAAGTACAAAAAACAAGTACTTTTTCACTAGCAAATGTGATAAAATATTTGTATGACTGGATTCTCAAACCAATATGTATCTATTTTGACAGTACATCTCCATTACAGATTAAATATTTCTATTGTTACTAACATTTATTGATGACATACTATGGACTATTAGTACCTAACCAATAGCTTTGAAACTTTTAATACAATCCACAATAAGAAATACATTTTACATCAATCCCCAGTACATGTGAAACTGAAACAAATGGTTCATTATGCTAATATCTATTCTATTCCTTTAAAAAAATGCTAATCTTATCCCATTAATCTGATTTTACTGTTTAAATATCACTATGAAACACTTAATATTGATTATCCTATTTAAACCTTACGACAATCCTTTGAGGCTGTTACCATTATTATCTCCACTTACAAATATGGAAGCTGAGGCTCAGAAAAGCTAAATGTTCTACTCAAAGTCAAAAAATTAGCTAAGTAACTGAGGGAGCAGAATTTAAACCAGGCAGTTGGCTATGCAACTCATAGGGCAAAAAAGAGGTTCACAGTATAGGGCCCAGCACAGCTCAATACATAAAGTTTAAAACAAAAAACAAAAAACACAGCATCCGTAGTAAATTAACATTTACTGAAGGATTAAGTGCCAAGTACTGTGCTAGGGGTTTCCACACATATTCTTATTTAAGCTTTACAATAACCCTGTGTGGTTGCAGTGTTTACTTTTTACAGACCAGAAAACTGAAACCTCTCAAGGATGTTAATTAAGCAGCTTTGTCAGGGTCAATGAGAAAAACTGGCAGAACTGAGATTCAAATCCAGATTTTCTGATTTCAAATTCATTGCCCTTCCCTAAAACACATGACCTGCATAAATAAAAGTGATTTTTTTTTTTAAAGACCCATTTTTCCCTTAGATCAGGCAAAGGAATCATTCATAGAACTAATTCAAATTACATCAAGAAAGTTAAAACTTTCTATTTTCCAGACTAGTTTATACATTACAGAAGCATTTTCCACAATGCTGAATACAGAATGAGTATCCCTTATCTGAAATGTTGGGGACCATCAGTGTTTCGGACTTTCTTTGGATTTTTAATATTTGTATATATGTAATGAGTTTTCTTAAGGATAGAAACCAAGTCTAAATACGAAATTGATTTATGTTTTCTTGTTTTAAATTATTTTGTAGAGAGAAGGTCTTGATGTTGCCCAAGCTGGTCTTGAACCCCTGGCCTCAAGCAATTCTCCTACCTCGGCCTCCCAAAGTATTGGGATCATAGGCATGAGCCACCACGCCCAGCCCATTTATGTTCCATATATACCTTATATACATAGCCTGGAGGTAATTTTGTATATATTTTTTTTTTATAAAGACAAAGTCTTGCCCTGTCACCCAGGTTAGAGTGTGGTGATGCAATCATAGCTCTCTGCAGCCCCAAACTCCTGGGCTCAAGCAATCCTCCCACCTCAGCCTCCTGAGTAGCTGGAACTACAGGCGTGCACCAACACACCTGGCTAATTTTTTTTACTTTTATAGAGACAAGGGTCTCCTTATATTGCCCAGGCTGGTCTTGAACTCCTGGCCTCAAGTGATCATCCCACCTCAGCCTCCAGAGTAGCTGGGATTACAGGCACAAGCCACTGTGACCAGCTAATAATTAAAATCGTTTTGTGCATGAAACAAAGTCTGTGTTAAGCACTTACATGTAGAATTTTCCACTTGTCATGTCAGCACGTACAGTTTCAGATTTTGACACATTTTGGATTTCAGATTTTCAGTTAGGGATATTCAATCTGTAGTAGACAGAGCCAAAGACTCAAAAGCAAGCCAAGCCCAAGACTATACAAAACTAGCCCAAATCTACTTTAAGTGATGGCAAAAAAAATTACTACAACTAGTATTTCCCCAACAAGTTACCTTATATGTTAGTATGACTAAGTATCAAAAATGCACATGGAGGCTGGGCATGGTGGCTCACACCTGTAATCCCAGCACTTTGAGAGACTGAGGCAGGAGGATTGCTTGAACCCAGGAGTTCAATAATGAAAGAAGAAATAATGGGTAAGAGAAACCTGCAGTTGTAAGATTAAAGTGTACTGATTTAATTGATTTATTATAGAATTCTGTTATTCCTAGTCGTTTAATGAAAACACACTAGCTAAGAGGCTATATGTATGCAAGGTACTGTGTAACACAGGAAATAAACATACTCATGTAGATTATTCACAGAGGAACTGCAAGCAGTTATTTTGAAAAAATGAAGAGCTACTGGTAGATATGTTTAGATGTCAGTAACCATGTATCCCCATAATTTAACAATTTGGGGGATATCTTTCATATCTACAGCTAAAATGAACAAATGGCTTCAGTAATACTAAGCCTGGCCTCTACCTTCTCCTATGAACTATAATTCTTATATCCATAACCTGCTTTCTACCAAGATGAGACAAATATTTCCAGTCCCTGGAAAAGCCAGTGGCAATTTATAAGCAAACTGGCAGCTTTCTGTTCCTGCAGTATACATCAAAAAAAGAAATATGATGGCTATCACTTAGATTCTCAAGTTCTGCCCAAAGCCCAGGAATGGGCTCTCCAAGAGTACCCTGAATTCAAATTCTGAGTAAAATCTGTTCTGCTCTTGGTTCTTACAATTGTACTTTCCCTTTTTCATGCACTCTATTTCCTTCCTTTCATTATCAAACTGTGAAACAGTAGTCTAAAGCCAGGCATGGTGGCTCACACCTGTAATCCCAGCACTTTGAGAGACTGAGGCAGGAGGATTGCTTGAACCCAGGAGTTCAAGACCAGCCTAGGCAACATGGTGAGACCCTGCATAGTACTAAAAACACAAAAAATTAGCCGGGCGTGGTGGCACATGCCTATAGTCCCAGCTACTTTGGAGGTGGGAGGATCGATTGAGCCTGAAAAGTAGAGGCTGTAGTGCACCATGATTTCACCACTGAACTCCAGCCTGGATGACAGAGGGAGACCTTGTTGGGGGTACAGGGAGAGTCTAGTCTATATTGGCTGATTGTTTCTTCATTTCTCACTCAACCTATTGAAATGTCTCCTATCTTTTGCACTTACATAAATGGCATCAAAGGATACATATTCTTTTGCAACTTTTCCTTTTGCAAATATTTTTCCAGATTTATCCATGTTGATATACACCCAGTTCATTCATTGTAACAGCTGTAGAAACTAATTTATCCCTTCTCCTATCAAAGACAACTGTTACTACATTTTCCAGTACTACAGTGCTGTAATGTGAGCATCATTGTGTGTGTGCATATGTACACAAGAGCTTCACTATGGCACACACCTATTAATGGAATCTCTGCATAGCAAGGAATCTCTCTCTTCAACCTTACTAGATATGGCCAAACTGCTCTCCAACATGGTTGCATGGCAACTTATACTCCTCCAGCAGTATATACGTGCTCATTAATTATAATTAATCAATTATAAATTATAGCAGTCTGATGGCATCGCATCACTGGTTTAATTTGCATTTCCCTGATTACTAATGATGTTGTGTATCATTCCAGATGTTTACTGGCCTTTCAGTTTCCTTCTATGAAATGCCTATTCAACTCTTCTCACCATTTTTCTAATAAGGTATCTGTCTTAGTGATTTGTAGTTCATATATGTTGGATATCAATCTTTTGTCAGTTATTTCACTGCAAATATCTTCTCCCAGCCTCTGGTTGGTCTTCTTAATCTCTTTTTCTGTTTCTGGTGTGTTTGTTGTTTTCTGTTTCTTTTGAGGCAGGGTGTCGCTTCTGTCACCCAGGTTAGAGTGCTCACTGCAGCCTGAAACTTCTGGACTCAGAGTATCCTTCCACCTCAGCCTCCTGAATAGCTAGGTCTACAGGCATGCCCCACGACGCCTGCCTACATTTTTATATTTTTTGTAGAGACAAAGTCTCCCCATGTTGCCTAGGCTGGTGTTGAACTCCTAGCTCAAGCAATCCTCCCACCTCAACCTCCCAAAGTGCTGGGATTATAGGCAAGAGCCACCATGCCCAGCCCAATTTTTAATTTTAATGTGGTCATATTATCAGTCTTTACGTTTTGTGTTTGTTTGAAAGTCCTTCTCTACTCCATTTTCATAGAGATACTCCTAGCATTTTCTAAGTTTCACAGTTTGACTTTTAATCCATTTACAACTTTTTTTTTTTTTTTTTTTTT
>NW_012105410.1:128496-129362 GCF_000951045.1 Mandrillus leucophaeus
TTTCTAAGTTTCACAGTTTGACTTTTAATCCATTTTTTTTTTTTTTTTTTTTTTTTTTTTGAGACAGAGTCTAACTCTGTCACCCAGGCTGGAGTGCAGTGGCATGATCTCAGCTCATTATAGCCTCTGCTTCCCGGGTTAAAGCAAATCTCCTGCCTGTACCTCCTGAGTAGCTGGGACTACAGGCATGCGCCACCACGCCTGGCTAATTTTTGTATTTTTAACAGAGACAGGGTTTCACCATGTTGGCCAGGCTGGTCGTAAACTCCTGAACTTGAGTGATCCACCCACCTCAGCCTCCCGAAGTGCTGGGATTACAGGCATGAGCCACCATGCCTGGTTCTACAAATAATTTTTTGTATATGGTGCTAAAAATCTATTTTTTTTCTTGTTTTCTGTGAGGTTAGCTAACTAACCATGTCAAGTAAAAATGACACCTTTACCCCAGTGACTTGTAATGGCCACTCATTATCCACCAAATTTAAACATATGAGGGCATGTTTCTATGCTCTTTAATTTTAAAATCAGTTATTCAACCACCCTGATACTAATACCTCACTGTCTTAATTAATATGGCTTTAAACAGCTTGATATTTGAGAAAGCAAATCCACCCATCATGTTCTTCAAAATGGTCTTGACTATTCTTGGCCACTAATCATCCTTATTAATAAATTCCACTTTAAAAGCAAAGACAGTGGCTGGGTACAGTGGCTCACACTTGTAATCTCAACACTCTGGACAGGCCAAGGCAGGGGGATACACTGAAGACAGGAGATCAAGACCTGCCCTGGCAACATTGCGAAACCCCATCTCTATTTTTAAAAAATAAAAAAGAATTGGGAGGCCGAGGAGGGCAGATCACAGG
>NW_012105410.1:133642-135078 GCF_000951045.1 Mandrillus leucophaeus
ATTTTGAGCCATCTATTGCAATGACCATATAGTTTTACTCTCCTTTAGTTTGTTAATATGGTGAATTACATTAGATTCTTAATGTTAAGCCAAACTCCTATTCTTCAAATAACTGCTACTTGGTTGTGATTTTCTAGAAATATACTACTAGATTCAGTCTATGTTTCACCTGAGATTTTAAAAATCTGTGTTCATGCCAGGTGTGGTGATTCACACCTGTAATCCCAGCACTTTGGGAAGCAGAGGCAGGAGGATCGCTTGAGGTCAGAAGTTAAGACCAGCCTGAGCAACACAGTGAGACCCCCATCTCCACAAAAAAATAGAAAAAAAAAGAAATAAAAAGATAAAAAATAATAAAAAAAAAAATCTCTGTTCATGAGAGTTGCCTGTACTTTTCCTTTTTCATACAGTTCTTGTGTGAATTTGTTATCAAGTTGTAAAAGCCCCCAAAACAAGTCTGGAAACATTTTATTTATTCCCTGGAACCATCCATCCTTCCATATTTGGGTAATCATCTGTGCCTGGTACTTCTTCTTCAATGGACAGTATTTCTTCTTGCTTTTTTTATGGAAAAGTTTCAAATATATTATTAGAGAAACCAGTAAAATGAACTACCACAAATCATCCAGCTTCAGCCATCAATCATTAGCAATCTTATTTTCTGTCCTCCCCCAATCAATACCTGCTCCCTATCTCCTGGAACAAATTTGAAGTTATTTTGAAGCAAATCCCAGACATCATATCATCTTAGCTATAAACATTTTTAACATCTAAGAGAATGATTATTTTAAAATATATAACCAGAAAACTACTGTCACACTAAAAATGTAAGTCTTTAATTAACCAACAAATATCCAGCTGGCATTCAAATTCTCATCAAATGTTTTCATACAGTTTTTTCAAATCAGGACCCAAGTAAGTTCATACACTTAAACTGGTTGTATCTTTTAATCCATGGGTCGCCCCTCTATTGCTTTTTTTCTGTAATTTATTTGTGTAAGAAAGTGGGTCATTTGTCCCTTAGTTTCCCCATGTTCTGCATTTGGTTCATTGTGTCCACATGGTGGTATTACTTAGCGGGCAGATTTTACTCTTTGCTAGTTAGTTACGTTTCTAGTCCTATTTTCTATATATTCTTGAGTCAGCTGTGATGTTATACTTTTCCACAAAACTATTTTATCCAATTTTTCAAATTCATGGGCAGAAAGTTTTCCATATTCTATATTTATAGGTTTTTTAAAATCTTCATTATATCTGTAGTTGTATTCCCTTTTTCATTCCTAACATTTATGCCTTTTCTTTGATCAATATTGCCAGCGGTTAGGGTTATAGATCTTAATCTTTTCAATGAATTAGATTTTGGCCTTGCTAATTCTTTTGTTTTCTATTCCATTAATTTCTGCTCTTTATTCTTTCCTATCTTCTACTTCCTTTGG
>NW_012105410.1:136643-141915 GCF_000951045.1 Mandrillus leucophaeus
AGCTCACCACGTCCTGGGTTCAAGCAATTCTCCTGCCTCAGCCTCCCAGTGATTACAGGCATGCGCCACCACGCCCGGCTAATTTTTTGTATTTAGTAGAGACAGGGTTTCAACATGTCAGGCTGGTCTTGAACTCCTGACCTGAGGCGATCCGCCCACCTCAGCCTCCCAAAGTGCTGGGACTACAGGCGTGCGCTACCGCGCCCAGCGCCCTTACTCTTATAACTTACCTGAATATGAAATTCAGATCTCTCTCAAGGCTGAAGATATTACTCAATTTTCTTCTGGTCTCTCTTATAGCTTAAAAGATAATACGCTTTCAGTCTGATTACTGCTCCTTTGTCTTTTCTTTTTGGTTATACTTAAGTCTTTGGTGTTCTGAAGTTTCACTGCAATGTGTTTAGTTGTGGGGTTTTGTTGCTGCTTTTCTGTTGTTAATTCTTACAGGTGCAGTGGCTCACGCCTGTAAAGTCAACACTTTGGGAGGCCAAGGTGGGAGGATCACTTGAGCCTGGGAGGTCAAGGCTGCAGCAAGCTATGACCACACCACTGTACTCACGCCTGAGCTACAGAGCAAGACCTTGTCTCAAAACAAAAACAAAAAACCTCTTGCTAGGGCCTCATGAGACTCGAACCTAAGGATTCAGGACTTTTTACTAATTCTAAAAAATTATCAAATCATCTTCTCTTCAAATTCCACACCTCCTCCACATTTTTTTTTTTCCTCCTGGAAGTACTATTACATGTTGGATCTTCTTGATTTGTTCTTCTCATTTTTCTTCACCTTCTTTCAAATTTTCCTTTATTTATTTGTATTCTTGAGAATTTCCTCATGTCTATGTCCCACCTTACTAATCTCTCTTCATCTGTGTAAACTATTGTTTCACTTATTTATGAGATTTTTAACCTCAATGACTATATTTTTCACTATGTTTCATTCTTTTTCAAATGTGCCTGTTTCATAATGCTTTATTCATTTCTTGGGATGTCAATTCTTTAAAGTCTTTAGCCACTTAAAATATGCTAATTTAAATTATCTCTCAAATCGTCACTCTCTTATCCCAGTTCTTGGAGCTATAATCCTCCTGCTTGCTCCTTCTGCTGACTCTCATTTGTGGTACAAAGCCATTTCCTCATGTGTCGTCATTCTTAATCGTAAGTTCATCTTCAGTTGGGCTTATTTCTTCTGTAGGAATCCCTTGTGGTCTAAGGTATGGATGTGCCTCTCAAAGTCTTGTTTTTCCTGTCTCCAGGTGACCCAGATGGATGTATCACTAGCTTGAAGTCTGTTTTTATATTAATTTCTGAGCCATATAATATAAACCCAGTTCCCAAATGTAAGCAAAGTATATATCTTGTGCTTCAATTTCCCAGGCAAACTTTTTTCATTTTCTCTTTTCATAGAGCTCAAGCAAATCAAGACAAGATTTCTTGCCGTCTCCTTGTGTAATAGGGAAGATTATTTTTCTAGCCCACCCTTTCACCTAGAGTGCAGCACATAAAAAATCTCAGCTTTATGCAGAAATTTTCATTCTGGTTCCTTTTTGCATATGGTTAAAACTCAACCTGCTAGGAAGAGGACACCTGAAATAACCCTTCTCCACACTCCTTACTCTGCTCCAGGGCAATATAGCACAGGGTCAAGGGCTTACAGTTTTGGTTTGTAGATCCATTTTTGTTTTTGGAAACTGGAGATTTTCGTATCTTTCCTATATATGCAAGAATGCATTTAAAAGAACTGTCATTCTTTATTATGCAGCTTTTCTGCGTATTTGTGTCAGGAGTTTTAGCCATCTTGCTAAAAAGAGAATTTGGGCTCTCCAATCCATTTGCTACAACACTTCCATGGGAGTGATCTCTCTAAAGTTCAAAGATGAATTCCTCTTTGAAACTCCTCAGTCTATCCTCATTCCTTAGCATTGCACTCAAAGTCCACTATTATTCAGCAACTGCCCATTTCTGCAGTCCCACGTGCTTCCACTCTCCCATATGCACTCTATATTCTAACCATTTCTGCTTACAATCCCCAGAATGCTCCTTGTTTCATGCTCCTATGCCTTTAAATGTACTGATTTCCCTCTCTCATCTTTATTCTGATGTCATCCACCTAATGAATACTCATGGTCAAATGTCTGGCATTTACTGAAGCCATTCCTGACCCATCCAAACTAGATTATCTTCTTTGTGAAAATACCTTACATTTGTTGAGCGAGCTCTTTATATGCTAAGCATTGTAATAATTCATTTAGTCTTTAACAACAACCTTATGATTTTAATACTATTACTATTCCCATTTTCCAAATGAAGAAACTAAGACAGAGATTGTTCAATAACATACAGCTATAAATAGCAAAGCTAGAATTTGCACCCAGGTAGTCTGTCTCCAGATTTTCCTTTATTAGCCTGCTCTATTAATATATACTATATTGCCTTCTACAATTATATCTTGCATAACAGCTATTATAATACTTACCATACCACATTTCAGTTGCATATTTACATCCCAATCTTCCCAACTACACTTTGGGACAGAACCATGCTTTACCTCCTCTATTTGCAGCTCCAGTGTCTAGGCCTAGCACACAGAAGACCCTGAAATGGTTACTAAATGAATGAATGACTGAAGTTAATGCCACAGCCAATGCTTTAGTCCAGGCCCTCTTCATCACTTGCCTAAACTACTAAAACAGTCCCTTAACGACTTCAGGCCTCCAGTTTCTACTCACATCTTTCCTCTTCCAACCAATATATATTGTCTTTCTAAAGCACATTATGATGTCATTCCACCACTTAAAAATCTTGAAGAGTTTTATAGGATAAAGTCCAAAATTATTTTACCCTAATACACAATGGCCTTCATGATCTAACTTTTTCAGTCTCTTCTCTACTTCCCCACTCCAGTCCACACTCCACCTATATTTAGCTTTTTGCCAATCCCTGAACATCCCAAGCACCTTCAAGCCTTTCTACACGCAGGCTCTTCTACCTGGAATGGACATCCCCTCCTTTCTCATCTGGTGAATAACAAATATCTCCTAAATTCCTGCTGTTCAATCCTGAATTCTGTAAGTTGGAGCTATTCTTCAATAGTAATAATGTTTAGTTGGTAAAGTTGCATGTAATCTCAAGAGCTTTAAAAAACATCTTAGCACAGGGCAAATGTTTCCTGCACTGGTATAACACATAAGGATACTCTCAAATTCTCGGATATGTGTCATTAAGGATAAAGAAATGAGTCATTTTACATATTTTAAACAAATCCTTACAGACTAGGGAATTCCTGTCCTCTTGCACTACAATCACATGGTTTCATTATTCATTAGTCCTAAATGTAATTTAGGCTGCACACATAGCAAACATTGTCTGTCAACTGAGTAATAAACCAGAACTACTTGCTTTTCACAGAAAGGGGAAATTTTTTAAATGCAGAAATGTTAACCCTAAGTGAACAGGGAAGTTGAGATGGGATGAGAAGGGATAAGTGAGGCACTATCCAATTGTTTTTTATCTATTCAATTTTCATGTTTTGTTTGTTTTTCAGAGAGAGTCTCGCTCTGTCGCCCAGGCTAGAGTGCAGTGGCGCAATCTCAGCTCACTGCAACCTCCGCATCCCTGCCTCAGCCTCCCCAGTAGCTGGGACTATAAGCATGCACCACCACGCCTGGCTAATTTTTGTATTTTTAGCATAGACGGGGTTTCCCCATGTTGGCCAGGCTGGTCTCAAACCCCTGGCCACAAGTGACCCGCCCACCTCTGCCTCCCAAAGCGCTGGGATTACAGATGTGAGCCACCGCGCCTGGCCTATCTATTCAATTTCTGAAAAGCACTTTCAACACCACGAAGAGAAAAAAATTTAAACTGCCAATTTAAAAGATTCACCAGCCTTTGTCTAGCTTTTCTTCAGTCATTACCCACAGCAGAAGAAAAAGAATCCAAAAAAGTAAAAAGGTCTTGGTTTCAAATTCAAAAGCAGTATGATTTGGAATAATCATACTTGATTTTAAACAGACTAAATGAATTCTTAAAATCCATTAATCATTTTTAAATGAAACTTAAGTGTGGCTGCGATGTACAGTTCAAAATCTACCTATGTAAGCCTGTATGGTATGTTTTTTAAATCAACAGATAAGAAATGTCTCTAAATTTAGAATATAAGCTCCATGAGAGAGAGATGTTTAATATTTCATTCACTAATGTTTCCCAAAGACCTGGCACAGAGTAGGCACTTATTACACAATTCCTGAATATTGCTCAAAATGGTCCAAATATTTAATATGTCAATATATACAATGAGTTGTAGATCCTCAAATAACATGAAGTTGAAGTCTGAGTTCATTTTGAAATGATCATTGATGTAGCCCTTACACACACAGTTTCACAAAGAACTGATACTATATCCAAAAGCAAACTGTCAATGCATAGAAGAATTAAATAAAACACATACACAGGGGTCATTAAGGTTCTGAACCTTAAAGTTTGCCAAAAAGGCTGGCAAAGAACAAAAATGTCACAAGCGCAACCAAAATTTTCAACAAAGCACAAACTCTTTACACTTTTTCCAGACAAAGCAATTCCTAAAAGGCACTGGACTTCAACAAAAGAAAAAAAAAAAAATTAAGAACTTCACTTAAATACCAGTGCATTTACTACAAAATTTCATTTCCAGCAGGCCTGACATTTCCTTTATCAATTGATCCAACTATGTGATGAGAGTACAACTAAGCAATATTATCGCAGAATATTACTAAAATTGCTATTAGGCTGGTACAAAAGTAATTTTGGTTTTTGCCATTGAAAGTCATGGCAAAAACCATAATTAGTTTTATGCCAACCTAGTAATTCTGTTGCTGTTTCCACTCATAAAAGTACATTGTAAATATTTATAAAACTGGTATTATTAGTTTTCCTTATTAAAGCTATTATGAACATTTCACTGTGAACTAGGCTGTTTCTGTTGACCCTTTTTTTAATCTACTACTAACTCATGTAAACCCTTACTCTCTTATCTGTTCTGGGCCTCAGTTTTCTCTTCTGTAGAATGAGAGATGTAGATTAAAACAATGGTTCAGATTCTGGTGAAAGCTACTGGTGACTTCTCCATAAAAATGCACATATGCATTTACATAATTATTTATAAACCATTATTTATAATAGCAAAAGACAGGAAACAACCAAAATGTCCACCAATAGGTGGTTAAGTAAATTATGCTATATCCATTCAGTAAAATTCCATACAACCTACTGCTACGGACTTTGATGATGTACTGTTAGA
>NW_012105410.1:142041-144119 GCF_000951045.1 Mandrillus leucophaeus
TCTTGTCAGTGCTACCTCCTCATCCTCTCTCTCCTGGATTCTAGAACCTGTGGTTTCTAGACGCTGCACTTGTATACACAAGCAATGCCTCTCTTTCCCTGCCGAAAATAACACATGGTAGAATTCTCAAAACAGAAGGTGCAAATATCTGGCCTCTCCTGGTTTATGTTTCTTGAAAATCTCATTCAAGATAAGCATTTTTTATCAAACAGAGCTGAAGATGTTGACGGGGTGTGTCCCCAAAAGGATCCTAAGTTATAACACAGTCTTGTTTTATTTTATACAGGGCACTTTTCTATCTAAAAGCTCAGAACCGAGCTGCTGGTGTTAATGGAAAGAAGTTCAAGGCAAGAGTCCTACAACAGACTTTTAATTGCCAGCAAGCCAGTAGGAAACCCACACTGCCAAGGAGATCGAAGCAGCCCCTGCCAACCCAATCTTTGTTTCCAAAACTTTTAAACCCAAGCCAGTTTTGTTGGGCACTACTGGACTTAGTAGTAGTAGTATTACCAATATAAACGGCAGTCACTTACTCCTCCTCACTATGTGCCAAGTTGTGTGCTAAGCATGCATTTTCCAAGATGTATGAAAACAACTGCACATGTGTGCTCCCAACCCCCTCTGCTCTCGAGTCTGAAAAGCTCCCTTCACATCCTCAAATTCAACCTGTCCCCTAAACTCCGGATTCTCCACACCCTTCACTGACCCATTCAAGGCCAGGAGCCACATCTCTCCAAGCAATATGACCCCCAAACTCTTCATGCAACATTAAACGAAGCACTTATCTGATCCAAGGCCCCTCCCACTCCCACCTCCAAAAAAGCTGGGATTACAGGCCTGAGCCACCGCACCCGGCCAAAGGGAATCTTTTCATTGTATACTTTGTTACATTTTTGTTTGAATCCTGTGAATGCACTGCCTATTAAAATTTTTAATTTAAAAATACTGTATATAACTTCAAGAGGATCAGACAACACACTGAAGCTAAAAGATACTTCCTAAGCCTTTTGGCAATATTTTTGTATTCTAAAATTCTTCCACTGAATAAGCATATAACTGTATACACGAAACAATCCAAGAAGAAGAACATTTAAGAAAAACATTTTTCATTTTGGTCCTCAATAAACATATAAAGTAATTGATGAATACTAAGTGACTCAATAGATTCTAATTTGAAATCTCATTTTAGATAATTTCCCTTAATCACTGATAAATTTTATGACAAAAACTTTTTCAAGGGAAAAAGTTTGCACAAATCATCAAGCCAAACTCCCTCTCATGGTTCAAATTCAGAACTGGTATTTCACAACGGTCTCCAAGCTTAGAAATCAAAATGAAAATTTCTGGGCCGGCCGTGGTGGCTCACACCTGTAATTCCACCACTTTGGGAGGCTGAGACGGGCGGATCACAAGGTCAGGAGATGGAGACCATCCCGGCCAACACGGTGAAACCCCGTCTCTACTAAAATTACAAAAATTATCAGGGCGTGGTGGTGCGTGCCTGTGGTCCCAGCTACACGGCGTAGGTAGGAGAATCACTTGAACCTGGGAGGCAGAGGTGGCAGTGAGCTGAGAGACTGCGCCACTGCACTCCAGCCTGGGCGACAGAGCGAGGCTCTGTCTCGAAAAAAAAAAAAAAAAGAAAAATTCTATCCTACATGGACATATAATCACTGGTACTAATAGGGAGACCAGAGAAATACTGTCTTATCTTGTGACCATAACCTTAGAATTTAAAGCAAATTAAGTAGCATATGAAACCATCACACCACATCCACAAAAATAAGGACATCTGGGGAAGGTTTTATCCCTGATTTGAGCAGGAATAGGATACAACTGGGTTTTCATCCTTACGCAAGTTACTCAACCTCTTTGGACCTCAGTTTCATCTATAAAATGGAAATAAAAGTACTTATCTCATAGGAATGTTGTGAAGCTTAAAAGGAATAATGAGGGCTGAGCACGGTGGCTCACGCCTGTAATCCCAACACTTTGGGAGGCAGAGGTGAGCAGATCACTTGAGGCCAGGGGTTCGAGACCAGTCTAGCCAACATGGTGAAACCCCGTCTCTACTAAAA
>NW_012105410.1:148059-164394 GCF_000951045.1 Mandrillus leucophaeus
GGCAGCGCTATCTACATATTCATGAGGGGCGAGGCCCCGCCGACTCAGAGCAGCCGCTGCCGCCGCGGAAGAGGCCCGAGTACTCGGACCTGCAGCCGCCATCTTGTTTCCCGTTTGAAGGGAGAGTCGGTTGCGAGGGAGAAGAGTGACGGGCGGGGCATTGCGCGGTGGGCAGCGCTATCTACATATTCATGAGGGGCGAGGCTTCCGTGAGCCCAAAGAGAGTTCTTCCCAGACCTGATTGGCCACAGGGGATACTTCATTAATATTTATTATTCTTTATATATCCGGTCATCACTCTCAAAAAGTCCTTGCAGTTTCCTTTTACTGAACTGAAAGAGGTGGGAACTGAGGGGCTTTATTGGCTATTCTGAACGATGTTAAACTTTGGTTTACTTATCCTGTAATGCCTTGATAACTGAGGAGAATGCGAGTTACTCAGAAACCTGCCTTAGTGTTCATTTGATGTGAAGGCCTGAGCTCTCTCCTAAGGATGGAGGTAGCTTTGCGACTGAAACCAGGGCCACCGTGGTAGCTGCCAAAAGGAGCAGCCTCTTGTCAGTGCTACCTCCTCATCCTCTCTCTCCATGTCTCTTCCTGAAACTGTGCCCCTTGGCTGGTAAAACCACACTTTCCTGTTTTTTTCCGAGCCCCTTGGCTCCTTCTCAGTCTCCCGTGTTTGGGGCTTCCATGTGGGTGTACCTCTAGGCTCAGGCCTCAGTCCCCTTCTCAGTCTGCGTGCTGCCCTGGTCCACATTTTCTTCCCTCAGGAGCTCCCAGATTGCTGTCTGCAGCCCAGGCCTCCTGAGTCCAGCCCTCCATATTCAACTGCCTGATGGAAACATCCTCTTAGATCCCTACATCCCTCATGTACGAAACTAATGTCACTGTCTCCCATCCTCTCTTCAAAACTGCTCTTCTTATTTCCTTCATTCTGTTAAAGGTCCCATCCTCCCAGGTACTCAAGCTCCAAACCTAGCCATCTTGAACTTCTCCCTTATCTCCACAAACCATCAGTTATTTAGTCCTGTCAATTCCACTATCAAAATGACTGTTTCCCTACCTCTTCATCCCATTCCCACTGCCCAATTCAGGTCTAATCATCTCTCACCTAGATTACTGCAGTAGCTGCCAAAGATTGATTGTCTCCCCTCTCTCAACCTCTCTTCTAATCCATCCTCCACACTCTTCGACTTGCTTCCTAAAGGCCAACTCTGACTATGTTACTCCTGCTTGAGCTAGGAAGAGGTGCTTGGACTTTGATGCTAGCGCCCTTTCTGGATGCAGAGGTTACAGGAGAAAGAATGACCCCTCTCTAATGGAAAGGTGGTTCTGCTGCAGTAGTTCTCCCATTCTTTGCTTTCTTTGCCCTAGGATAGATTTGGAGCAGGAAAGCATTAAATAAATGACATTTCCTGGTGGAAATCTTTATAGGATAACACGAGTTTTGTAAAGAGAGAAAAGTAAAAAAGCAACATAGGCTGGGGGCGGCGGCTCATGCCTGCACTTTGGGAGGATGAGGCAGGCAGATTGCTTGAGCTCAGGAGTTAAAGACCAGCCTGGGCAACATGATGAAACTTCATCTCTACAAAAAATACAGAAATTAGCTGGGCATGGTGGCACTCACCTGTACTCAGGAGGCTGAGGCAGGAGGATCACTGGAGTCTGTGAGGTTAAGGCTGCAGTGAACCATGATGGCACCACTGCATTCCAGCCTGGACGACAGAACAAGACATTGTCTCAAAAAAAAAAAAATCAACGTAATATAAGTATAACAGAAGGCATCAGAAGCCCTGGGTTTTGATGAGATTGTACAGAGCTAGTGGTAAACCAATCCAGTGCTGAATGATTGGTTAACTCAGAGAGCAGGGGGGGAAAAAAGGAGAGAGAGAGATGTATTCCCAAGATAAGAATCAGATGGCCAAACGACAGTCAAGAGTTGAAGAAAGGCCAATGAGTGATTGAAACAAAGACCTGTTTGCACAGAGGCCCAGACAGAATCCTGCCAGACACAGAAGTATGGCCTTGGCTGGGCTATCCTTTATCCATGGGTCCTCCCGACTTCCATCCCAACTTGAGGTTCTTGAAGACATTTTTCCCGGATTCTGACAAAGGAGATCTGTGATCCAGAGATCAAGCCAACCATCATTAGAGATGGGGCTGTTTGTGCAGGCTGTTCACTCTCGATGGCTTGGATCTTTTAATCTGTTTACTGTTGGAGGAACTGAGCCACAGAAACATAGCATGCTTTCTTGGATACAAATAAATATAGAAAATTTCCCTTAGCAGAGGGAAAAAGCAAGAGGTCTGAGTAAAACTGGACCAGAAGCCAGGAGATCTGGGCGAGCTCGCCCAGCATCTCTGCATTGGCCTGGCAGTCCTCACGGGCCTGACGGCGGGCTCAGCCCAACCCTTGCCCGCTGCGTCAGCGGGAGTTGAGCGCAGCCTCTGCACAGCGAGTGGCCGCGCACCCGGCAAAGCTGTATGTCAAACAGCTAACTTCCCTCTGGGCCTCAATCTTTTAAACAAGAGTGTTGAAGGCCAGGCGCGGTGGCTCACGCCTGTAATCCCAGCAGTTTGGGAGGCTTGAGGTGGGCGGATCACGAGGTCAGGCGATCAAAGACCATCCTGGTTAACACGGTGAAACCCTGTCTCTACTAAAAATACAAAAAATTAGCCGGGCACAGTGGCAGGTGTCTGTAGTCCCAGCTACTTGGGAGGCTGAGGCAAGAGAATGGCGTGAACCCGGGAGGCGGAGCGTGCAGGGAGCTGAGATCGCGCCACTGCACTCCAGCCTGGGCGACAGAGCGAGACGCCGTCTCAAAAAAGAAAAAAAACAAAACAAAACAAGAGTATTGAAATTCATCAGTTCTCAACCTGGGACGCACCTCAGAAACCTGTATATATCAAAGTCCCACCTTAGATCTAGTGAACCCAGAAACCCAGGTGGGGGATACCAGGATGTGAATTTTTTTTTTTTTTTTAGTGCCATAGGAATTGTAATGAATACTCCTAGGTAAGACCACTACAGTAGATAAATTCAAAGGACCGTTCCAGCACTAACATTGTGGAAGTCCAGCTTCCGATTTCCAGCCTCTTCTCTCCTCTATGCAGTTGCTGAGTAATCTTAGTAAAAGCAATAGTGGTGACACAGAGCAAGGCACACCTAAGAAATCTGGAGACTCACTCACTATGTGAGAAGCTAATGGCAATGAGGATGATTCTAAGGTTTCAAGCCTAGCAGCCTGGGATTGTGATGAAAATTGACAACTGACAAAAACGCATCCAAACCTCCTTTTCTTTTCTTTTCTTTTTTTTTCTTTCTTTTTTTTTTCTTGTTTTTTTTTTTTTTTTTTTTTTTTTTTTTTTTTTTTTTGAGACAGGGTCTCACTCTTTTGCCCAGGCTGGAGGGCAGTGATGCAATCTGCAATCACGACTCACTGCAACTTCTGCCTCCCAGGCTCAAGCAATCCTCCCACCTCAGCCTCCTGAGTAGCTGGGACTACAGGCACATGACACCACACCCTGGCAACTTCCATATTTTTTATAGAGACGGAATTTCACCATGTTGCTCAGGCTGGTCTCGAACTCCTAACCCCAAGCAATCTGCCTGCCTCGGCCTCTCAAAGTGCTGGGATTACAGGCATGAGCCACCATGCCTGGCCCAAACCTCCTTTCTATTTGGGGAATTCCCCATTCTGTATAGTATTGATGAGGCTAGGGAAGCTGAAGCTGAAGGGATATTCTTCTCCCTGCCCCCTAACAGCTAGAACATGACACGTGACACGTGACGCAGGCTCAGCCACCTGGCCACTCTTCTCTGAGGTTGGCATCTTCAGCAAGTGACATGAAAACATACAGACAATTTTAGAATTATTCATAGCAAGAGACGGTAGGTATCCAACAGCAGTGGGGCCCTGGTGGGGGCTGACGGGGGTGGCCCTGCAATGGTGAGGGTGGCCATGCCAGGCTGTACCTGAGGCACGGACTTGGCTGTGGTTCCCGTTGCCGAGCCTGCCTAGGTTACAGCCCATTTTCCATATCTGACACTGCAGTTTTTCTGTCAACTCGTTGTATCCTTTCAGTAAATTTCATTTTTTCTTAAATGACTCACAATCTCTGTTGTTTACATCAAAGTACTCTAACTGAGACAGTAGCTTGTTGTTTTTGAAGTGTCACCTAAAAATGGTTGTCAAGGGTGCTTGGTAGATTATAAAATGATACAAGAAGCTTAAGCCAACAGCCTAGAATAGAACGAGCCCAAATAGCTTTTCTCTAAGGCCCCACCTGCACCACAGACCACCATGGGAAGAAGGACTCATAGACTCCCTTTAATGTACGATGCCAACTGGAACAAATGGCAGTGCAGCCACAGGTACCAGTGCTTCCCCTCCAGCTGCTTTCTGAGGATTGTATTGCTGTCAGAATTCCCTACCATCCTTCTCATAGGACCTCTACCCAGATAGCTCTGCATGGTTCCACCACCACCACTAACCCTTTCTCACTCCTCATTAACATCACTACAAACCTTCCCTCTTCCCTCCAGCTGATGGCTCCAGCTTCTCCTTGCTGGACTGAAAGACTCAGATATGAGCAAGAGCATTCAGCCTAGTTCCAGGTGGAGACAAAGCTGTTTCTTCCTGCAGCCCAAGGCCCCTTCCTCCAGCTTAAGTGCTGCTGGGTCCATCCTGAGACCTCACACATCTAAGAAGGAGAAGGCTCAGCCCCTCAGACCACACCAGTGCCATCTCTCCTTTAGCCTCCTCATCTCTTTGGATGGCATCTTCTTCCTGTACTCTTCCTCCCTCAAGTCAGATCTCCCCTGAGATTTGGCCCCTTCCATTTTGCTTTAAAGATTCTTGCTACCTTCTTTCTTTTATTCATCTTCAGTTCCTTCCCTTTTGTTTCAGAGGAAGAGGTAATTCTTTTTGCAGATCTAATCCCTCCATCTGTGTTTGTCATGTCATCTGCCCAGTCTCCTCCAGACTCTTTCCAAACACTCTACAAATACAAATAAGACTTGGTCCTTGCCCCCTCAAAGTCAAAACCTAACAGAGAGGCAAAAGTCGAAAAAAATACAGCAGAAAACAGAAGAGTTATAGAAGAATTGCAAGGGCTACGACAGACATAAACAGAGTGCCATGGAAGCAGAGGGCAAAGGTGAGCAGAAATTGGGGAGATTTCACAGAAGAGGGGACATTTGAGCTCCTTTTTGAAGACTGAGGGAAGGGAGTTCACAACATGGATACAAGGGAAAACAGAGAGAAAATAAGAGCCAAGGCACAAAGGCATAAAAGTTTGGGACCTGTGTGGGACTGATAAAGAATTTGATGTGGCTAGAACATCAGGTTAGAGATGAGGCTAGAAAATCAGAGAAGAAAAGAAACTAGAATTTATTGAGCAACTACCATGTGCCAAGTGCCATGCTAAGCAACCATATACCTCTCTCATTTAAACCTCAAGTGATTGAAAGATTTAATATTTGGCCCAAGGGATTGGTACATACGGATTTGTGTTTTTGTTTCTTGGTTTTTTGTTTTTTGTTTTTTGTTTTTGTTTTTGTTTTCGAGATGGAGTCTTGCTCTGTTACCCAGGCTAGAATGCAATGGTACAATCTTGGTTCACTGCAACTTCCACCTCCCGGGCTCAAACAGTTCTCCTGCCTTAGCCTCCTGAGTAGCTGGGACTACAGGCATGCACCACCACACCCGGCTAAATTTTTTTTTTTTTTGTATTTTTGTAGAGACGGGGTTTTACCATGTTAGCCAGCCTGGTCTCAAACTCCTGACCTCAAGTGATCCACTCTCCTTGGCCTCCCAAGTGCTGGGATTACAGGTGTGTAATCTGTAATTACAGGTGTGTGATCTGTAATCCATGCCTAGCCTGGATTTGTGTTCTGTAAGGATAAATATCGATTCTATAATTATCAGTGAATAATAAAAAGAATCTAAGCAGGCTTCATCCCACCCCCAGAGTTGAGATATTACTGGAGAAAATATGGTGCAGCTAATGTTCATTCATTCATTTGTTCATTCAACAAATATCTATTGAGTACCTACTATGTGGCAGGATTATGTAAGTGCTAAGAATTCAGCAGTGAACATGGAAGACAAAGTCTGGATGCTGGCCAGTTTGAGCGGGAACAGCATTAGGTACAGTGTTTGACACATTCCAGCTGCTGTGGAATGAATCAATGTTATCGCCTTAGTTACACTTTCATGTTTAGTGAGTTTCAAAGTACTCATTGTCAGAAAAAAAATTCTAATTAACAAACAAGCACATCGATGGGGCAAAATAGTTCTTTAATTTCTTTACATTTTCCCTCCAGATGCCTATAAATCCACTTAGAATTGGCAACTAGTCCAACTCCTCTCTGCACCTCCCTCTCCTCACCTCAGTCTTTCTTCCTCTTTTCCCTGCACTCAGGGCCCCTATTCTTCTTCCTCTAGACTCTGACCCCAAGGTCCAAGCAACCAATTAGTTTCCTCTTTGATTTAGTTGTATTTATTTATTTATTTATTTATTTATTTAAGACAAAGTCTAGCTCTGTCACCCAGGCTGGAGTGTAGTGGCGTGATCTTGGATCACTGCAACCTCCACCTCCTGGATTCAAGTGATTCTTCTGCCTCAGCCTCCTGAGTAGCTGGAACTACAGGCACGCACCACCATGCCCAGCTAATTTTTTGTATTTTTAGTAGACACGGGGTTTCACCACATTGACCAGGCTGGTCTTGAACTCCTGACCTTGTGATCTGCCCGCCTTGGCCTCCCAAAGTGCTGGGATTACAGGCATGAGCCACCGTGCCTGGCTGTTTTTTAAATTTTAATTGACAAATAGAAATTGTATATATTTATAGTGTAGAGTTGTTCTTTTTGTTTTAAAAGAAGATAGAGATGGCTTTAAGAAATCCTTTAGGTTCAAGATATAGAGAATAAGAGAGGAAAGAAATTGGCAAATGGCCTTACCCAGCTGCACTCAGAGTGAAACATCTAAAAGACAAACCTTTCTGTGCTAGTATTGCTCACCTTTTACACTGTAAATCACATTTCTTATTCTCGCAGAGTCTCTGTATTTTCCCATTCTCATCAAATAAATCCTACTACCCTCACTTTGATCCAAGTCTCCAATAAGGAGTGGGTCATGGACCTGCCCCAGGAAAAGAATGAGAAGAGTGAAAACCTCTTCTTGTCATAAATAAATAGATGAATAGTTACATTGAGCAGAATGGAGGATTTGCCTCAGAAGAGAGCGCTGTGATGGGAGCAGAAGAAAAAGTCAGGGGAGCTACAAAATAGCCACTCAGAGATTGACTTTGTCTACTTTGGAAAGAAACCGGGGAGAGATGGGTTCAGCCGGAGGCTGAGAACAGAAAGCATGATCTCCCAAGTTCCTTTGTCCTGAAGGAAGACAGGCTTCTATACCAATCTACTAGTGATCAACGAGAAACCTGATGGGTTCTGTTCTAGAATGGTCATCGTCCCAGAGTTCGTTGTTTACTTGGCTCTGTGCTCTGCAATGCCATCCCTGGGAAATGCCTGCAGGCGTCTCCTGGGTCTGTGATGTTCCTCAGTTTGACCACCAGGGGGCAAACTGAGCCTACGCAGTCTCCTCCACCCAGTTTCCAAACTCCAGAATCAGAATGTCAGAGCTGTAACTGGATTTAGAAATCATCCAAGGCTTCCAATCAAACCTTTTTGTTTCAAGAGAAGAAAACCAAGGTCTAAAGAGGGGAAATAATTTGCCAAAGCCACATAGTGAGTGACTGGTAAAGTAGAAACTAGAAAACAAGTCTTTTGACTCACTACTCCAGTTCTACACATGTTCCACACCAAGCTTTCTCCAGTCTCATATTTAATTCTAGAATACATCGAGTTTTAATGCTGTATCTCTATGAAAAGATTCTCTCCCAATTAGATTGTAAGGACTTGGGGCAAGGGACCATGTTCTGACCAACACTGTACATCTTCTCCTGTAGCACACTGTTCTGCAAGGCAACCTGTATGCCCAATACAAAAACGAAGATTTCAACAAATGTTGTTAAACTGCTACGTGGCAAGTCCAATAATGGTTCCTGATAACACAGAGATGAAATATACCACCTCTGCCCTCCTCACGATGCTCCCTATCTAGGGAGGGAAACAGATACACCAACAAACACCTATAATTTAAGACATGAGCATTTAACAGTGGCGTAGAAAAGGCAATATGGAAGCACAGGAGAGGAAGTGACTACATACCTGAATGGGATACAGAATTGGGTCCTAAAGGAAGAATGCGAACTCATCAGAGAAGGGAAATGGGAATTACAAATAGAAGGAATAGCAGAGTAAGCCAACACATGGAGGCATGGAGGCATGTGTTCAGTGAAAATGACTCTGAGTAGCTACACACAGTATAGATAAGAAGTTGGACTGGGGCAGAGGAGGAGGAGTAAAGAAGACTAAAAACGAAGTCCAAGGTCAGCTGTAAAGTTGCTATTCATTTATTCAGTCATTCAACAAACATTAAATACTCCCACGTGCCATGCAGCGCTGTTATTGAGAATGATGGTGGTGGGATGACAATAAAAGTAAGGATAATAATAGTGATGATGAAAATACTAATGTGGGTGAATTCCAAGGGTTTGGGGTCTTGAATCTAGGGTTCACTCCTCACATGAATCAGATAATACAAATAAATATTCCATCCTCCATTTCTTTTTAAAATTCACTTTCTATGTCAATAGCACTCCTGCAAACATGGTGAACATTCCTAAAACTTGCCAGACTTTCCATAAGAAGTGAGGCAAGCACCAACCCCACAAACCGACACAGTACAAGAAGGGTAAGGATCCACTGTATGTCCAGGGAAAGCAGCATTATAACAAGAAGCAGAGTGGCGAGGGTGGGCAGACTAAGCGAATTTTCCAGAAAAAGGTTAAAACCACAAAAAAGACTGTGCTGAGCCTTGAGTGCAATGAGCCCAACTGCAGAGCTAAGAGAAGGCTGACTATTAAGAGAAGCAAGCATTTTAAACTGGGGGGAGATAGGAAGAAAAGGGCCAAGTGACCTAGTTCAAAGCTTCATCTTTTTTTTATTGTGAAGACAATAAAATCTTGTAGTTAGGTTCACACACACATACAAAAATCTGTTATGTATTAGGCATTGTTCCAGGAGCTAGGGATATAGCAGTGATCAAAAATTAAAGTCCACGGCCAGACACAGCGTCTCACACCTGTGGTCCCGGTACTTTTGGATGTCAAGACAGAAGGATGGCTTGAGCCCAGGAGTTTGAGACCAGACTGAGCAACATAGTGAGATGCTGTCTTAAAAAAAAAGAAAGAAAGAAAGAAAGAAAGAAAAAAAAAGAAAATTAAAGTCTAGGCTGTTGCAGAGCTTTCGTGCTCATGGAGGAGACAGATAATATACAAGTGAAAAAATATGTTTCCGAGAATTATAAGAAAAGGAAAGAAAACAAGGCAATAAGATAGAAAAGTACTCAAAAGCAGGCATCATTACATAGGTTGGACCAGGGAAACATCACTAAAGAAGTGACATTTGAGCTGAATGAAGTGTTATCTGTAGAAAAGGTTGAGGGAAGAGCATTTCAAGCAGGAGAACTAGCAAGGGCAAAATCGCTGAGGAGGAACTGGGCAGCTTGATGTACCCCAGGGACAGAAAGAAGGCCCATGTACTACAGCGTAGTGAGCACAGGGAGAGTGTTCTGAAGTCAGAGTGTAGACAGGGCCAGAGCATGGAAGGATTGACATATTTGGCAAATGATTTGGATTTCATTCTTATTTATTTATTTATTTATTTAGAGACAGGGCCTTGCTCTGTTGTCCGGGCTGGAATGTAGTTGTGCGATGTTGGCTCACTGCAGCCTCCACCTCCCAGGCTCAATCAATCCTCCCACCTCAGCCTCCAGAGTAGCTAGGACTACAGGCTTGTGCCACTATGCTTGGCTAATTTTTAAATTTTTTGTAGAAATGAGATCTCACGATGTTGGCCAGGCTGGTCACAAACTCCTGGACTCAAATGATCCTCCCACCTTGGCCTCCCAAAGTGCTGGGATTATAGGCGTGAACCACTGCACCCAGCCTTTGGATTTTATTCTAAGTGCAATGGAAAGGTTTTAAGCAAGGAAGTGACTTCACTAATTTACTTTACTTTTTTTTTTTTTCCAGAGATGGGGTCTCACCCTGTCGTGCAGGCTGGAGTGCAGTGGTGCAATCATGGCTCACTGCAGCCTTGACCTCCCAGGCTCAAGCAATTCTCCTGCCTCAGGAGGACTACAGGTACACACCATCATGGCCAGCTAATTTTTAAGTTTTTGTAGGGACAGGGTCTCATTTTGTTGCCCAGGCTGGTCTCAAACTCCTGGGCTCAAGCAATCCTCCCACCTCAGCCTCCCAAAGTGTTGGGATTACAGGCATGAGATATGGCACCTGGCCTGATTTGCATTTTTAAAAGATAATTCTGGGGGCTCTTCATTCCCACCTTTGAGTGGATACAGTGCCTGCCACCTTCCGACTACATGACCCAAGTTGTATGGCACTGTTTTCTGGTGCTCTAACTGCATCCTCACAGACCTATTGAAAGAAGTGTCTGAGAACAAACTGCGTTTCAAAAGTCCACTGAATGTGGAGGAGGTAAGAGAGCAAGGTCCTCTCTCTTTGGTACTTGGTAAGTGAGGATGTCCCAGTAGAGGAGGCCTCTGGCCAGTGGCAGAGCTTACGACTCTAGAAGAATGATGATCCCACTCCATGTCTTCTGCTGAAGACACAATGTCCCCACTCAGTTTTCCTCATGAGGGCTCTCTGACATTAAGGGCTACGTGTTCTCCATTCTGGTTTCCTGATACTTCCTCCTCTTGCTGTGTACAGATTGTCCTGGGAACGGAGGGCTCAATGAGGGAGAAAAAAGACTTGAGAATATTCACATAGCCATATGGAAACCCATGTACATACGGATGAGCCTCACTTTAAGAAGATCCATTCACTCACTCACATAGATACTGATCAAGCACCCACAATGCACCAGGCACTATTTCAGGTGTTGAAGATTCATTCATCCATTCTACAGACATTTTTATTTAGGCCAACTATATGCACAATATCTGGAGAGCCAAATAAATACAAAAATGATAGTAGGTTCTAAATAAATATTTGTTATATAGGTGAGTAACTGACTCAGTTGAGGGGTGGGAGTAGGGTAGGAATTGTTCACAAATAAATAAACTTTGAAGGTCCTTTAAATAAGACTTTCCTCCTAATGTAAATAAATTGGACCCAGCTTTATTTATTTATTTATTTGAGATGGAGTCTTGCTCTGTCGCCCAGGCTGGAGTGCAGTGGCACGATCTCGGCTCACTGCAAACTCCTCCTCCCAGATTCACGCCATTCTCCTGCCTCAGCCTCCCGAGTAGCTGGGACTACAGGCGCTCGCCACCTCGCCCGGCTAATTTTTTGTATTTTTAGTAGAGACGGGATTTCATCGTGTTAGCCAGGATGGTCTCAATCTCCTGACCTCGTGATCCGCCAGCCTCGGCCTCCCAAAGTGCTGGGATTACAGGCGTGAGCCACTGTGCCCAGCATATTTATTTATTTAAATGATACAGGGTTTCATAATGTTGCCCAGGCTGGTCTCAAAGTGATCCTCCCACATCAGCCTCCAGAGAAGCTGGGACTACAGACATGCCACCACCACTGGCTGAACCCAGCTTTAAAGAGTCTATTTGTTCATTGCTTTTCAGCACCTAATCATGTAAAAGCAGAGTACTAGAGGTGGCTTTTACCAGTTAAGAAGAGCCAGGGGTTAAATTTTTAGAAATGTTGCAAGCTAGTTATTGAACACAATCATTCCTAAAAATTAACATAACATATAATTAAATAAGTTACACTTAAAACAGAGGTAATAAAAACTGAGTCATCACTTCCTAATTACTACTCTCAATGTTCTTGAGGTTATTTACATCTACTATGTCGATAGGGAGGAAATACTGTATAACGTTATCTCACTGTGCCTCTCTTCTCCACTGCGCTTTCAGTGATGTCACATTGGTAGCGTGAATTGGCCACAGTGGGAGTCTTTACACCACAGACGTTGGCAACTGTAAAAAACAAAACTTTTTATCCCCTGGAGAACCTGTTGTTAAACACTTACCAGCACACCACTGGTGTAGTGTCTCTATTATGTAATCTTCTTGTGGTAAATCTTCTTTTAGAATCTTATGGACAGAATTAAACGGACTAGGCTAAGTCTCTCCTTGACACTGATCCCTATGATCCTTATCGCTATGGTAATTTTACGTAATTAAGCAACCTGCAGCGGAGGAAGTGGCCTTTTAGTCACAAATAGCATGTCACAAGAGGACTGTTTGAAGGAACTAGGATATTATTCAACAAACCTTTATTTAGCAGCAAATATGTGCAAAGCTGTGTGTTGAAGGCTAGGGAAGATATTAAATAGTAGTCTATGTTCTCAAAGAACTCACTATAGAGGAGGTGACACAAAACCTATTGAAAATACAATGTAATAAGTGCTATAACAAAGAAGTATAGAGGGGAATGGAGCTAACTCAGAGACCAGCAAAGAGGATTCAGAGCCCCTAGAATATAAGCTTCGGTGTCTGTCTTGTTCTCCACTGTGTCCCTAGCACCTAGCACTATGTCTGGCCCAGAATTTGCACTCAATAATTGTTGCATGAGTGAAGGAGTCAGCAATTATCTTAACCCTTGAAAAATAAGTAAGCTTGCCAGACAAATCAAAGTGGGTACAGAGAGGGCATTCCAGGGCAAAGAAACAGTGTTTGCAGAGGCATGGAGGGCCAAGAGCTTGGCACATTTGAAGAAAATGTTTAATGTGGCATGAGGGGTCCCGGGACCCAGACTGGTAAAGGTGAAGGTATGGAAGAGGGGTTCTCTGCCCCAAATCTCTAGAGAGCTCTCAAAAGACAAAAGGACTTGGCTTGTTCTGCATAGCCCTGGGGACAGAGAGAGGGGCAATGCAGGCAGTCACAGAGAATCAGATTTCAGTTTAATATAAAGAACTTTCTAACAGAGCTGTCCAACAGTGGAATGGGCTGCCTTGGCAGGCAATGAGCAAGCTCGCTATGAAGGAAGCAAGCAGATGCCAGATAAACTCTTGGTGCAACAAATTGCTGTGGGGAGATGCATTTTTTTTTTTCTGTCTAGATTTTGGAAGAATTTATTCGGTCTCCTTTTTAAAAGGATATTAAATAATATATGGACAACTCTCTTCAATAGTAATTCTACAGAAGACACAGAGACTTTCTTTCTTTTTTATCTTTTTGAGACAGAGTCTTGCTCTGGAGTGCAGTGGTGCGAACACGGCTCACTGCTGCCTCAACCTCCTGGGCTCAAGCAATCCTCCTGCCTCAGCCTTCAGAGTAGCTATGACTACAGGTGCGTGTCATTACACTTGGCTAATTTTTAAATTTTTTGTAGAAATGAGATCTCACGATGTTGGCCTAATTTTTTTTACTTTTTGTGCAGACGAAGTTGGGGGGTCTCATTTTGTTGCCCAGGCTTGTCTTAAACTCCTAGGCGCAAGCAATCCTCCCACCTCAGCCTCCCAAAGTGCTGGGATTACAGGTGTGAGCCACTGCGACCGGCCTGACACAGAAACTTTCAAGTGTTTGTTTCTTATGTCAATCATTGACTAAAGCTGAGGCCAATAGTGGGCTGAAGGCTTTTCCAATCACTGAGGTCTTCACTCACTCATGTAGCAATTATTTATTCAGTATCTTTGTGTGTCAAGGACTTTGCTAAATGCTCAAATTACAGGTATAAATTTTAAAAGGCACCTGCACTCACAGTGCAGGGTAAAAATGCAAATAAATACTTACACTCCAAAAGCTACAATTCAAAGTGCAATGGGAAACACAAAGACCAAACATTGACTTTGCCTGGGGGACTCAGGGAAGACCTCAGAGTGGAGGTGACCTTTGGAAAGTTAAATGGGATTCACTAGATGGAGGAAGACAAAGAGTCCAGGCAGAAGGAAAACATGTGAGGGGATATGGAGGTGCGACGACGCATGGTCAGTTTGGGGAGGTAAGCAGTTGGCCAAAGTGTAGGGTAGGTGGCAATGGTAGATCGGAACTAAAATATGCATGGTGTTCAATTCAGTGCTGACAATTTTAGATTTTAATCTATAAATGATAGGAAGTGAATAATAGGTTTTTTGTGGGAAAGTGATGTGATCAGATTTGTCAGTAGAAATGATCAGCATAGTTCTCACGGCAGGTGTGAGGAAAATAGATAGGCGGGATCCAGATTAGCGGGAGGAGACCTGTTAAGAGGCTGTTGGGAAAGTTCAAGTAAGGAATGAAGATGGCCGGGCACGGTGGCTCACGCCTGTAACCCCAGCACTTTGGGAGGCTGAGGCAAGTGGATCACCTGAGGTCAGGAGTTCAAGACCAGCCTGGCCAATGTGGTGAAACCCCATCTCTACTAAAAATACAAAAATTAGCCGGGCATGGTGGTGCATGCCTGTAATCCCAGCTATTCGTGAGGCTGAGGCAGAAGAATCACTTGAACCTGGAAGCAGAAGTTGCAGTGAGCCAAGATCATGCCATTACACTCCAGCCTGGGCGACAAGAGCAAAACTCCATCTCAAAAAAAAAAAAAAAAGAATGAAGATGGCCTCAACTCTGAGGATAATGAGAATGGACAGGAGGGCTGAGATGGTGGAGGCCTATTTTGAAGTATGATGGGCAGGATGTAGGGGAACCTCATCTTAATCCACTTATTACATCTAAGACACCAATATATGTGCACAGCACATTTTAAACAAAGATGGAGAAAAGAAAAGATCACTGTCCCAGACCCTTGGGATGAGATTGTTTATGCAATTAAGCAGCACGGGATTTAACTCTGAGCTCCCTGGAAGCAAAGGCAAAAAGGGAAGCATGGTGACATGCATACGTTTGCATTATCTATTAAAATAAAGAATACTCAAGGGAAAGGAAGAGACTGGCCAGATTAGATAGAAGTTAAGCCCGAAGGGCGCTGGACAGATCACGTTTGTCTCTGATGCTGAGAGCCCTAGGAAGGGCCAGTTTGGGGATCACTGGTTCCTCCTACTGCTCTCTTTTGTGGGGTGGAGATGTTGGGGGTAATACCCTGAAAGCACAGTGCAATGGGGAGCCCAGCCTTGGCCCAGAAAGGTAACTTTACTGCCAGCCAGCCAAGTGTTTAAAGCCGGAAATATGATTCCCTACCAGAGTGGGATATGGCTCAGCCTCCCTTCCCACCTCATACTCCTCTGGCACTCTTTGGAGTCTCCAGTAGCTCTTCAAGAGAAGCTGGGCAGAAAGATGAGGTCCAAAGCAAGGATAGATGTATTTACTCAAAGTGGCCCAACAAGTTAGGGATGGAGCCAGGACAACGACTCTGCCCTTTTGATTTCAGAGTCTGCGTGTTTCTGGTCTGGCCAGAGTTGGTTATTCTCTTCTTAGGGTCCTATTAGAGCATGTATTCATTCAACACAAGAGATGGAGCACCAGTTGTGGGCTGGGGGGTGTCAGGGCCCTGTCCTCAGGGAACTCCCCTTCTGGTGGGAAAGAAAACTCTTTGACAACCAGCTCTCCCTAAAGATGACTGAAGGTGACCATCACTCCCAGAGAGGTACAGCCCTCCCCTGCAAAGGCAAAGAAGAGATCTTGCCTTGATTCGGGAGTGGGAGTGGGGAGCAGAGGAAGACCTCCAGGGGAAGGCACAGGATCCCTATGGGCCGGCTTTCAACCTGAGAATGGCGCATGGGCAGACGGAGTGGGAACAGGGGCAACTGGTATTGTAGGCACCTGGAATTAGGACCCTTTGTGGGGTGGATGCTTCGATGTTCATTACCTTATTTCATCTTAGCAACAATCGTGGGAAGATAGTAGATATTTTTAAATCTTAAAATGCCCATTTTAAAGCTGGGGAAACAGACTCTTAGGTGGCGTGCCGAAGACCACAAACTGAATTAAGAACGCCAGTGTTCTCATTCCATCCATCTGCCGAGTTCCGGGCACGCACCGCCGGGCGCCTTACTCTGAGCCTTCCCGGTACCCGCAGCCCCGACAGCTCAGCATTCCCCACCTGAAAGTTCCACCTGAGGTCTCCCTCGACTCTGCCCTCCTGCATTCTGGGCGTCGCGGAGAGTCAGGGGTTAAACCCTGTGGCCCGGGTGGCCCCTTCCCCCTCCGCAGCCCCCTCGCCTCCACTCGGCGCCGCGCCTGGAGCGTCTGTCCGGGAGACCCGCACGAGAGAGGAGGGGAAAAAGTGGGCCTGTTTCTCGGGTGGCCAATCCACCGAGCCCGCGGTGTCCCAGAGGAGGCGCCAGCGC
>NW_012105410.1:164699-197540 GCF_000951045.1 Mandrillus leucophaeus
ACGCCGGTCCTCTCCCTGCTTTCTCCTCCTCTCCCTCTCACCTTCCCCCTTTCTTTGATCGCTTCTCCCTCCTGCTGGACCTTCCTCCGTCTCTCCATCTCTCCCGCCTTTCCCCGCGTTCTCTTTCCACTTTTCTCTTCTTCCTACCTTAGTCCTCTCTTTCTGCCCTCCTTTCCTGCCCACCGCTGCTTCCTGACCCTTCTCCGACCCCGCTCTAGCAGCAGCCCTCCCGAGATCTGTGGGTTGATCTGTGGCCCCTGTGCCTCAGTGTCCTTTTCGTCTCCCTTCCTCCCGACTCCGCTCCCGGACCAGCGGCCTGACCCTGGGGAAAGGAAGGATGGTTCCCGAGGTGAGGGTCCTCTCCTCCTTGCTGGGACTCGCGCTGCTCTGGTTTCCTCTGGACTCCCACGCTCGAGCCCGTAAGTAGACCGGGAGACTGGGTGGGCAGAGGAGGGATGCGGCCCCTGGAATGTGCGGGACAGCGCCAGGACCCGGACCCCAAGCTCTTCTGACAACCGTCCAGGCAGCACCTGTGCCGGAGGGGTGGAGACTCCGTGAGGACCAGTATGGGCCGGGGGACCGGAGGAACTCGGCACGACTCAGAACTGAGAGAGGGCTGCTGCCAGGGACCTGAGGAGGGGCACCGAGGGCAGCGGGGGAGAGGGCAGGGCACTGTGCTTTGGGTTGGGGGAGGACTTACTGTTCCTAGGAGGGAGTCGGGCATGTCTGGCTAAGGGTAACGAGTGTGATGGAGAAGAAAAGGCCTTTTGCCTTTGGAAAGAGTCATTCGACAGAAATGAGAGGTAATTAGGATAACCTTCCCATTCCTTTCTCTCTTTTGATCCTCGCAACTCTCCAGTGAGGTGGGTATTATCATTCGCACTTTACAGGTGAGAAAACTTAGGCTGAGTAAGGAGGAGGAACTTGCTAAAACTTACAGAGCCAGTAAGCCATCCAAAGCCAGAACTCTAGTTCCAGATCCCATGCTTTATTCTCCGCCTCACAGTGTCTAGAAGGAACCTTGAATTTGCAGTGTGAGACTGGGAGGAGGCAGGGCACAGTGAGATAGACCAGCGTCTTCACCATCCCAGCCCCGCTGAATGCCAGCTGCTGAGAGGCCGTCATGGAGAGCACCTCTCTGATCCTGGGTTTCCTAATCTATAAAGCAGAAGTAAAAATCCTAGGAGAGTTGATAGGATTAAATTAGAGAAAACAGGTAAAGCGGCTAGCACAAGACTGGCGCTTGATAGCTTCCAAAAAAAATCAGTTCCCAATTATGCTTTTCCACGTAGATACAGTGTAACATCAAACAGGTTACATCATCAATCTGAGCCTCAGTTTCCTCACTGCCCCCACAATAGGCTGGTGGGCCCCCTCCCCATGCCTGGCCAATCTCTTAGAATATTGTGAGGATGGGAAACCAAACCACATTCTCTTAATCAGAAGAAAGGAGCTTCATTCAAACCCTGAAATACCCATAGGGAATCTGAGGCCAATGAGGGGCAGTGGGTTTCTTCAGGTCATACATGGCACAGCCTGCGATTAAGAACCCGCGTTCCCAACTCCTAGTCTGGTGTTCTTTCCTCTCCCCAGCTCAGCTCCTCCATCTATGCCTTTCTTTTGCACGTGACATTCTGGAGCTGGTAGTGCTGGACTTTGTTACAGTCTTGTTTCTACTCATGAGAGCAGGCTGAGTGTCTCTGGCCTGCCAGCAGCATAAGACTCGTAGAAGTCTTTCCATTACATAGAACAAGTAATGGAATTAGCTCAGTGTTGGATTCAAGTCCTGGCTGTGCCCCTTATAGCTGTGTGACTTTTGGTAAGTCATAACTTCTCTGAGCCTCAATTTCCTCATCTGTCTAAGAGAGATACTAATCCAGAACTTGAAAGGTTCTCGGAAGGATTAAAGGAGGTAATAAAGTGCCCAGCACAATGCTGTGTACTCAATAAATATCTCTTCCTCGAACCCTGAGTGTTTCCTCCTAACACCTGCCTTCTATTTCTTAAAAGAGACTTTGCACAGGATACCCTCCATTCCTGCCTCCCATCCACTTCACACCTTGTTCTTAGTCCATGAGATTTTTTCTCCGGATATCATTGCCCTTGATGCATCTTAGAAAGATGTCCTAGAACCAGACTCTTACCCTACCTACACCCTGCTTCTTTGCTTCCTATATCTTGTCAGCTTTTCATGGCCTTGCCTAGGTCATACCTCTTCAAGCAAACTCTCCGTGGTGACTTGATCCAGTCTGATCTCCCTCCTCTGTGCCTCCCTGGCCTTCAGCTCTGTACCTCTCAGCAGGTCCTGCCAGTATTCCATCTCCCTACAGCTTTGTAAATACAGAGCTCCAGACATGTGAGAAAAAGACTTGGAGCCAACTCATTAGGGTGAGGTGGACTGGCACTCATTGGGGAATGTTAAGATTACTGGATGTTAGAACTGGTGAAACTATCAAAAACCATCTGCTTCTACCCATCGATGTACCTATACTTAGAGTTAAATTAAAGCCCAGAAAGGAAGAATGACTTGCCCAAGGTCATACAGCAAATTTATTAAAGAAAAGAACAAAAGCCAGGCACAGTGGTACACACCTGTAGTTCCAGTCACCAGCTACTTGGCAGACTGAGAGGGAGAGGAATCCTTGAGCTCAGGAGTTCAAGGCCAGTCTGGGGAACACAGTGAGACCTCATCTCTTAAAAAAAAAAAAAAAAAAAAAAACAGAACAGACCTGGATCCTGGACCCTGATTTGTCACTTATTGGCTGTGTGAGTTGGGACATACCACTTCTTTATCTGAGCCTCATTTTGTTTAGTGCTGACAACCTATGAATCTAGAAAGGATCCTATAGTCATTTGCCACGAGGCTATTTGAAGGTCTCTTACAAAGGTCCTCATCTTAGTTTCAGTGAGATCTCAAGCCTGTTGTGGGTCAGAAATCTGGTGATGTCTTAGGTGCTTTCAGAAACAGTGCTAACAGATGAGAATTTTCAAGTCTGTATGGTATCAGGCTCCTGAGGTGCCGGAGCCCTGAAGAATGCCAAGGGCCTGTGAACACAGGTAACAATTTGCTCCTCAGGCTATTCAAACAAAACTTATTCTCTCTTTGGTTCTATTTCCAGCCATAGATTGAGCCCTAATCCCAATACAGACTGTTTCAATTCCAGCCACAAGCCAAGCCCTAATCCTCCAACCTTGGCCACAGGTTGAACACCAATTCCACCCCTATACAAGACCTCTTACCCAGGCTGGGTCCCTGACGTGGTTACTGACCAGTACTGGTCCCAGCCCTAGGCTGAGCCACAGACATGGGTGATGCTGGTCACTCTAGACAATCAGCCCTTTGTGGATGAGTGTCCACCAGAGGTCTACTATCTTCTTACCTCCCTCTGCAGTGCTTTCTGCCATACTCTTCTCAGCTCCTCTCTTTGTTTCACTTCCCTAGTTGTCCCTTGTAGGTGTCTAGTATGTTCTGCTTTCTCTTCCCTCCCTCCATCCAATCCTGCTTTAAGGAGAGAGTCAGTTACCAAGTGAAAACATGGGGCTGGGTGCAGTGGCTCACACCTATAATCTCAGCACTTAAGGCCGAGGTGGATGGATTACTTGAGCCCAGGAGTTTGAGACCAGCCTGAGAAACATATCAAGACCCTCTCTCTAGAAAAAATAAAGAAATTATCCTGGCATGGTGGCACATATCTGTGGTCCCAGCTATTTGGGAGACTGAGGTGGAAGCATTGCTTGAGCCCAGAAGATCGGGGCTGCATGAGCGGTGATTGTACCACTACACTCCAACCTGGGTGTCACAGTGAGACCCTGCTCAGAAAAAAAAAAAAAAAAACATCTTTTTTCTTCAAGGGTTTTGTGTATTATGGGAATCCAAGCTTTCATTCCCAGGTGATGGATTCCAGGCCCTAGACTAGACGCAGGCATGGGACAGGAAGGGAGCTCCCATGGTAGGATGTGATGCAGAGGGCAAACCTGGAATCAGAAAGTCAGGGATCCAGCCCTGGCTGTGCCATCAATTCCAACTCTGACCCTGGACAGGTTGCCTTTCTCTGCCTCTCAGTTTTCCCCCCGTAAAGTAAGATGGTTGGACTCTAGTGAATGATTATTGAGGACAATTCTAGTTTTAACACCTAGTGATTCTAAGTCTCCAAAACCCTAAGATATGGTTGCCTTGATTCCGAGTCCACTCTGGCCTTTGGAATAGGGATGTGGGAGGGTAGTACTCCTGCCCTGCCAGGGAGGAGTGGACAGGCAGACCCTCAAACACCAGAAAAAAGTGCCTGGATGGCCTGTGGCAGTGGAGGTAGTGGGAGACCGACCAGAGGGGACTCTGCTTTTCTGTTCAGCTTAGCTGCATCCCCATCTACCTGTTCAGGTCTGCATGAGGCAGTGGGGAGCACCTAAGTGAAGGCCTGAAGTCCGGCTCCAGGCTGACCTCCCTGGATCTGACTGGGCCGTTCTGCACCTCTCCTCTCCCACCAGCAGAGGTCTCTGCCTCACTCACTGGCGTGCAGGCTGCTGAGCCTGAGCCCGGCAACAGCTGCGCAGTTGCTCCAGCTGTTGCACCTGTTCCAGGACTGGCCTCTCAAGTTCCCCCGGCCGCCAACCATGGCGCCCGGCTCTGGGAGAGGGACCTTGAATCCTTCATATTCTCAAAGAAAAGGACTGGCGTGACAGTGGTGCCCCTGGAAAGTATAGTACAGAGATCATTTCAGGCGTCCCCCTACCTCTGTCGAGGACCCCATCTTCATTCTTGTACTCAGGAGTTCTTTTTTGTATCTCGTCAGAAGCCTTCTGTTTACAAGTTAAAGCCATTTCTTCTAGTCCTGCCTAGTAGGGGATGGGTGTCTCTGTAAGCATTCTCTCCACATCTGACGACTGGCATTGAAGTTTGTGCTGGAGTGAATCAAGCTTAGGTAAGGCCCGATCTCTCTCTGGGACTCAATTTCCCAGAAAGGAAACAGAGGACTAGATGTCTCTGAGTCCCTAGCTTTCTACGATTCTATGAATCTAAGCATATATGTCCAAGGCAAAAGAGAATGTGAACAGTCCCCACCCTGCTTCCTGTCCTTTAAGAGGTAACAGAGCTGCCTTTCCTGGTTTGACAGTTCTCTCCCTAGAGGCCCTTCTATGCTCCTGTATGTCTGTCATGTGCCAGAGGAAAAAGTCAGATTCAGAGAAATGCAGTTCCTTTCCCCGGGTTGCACAGCTCAGCCCCTGAGGAGCTGAGGCTTTTCTTCTGGTTTCCTTAAGAGGCCTCTCCCATCGGGTGCCAGAGCCCAGAGCAGGGCTTATGTCTCAGAGGGGAGCAAGTTTGTTTGTGTGAAGAGGGGATTATAAATAAATAGAGAAAGTATGGCTGTGTGGGTGTGAGGGAAGAGATGTAAACGTTCTACATTCCTGGGCAGGCTGGCTCACTCAGGTTTCCTGAGTTCTTGCAGGCTGGGGACAGGCCAGCCACAATTCCAGACCTCTCTCCTCTCACCCCGGCCCCTCCTGATGCCCTTTCCATGGTCTTGTCCAGCCTCCTCTCCAGCCCAGAAGCTTCTTTCTAGTTGTCTTTTCTGCTTCCTATTGGGGAAGAATTCTCAACCGCACTAACCCCTCCTAACTGACCCCATAAAAGACCTTTTATCACAGCATGAGAGTTTCAAGCCAGACTGTGGGATGAACTTGGAATTTGGATGGAGACAGTTTGGAAATTTTGACTTATGTGTGAAGATCATGGAATCACTCATCCCCTTAGCTGCTCTGGGCTCCTGACCTTTTTGTACATGTTGTCATTTGGTTTGGCCAGTGGTTTGAGCATTCAGATGGCAGGGGGCTGGAAAGTGGGGGTTGTCAGAAGCTAATTTCTGTTGGGTGGCAAGGTAAAAGTGCTGAAAGGGAATTGGCCCTCTTCCCATATAATGAACTACTCCTTTTGTTAAAGAAAGAGGCTTCCAGGGCCAGGCGCGGTGGCTCAAGCATGTAATCCCAGCACTTTGAGAGGCTGTGGGGGGTGGATCATGAGGTCAAGAGATTGAGATCATCCTGGCCAACATGGTGAAACTCTTGTCTCTACTAAAAATACAAAAATTAGCTGGGCGTGGTGGCTCGCACCTGTAGTCTCAGCTACTTGGGAGGCTGAGGCAGTAGAATAGCTTGAACCTGGGAGGCGGAGATTGCAGTGAGGCGAGATTGTGCCACTGTACTCCAGCCTGGTGACAGAGCAAAAAAAAAAAAAAGAAAAAAGAAAAAGAATGAAAGAGGCTTCCAGGATTAAGGACCATCAATTGGCTCCTCTTCCAGAATCTCTCCCTCTTTGTTAACTCTGTTGTTTCATCATTGATTTTGTTCATCAGGCACCAACTCTATCTATGTAGGCTCTGCATTGAGCACAAAACTTAATGAGATCTGGTCCTGGCTCTCAAGAAGGTCACAGTTTAGTTAGGAAGCAAAGCTTACTTAAGAAGTACCTCTAATCCATTTGTGATGAGCATTGTAATGAGGGCTGAACTCAGTTCTGCAGGAAAGGCCAGTGGCTGGAAGTTTGGGGCCGCTTCACAAAAAGGGTAGCATCTAAGCTGGCTTTTGAAGAATGGGAAGGAGTTGGTCAAACATTGGAGATGGAGAATCCCATTCCAGGTAGAGGAAACAGCATGTTTGAAGGCACAGTAGGAGGAGGCCTGGGGGCTGGTGGAAGAGTGAGGAATTTAGCAAGAGGAGATGAGGCTGAAAACAGGGCCACCACAGAAAGTTTTGCTGGAAAAGCAGGCAGGAGCCAGCTCATGATAGGCTTGGGATGACATAGTGACATTTAGAATCTGTCTGGTAAACATTGCTGTCCAGAATTCAGATTAGATCAACTAAGTCCAGTCACTTTAAGTCTGTTGAGACAGGTAAAGAGCTTTAGCTATGGCCTATCCAAGTGGACACTTCCTGTGGGAAAGGGAGCTAGTGTCTAGCACTTTGTATATGCCAAAGAGAAGCCTCCATGTCCTTCATGAACCACATCCACTCCCACCTCTGTGCCTTTGCATCTAGTACCTACTGCCTAAGAAGTCCTTCCCCTCCTGCACCTTGTTAATTTCTCCAAGATCCAACTCAGGCATGTTCCTAGAAAAGCCTCGCCTGAAGACCCTATGCTCACACCATCATAGCGTTTGTCAGACTGAATGTATTGTATCTATATGTCTTCTTCACTAGGCTGTGAGCTCCTTCAGGAGGTGACTTTGTTTTATTTAAGTCATGTACCAGGCCCATGGATGTGTATAATATTTGACATACAAAAAGTTCAATAAATAAATGATAATGGGAAGTCATATTACTGTAGCAGTCCCCCTGTATTCATGGTTTCAATTTCTGAGGTCTCAGTTACCTATGATTAACCTTGGTCCAAAATATTACATTGGAAATTCCAGAAATAAAGAATTCATACGTTTTAAGTTGCACATCATTCTGAGTGGCATAGTGAATTCTGTTGCCATCGCTCTGTGTCCCATCCAGAACATAAATCATCCCTTTTCCAGTGTGTCCACGCTGTAGATGCTCCCCACCTGTTAATCACTTAGTAGCTGTCTCAGTGATCAGATCAACTGTTGAAGCATTGCAGGGCTTGTGTTCAAGGAATCCTTATTTTACTTCATAATGGCGCCAAAGCATGAGTAGCAATGCCAGCAATTTGGATATGCCAAAGAGAAGCCATAAAGTGCTTTCTTTAAGTAAAAAGGTAGAAGTTCTCAATTAATAAGGAAAGGAAAAAAATGATATAGTGAGTTTGCTAAGATCTACAGTAAGGGTGAATCTTCTATCTGTGAAATTGTAAAGAAGGCAAAAGAAATCTATGCATGGTCTATCTAGGGTTCAGTACAAACTGTGGTTTCAGGCATCCACTGGGGGTCTTGGAATGTATCACCAAGGATGAGGGGGGACTACTGATAATAATGTTTACTGCCTGTTATGCCAAGTGCCCCACACTCACATATGTGTTCAGTCCGGAAACCTCAATCCTGTCCTTGACGGCTCCTTTGCCCTCTCCACCCATATCCTATCCAGTCTGTCCCAAAGCCTGCCCATTGTACCTCCTAGGTGTTTCTCAAATCTGTACTTTTGCCCATCAGCACAACTTCCATCTTGGTACAGGTCCAGCATGACCTCAAAGCAGGATGACTGCAACAGCCCCTCCGTGGTCTCTCTGCCTCCAGTCTTGCCCTCCAATTAGTTCTCCATTCCTGTGAGCACAGTGGTGATTCTAAAATGCAAATCTGATCATGGGACTGCCCAGTTTAAAGCTTTTCCATGGCTTTCCTTTGCCTCCTGGGCTCTCAAAGCCCTCCATAAGCCTCTGCTTCTCTTTCCAGACTGGTCTCTTGCCTCTCACGTCTGCCTTCCCATTCTCTCCTCCAACTTCTGAGCCACTTTCATCTCTGTATCCCTGCCCAAGGTCTGTGGGCATGAGGCGAGTTGAGGCAGACTGATCTGGCTTGTGGGTGGGGCTAGAAGAATGTAGGAGGCCACCAGAATCAGGGTTGGTGCAATTGTAAATGAGACCAGGGAGATTTGGCCTTAGTGTGTGCTATGATGTTCGTCCCCTAATAGGTGCCTGGGGATGACCACAGAGAGTTCTGGGAGTCAAAGAAACACCACAGGAAACAAACTATTAAGGGATTAAGAAAGTCTGGGGTCAGTGCCCAGATCTGGTTTTTTTTAAAACCTATTTAGTTGAGCACATAATACATGTCAGCACTAGGTGTATTACATATATTATCTAACTTAATTCTACAGTAATTCTGAGAGGTAAAGATTGTTACTAGTTCCATTTAATAGATGTGGAAACAGAGGCCCCCAATGGTTAGGTAACTTGTCTAAATTCAGGCTGCAAATAAAAGCCAAATCCACAATTTGAACCCCTGCCGATCTGACTCCAAAAGGTCCCTGAGAAAAGGCATGCTTGGTCTCTGAGATGGGGAGGGATGCATGGGGACAGGTGGGATGAGACGTGGTGGTGGGGAGGGAGAGGAATCAGGGCAGGTCCAAGGCCAGGGTAGGGGTGGGAACGCCACAGAGGACCAAAGGGAGTGTATGGGAAAGGAGTGAGATGTGAGACAAACTTTACCTCCTTCACACTCAGGTGACACTCCTGTGTCACTCAGGACTGGCCCTACTGTTTCCCTGAACTTCATCCTAACTGACTTTGGAGGTTCTGAGAGCCTAGGATGTATGAGACCATCAACACATCCAAGAATCATAGAATCTTGCAATGATCAAATCTTAGAACCACAACATTGGACAATTCTAGAAGCTTTGTATTCTAAGGAAATATAGGTTCTTAGAAACATGGAATTCTCAAAATCCTGAATCTTAGAATCCTAGAATTTTGGAGTCTTCAAATGTTGAAATCATGGATTCATAAACTATGCAGAAAATCTTTCAAGATCATAGCTTACCCCCTTCTCTTATTTTGCAGATGGGAAACTGAGGCTCAGAGAAAGGAGGATGAGTCTCTGAATGTCACACAGTGAAGTTGTGGCTTAAAGAACTAAAACTGTTTCCACCAGCCATGTTTAAGGGCTGGGGCTAGTGCCAGCACTGCAGAAACTGAGGCGGCCTGTCGCCGCCTGGCAGTTCTTCCTCCTGCTTGGTTTTGGCATGGCCGTGGGCACTCATCTCACTTGAGAGAGCTCCAGGCCATGCCACCCTTCCTTGTGCCTGTCACCTTCTAGGGTATGGTGGGGTGGGGATTGTGGCCACTGGAGGCCTCCTGCCAGGCCCCCCACATTCTCAGCCTCTGCCAGGTCTATCGGTGGGGAGAAGGGGCCTTCTGCCTGGGCATTAGCTGAGACACTCTTTCTGTCTTCATGCTCTGAGCAGGCGGTGAGGTGAAGGGGGTGCCAACTGGCACAGTGGCCTGGGCTCCAGGGCCGCCCCAAGGAAGGTAAGACAGGGTTTCTTCAGCAACAGGCTGAGACCTAAGGTGGTGGCAGTGTTGCAATCGCCCCCTCCCTGGTGGGAGGAGGGGACTGAGGAAGAAAGACATTATTCACTCCTTGGAGAGTTGGGCTGGCTCTGACCAGCACCCCAGCTGGGCCCGTGTCCCACCCTCTCTGCCAGTGGAGGCTGAGAGATAAACACAGCTCATTTGATACGGGCCAGCCGGGCCTTGCTGGCTTGCTGGGAATGTGAGCTCCACTTTGGGGAGCTGGGAAGGGAATGGCGAGGGAACTAAGTCATGTGTTCCTACTCTCAGCGACCCTCAAAGCACAGACTGAAGGCATCGTGACAGCAGTCTCAAATCTTTGTTCTAGGAGGCCCAAGAGGGCAGAGTAGGAGCAATGTGAGGAACCAGAGAGAGGCCAACTCCAGCTCCTTACAAAGAAAACCTTCTAATGGTTAGGAATGGCCCATAAGCTCCTGTTCCCTGAAGGCGTGTGTCAGGCAGGGGCTGCACGCCAGCCCAGTCCCCAGTGCTGAGAGGGAATTCCTGCACTGAATGTGAGCTCTCCGCTCACCCCACCGAACTCATTACTGCTTTCAATGCTCTGCAATTCTGTTTCAAAGTCTAAGAGAATGTGATTTAGGAAGTGTGAGAACCCATGTTTCCAAGATGCTTGACTCTGGAAAATGAGGAGGAGGCATGAGAGGCAACTTCTCCATTTTAGACCAACAGGGGACTAAAAGAATAAGCTAGGGAGTTGGGGATGGTGGCCGGTGGGGCAGAGAGAGAAGGCAGTTGAGCCTTTAGGCCCTGGAATTGGGTAAAAAGCCATAGGAGATGAGTTGAAGAGAAAGGAGCTCTGCTTTGGAGTTAGGAGTCCTGGGATGAAATCCTAGCGGAGGACTTTAGGCAAGTGGCATAGCCTCTGTGAGCCTTCTCATAATTGTGGTAACAGTCACAAAGCCACTGCAAGACGGATACTGTCATCTATTCCGGAAGATGACAATGTCCATTTTGCAGTGGCTTTGTGATTGTTACCACAATTATCATAATAATAGCATTCAACTAAGGGTCAGAAACCGGACTGGGTAAGCACTTTACAAGCGTTATCTAATTTAATGGTCAAAACAACCATGTTAATGAGATAACTAACTTCTGTAAGGAGTTCGGCAAAGAGAAGATAGTCAATAAATGTTGGTTCCCTTCTCCATATTTCAATCTCATTTAATTCAACAAACCTTTACTGGCACTTAGGTTGTGCTGGGCCTCCCAGTTCCTCCTGAAAAGAGCTCAGGCAATGGAATGTTTTTCCCTGCTGGCGTGAAGATCGCCAGGTACCTGTGTAGAGGAGGGTTGGCGAGGATAGGGTGGGAGGCAGAGGGGCGGGGCACAAGGCTGCAGTGCTGGGCTGGGCGGTCTAACCCAGGGCTGGGGATAAGTGGGTAGGATGTGGGAGCAGGAGTAGATCAATAGGTTACGAGAGGTGAGAGAGGCAGAGGTTTCAGGAATGCAGGATTGTAGGAGAGATAGCCAACCCATGGAACAAATGATTTGAGTAATTCTTAGAAGCATTCATCCAGATATTGACAACTGACGTATGATTGCAAAAAAGTCCATTGATGTGCCAATCACAAATCACAGTAGTAGCAACGACCATTTTTAAAGATACTTGAAAGTCAGTTTCCTACAACCTTTCCATCATGGCTCACCAAAATATAAGGACATAGAAAAGTGTGAAAGCAAGAAAGCTCCCAGCACCATGGCCTTGGGCCCCATCCCTGCCAACCCTCCTCTACACAGGTGCCTGGTGATCGTCACACCAGGAGGGCTTTGTTCAAAAGGTAGGCTACAGGACCCAGAGAATATGTGTACACGTGTGTGTGTGTGTGTGTGTGTGTGTGTGTGTGTGTATAGGGGAGCGGGATGAGAGAGGAAAGAGGGGTGGGAAGGGAGGGAAGGGTGTGGTGATGTACTAAATAAGCCAAATGGGACAAATAAAAAGGAAACAAGCGTGACTGTGAGGGCAGAGGAACGTGGGACTGAGTCAGGAGACTGATGCTGTCATCCCTGCCCGATGACTGACTTGCTGTGTGGCCCTCAGGTGTAACTTACCCTCTCTGGGCCTCATTCATCTAATCATAATAATTAATGTTACCATGATATAAATCTGTACAGCATTTCACTGCTTGATTCCCTAACTGCCCTGTGAGATAAGCATTAAGGTTCAGAGACAGTGGCATGCCCAGTGTCGCACAGTAAGTGTGTGGTCAAGCTGAGATTCAAACTCAGACCTTCTGGCCCCCTGCCTAGGAGAGCATGTCCAGTTGTCCAGCAGATTCTCTTTTGCCTGAGTGGCCCAGATGACATCTCTTCTAGAGCTAGAAAGAAGGAGAAATGAGACAGGGTCTTTGGGCTGGAGCCTCCTGGGATTAACATGGCACTGGTCGGTTTGCCAGGCCCAGACATGTTCTGCCTTTTCCATGGAAAGAGATACTCCCCTGGCGAGAGCTGGCACCCCTACTTGGAGCCACAAGGCCTGATGTACTGCCTGCGCTGTACCTGCTCGGAGGTAGGTTCCTCTGGTCACCTTGCCACCTGTGTCGGGGATATCTGAGAACCCTCCAGAGAAGTCACCCCAGAGGGAGGACCAGGCCTTCTAGAACTGTGCTGTCAGCAGCAGCTGAGGGACTTGGGAAAAGCCATTTCACTACTGAGTACTCCATATATAGGATTAGATGGCTACTGTGTACCTCCCAAAGATAAGTCACACAAACATTAGTGGCTGGGTTGGGATGAGGACCCTGGTCTCCCATCTCACATTCCAGCTTTCTTTCCACCTCATAGTGGTGCCAGTCTCCCTGCCTCCCATGCAGCCCAAGACAGAGCCTTTTTGACCTTATCTTCCATTCCCTCCTTTTCATGTACTATTTCCTCCAGCCACTTCGGCCCTGCCTTAGGATGTGTCCCCACCTCCACTAGCCCAATTACTTATTCCTCAGGGATTTGCCCAAATGGGAAAATGACCTCCACCTGGAAGAATTTGCTGCTTCTGGGATCCCACAGAAGTTTCTCTGCCCCTTTCTCCTATCACTATTGACCAGGCAGCATAGTTACTGCCCCTCCTAGACTGAACCTCTGAGACTAGGACTTGCTGGGCCCTCACTCGTGCCTGGCATGATTCCCTGCCAAAGGCTGAACCACCTGAGGTAGAGACCATGTCTTTGTTTTCCATCTCCTCCCACTCCACCGTACCCCATAACAATCCAGCACCTCCACAGGGCCTTGCGAAATCAACTGTGTAGAATGAATGAGACCCCCATGTGGTCCAGAATTCACAAGCAAGATATGAGATTGGAGGGGTAGAAGAGGAGGAAGTGGCTTAGAAGGCTTGAAAAACCCTTGGTTTTAGCTCAGCTGCCTGGAACCCAGTGTGGATGTCCCCAGCTTTCTTTGTCTGGGTGTTGGTGCTTGGAGGGAGGGGTAGCTAGCTCCTAGCCTGAGCCAGCCTCCCAGCCCCTCTCTTTCCCTGCACAGAGCCAAGAGAGGAATGCGGAAGGCCTCTAAGAGTCTCCCTTGTTAAAACAGAACCCTCTGGGGTGGGAGCAGAAAGAGCTCGGGAGGCGATCCTGTGGGGTGGCGGAGGGGTGGCTTAGCCCCCTCCTGACTTTGACACTGGGGTCCCACTCCTCCTGGGGTCTTTCCCCCGACTCACCACTGCTTCTACCGTGTTGGCCCCAAGTAGAAATGGGGACACAACCCCCATCATCACTGCCTCCCCTCGATTTGCCTTGGCACATCTGAGGCCAATCAGCCTTTTCAAGAAGGACTTGATGAAATATAGCCAGAGAACAGAAAGGAAATCATAACAGAAAATTCCAGACATATCATGTGGTCCAGTTGACCAAGTCCAAGTTTTTTGAGCCATTGGAGTTAATTCATTTCTCCTTTCCCAGAGTTCACATACAGTTTCCTAAACCCAGAGGACTTGTGCTGTTATCTGCAAAATATACCCTCAATCCCTCCACTTCTCTCCACCATCACTGCTCCCCGTAATCCAAGCCACCATCATCTGTCATCTCTTTCCTGGGCTGCCACACAAGTCTCCTAATGGGTCTTCCTGTTTCCCCCTCTAAATCCATCCTCCATGTGGCAGGGAGAATGGTCTTTTTTTTTTTTTTTTTTTTTGAGACAGGGTCTCACTCTGGTACCCAGGCTGGAGTGCAGTGGTGCGATCTCAGCTCACTGCAGCCTTGACTTCCCAGGCTGAGGCAATGCTCCCACCTCAGCCACCTGGGTAGCTACGACCACAGGTGCATGCCACCATGCCCAGCTAATTTTTGTATTTTTTGTAGAGACAGGATTTCACCAGGTTGCCCAGGCTGGTCTCAAACTCCTCAGCTCAAGAAATCCACCCGCCTCACTCAGCCTCCCAAAGTGCTGGGATTACAGGAGTGAGCCACCGTGCCCTGTGAGAATGGTCTTTTCTCAGCATGAAACTGATCACGTCATTCCGCTCTTAAAACCCTCCAGTAACAGATGATGAACTCATTGACAGGCATGCAGAGACTGTGTGCTGATTGTCATGTTCTGATTTAGGGAAAAAAGGAGAGAAAAGAAAAAAAAAAACCTCCAGTAGCTTTTCGTTGGACTTAAAGTAAAATTCAAATTCCCTGCTGAGGGCTCTGCTTCTGTCTTATTCTCCAATTTCTTTTCTTTTCTTTTCTTTTCTTTTTTTGAGATAGAGTCATGCTCTGTCACCAGGCTACCAGGCTGGAGTGCAGTGGAGCAATCTCGGCTCACTGCAACCTCCGCCTCCCAGGTTCAAGTGATTCTCCTGCCTCAGCCTCCTGAGTAGCTGGGACTACAAGCACCCGCTGCCACGCCCAGCAAATTTTTGTATTTTTAGTACAGACAGAGTTTCACCACCTTGGCCAGGATGATCGCCATCTCTTGACCTCATGATCTGCCCGCCTCGGCCTCCCAAAGTGCTGGGATTACAGGCATGAGCCACCGCGCCTGGCCTTATTCTCCAATTTCATTTCATACCTGCTCCCTCTGCTGCAGCCACACTGACCTCTGTCAGTTTTTCCAACACTTGAGCTTCATTCCAACTTATTTCCTCCACTTGGAATGTTCTTCCCTCAGATCTTCTCACGAACAGTTCCTTCTGATCTCCCAGTTCATAACACAAATGTTACCTCCTTATAAGGCCTTCCCTGACAGTTGTTTCTAACAGAGTCTACCCCTATTAATTAAATAATATTCCTCTGTTTATTTATTATTGATTGATTGATTGATTTTGAGACAGAGTCTCACTCTGTCACCCAGATTAGTACAGTGGCACGATCTCGGCTCACTACAAACTCTGCCTCCCAAGTTCAAGTGATTCTCATGCCTCAACCTTCTGAGTAGCTGGGATTATAGGCACGCACCACCACGCCAGGCTAATTTTCATATTTTTAGTAGAGATGGGGTTTTACCATGTTGTCCAGCTGGTCTCAAACACCTGACCTCAAGCTATCTGCCCACCTTGGCATCCCAAAGTGCTAGGATTACAGGTGAGAGCCACCATACCAGGTCCTCTATTTTATTATATATCATAAATTTAACATCTGAAATCTTCTTGTTCCTACTTGTTTACTTTTTTTCTTTCTTTTTTTTTTTTTTTCTTTTTTTTGAGATGGAATCTCACTCTGTCACCCAGGCTAGAGTGCCATGGCATAATCTCAGCTCACTGTAACCTCCACTCCCGGGTTTAAGCAATACTTCTGCCTCAGCCTCCCAAGTAGCTGGGATTACAGGTGGGCTACTACTGCCTGGCTAATTTTTGTATTTTTAGTAGAGACAGGGTTTTGCCCTGTTGGCCAGGATGGTCTCGAACTCCTGACCTTAAGTGATCCTCCCACCTCAGCCTCCCAAAGTGCTGGGATTACAGGCGTGAGCCACTGTGCCCGGCCCTTGCTTACTTCTTTAATAGTCTATCTTTCACTGCTAGGATGTGAGCTCCGGGAGGGCAGAAACCTTGTTGGTCCCACTCACTGCTACATCCCTAGTGCTCAGAAGAGGGCCTGGCACCCAGTAGACCTGCAGCAAATACTGAGTATGAATGAGTCCACACCTACCCACCAGAGGCAGCTCAGCATTGTGGAAAGTGCACGGGCCCTGGTGACAGTTTTTACCTGCTGTGTGATCTTAGGCAACTTAACCTTTCAAGGCTCTTTTCTCATTTAAAAAGTGTGACTAATACTATGGTACCTACCTCTAGGGGTGTTGAGAATATAAAGTGGGATGATTTTTATATAACATAAAGGCCCTACCTCAGTAGCCACTCAATAAATGGAGGCTATGACTTCCTGAGAGGTTCCCTGTGACTGCAAAGGGCTTTTCCACGTGCCTTACCTGCCCTTTCACCACTAACCTGTCTCCATCCTATTTCCTGCTTCGTGGTGCTAATAATAATCACCATCCTTGGCTCCTCCAAGGCCAGAATCAAGAGACCGATTCTAACTCCTCAGGCCACACAGTCCCTTGCACTCCATCCTAGTTTCTCATCTGGGAGCCTCAGATGTCTAGCGTCTAGTTTATCCTCTAGACATTTATTAATCCCCCATGTGTGTTGGGACTCTAGAAGGCCCCTATTAGAGCTTAGCCCAATTCTGTGGACTCTGGGATGCCCCTTAGCACTGACTAGTCCTTGCAATTACCTCTGGCCATCTTGGGAAGCAGTGACCCCAGAAGGCATAGGGCCATTCAAGGGCCTTCCATGGGGCAAGAGGCTGCCTCTGAAGTGCTATCGGGGAACTCAGGTCCAGGGAGAGGGCAGGGGGAAGGAATAAGGGGGAGAAGCGGGGCTAGAAACAAACTTTGCCAACCTCAGAATCGTGAACAAAGCAGGCTCCATTCATCTAGGAGAGGACCATCGACCCCTCCTTTCCTTACTCTCATTTATTCACTCACTCATGTATTCATTCAGACTCCAGCAGCCACTAACTTGGAGCAAGGCCCTATGCCTACTATTCTTTGGAATTCGTGGTTGAATTTGGTGACAGGTGTAAATGGTTCATCACAATACAGCAGAGTGACCCTTGTAACAGAGTGAAGAACAAGGTGCGGGAAGGCTGAGGGGCCAAAGAAAAACTGCCTGGAGAGCTGGGAAGACCCCCACAAGGGGTGGTGGCCACTCTCCATCAGTTTCTGCTTGTCTCTCTCTGCGTACATTCCCCTGCCCAGTTCTCTCACTTGCTATACTTGAAAAAGAGAAGGAACTTCAGGCCTCTCCTTCGGTGGTGCCAACTCCAAAGGCTTTGTGCAGGATTACCCAAACCTCCCAGAGATTTAGGGGCTGGATTATAAAGCCATCCATCTTCTCTACATCAGGTGTTTCGTCTCACACCCTCTCCCGGTCACGTGTCCTCATGTTTCGTTCCTTTCTTGACCAAAAGGCTCAGGCCCAGGGTTAAAAGGACCAAGCCCCAGAGTTAAAATAGTGCAGTCAAAGCATCAAGATCAATGTCAAACAACTCTAGGCTTTTCCTTGTCTTTCTCTGTGAAGGGGACACAGTGTTTGAGCAAGTCCATGAACAGGTCTGACCTCCTCCAGGGTAGAGGAGGCACATGGATGTGTGGGCCAAGTGAGATCCCCTTGGTGGGCAGGAACGGGGAAGGACTGGGCACACTTGAGTTCATTGTTTTCAGTCCAATCACAGGCTTACTACAAGTACAGACTTCTGCAGTTGGGGTGGGAGTTTTGGGAAAGGACAGGTACAGGTGGAAGATGATGGTTCTTTGAACCAGGGCTGACCCTTGTGTCCCCTTCAGAGCGCCCATGTGAGTTGTTACCGCCTCCACTGTCCGCCTGTCCACTGCCCCCAGCCTGTGACAGAGCCACAGCAGTGCTGTCCCAGGTGTGTGGGTAAGTAGCCATGCTCCTCCCCATCGTCCACTGACCTTTCTCCTACTCCCAGTGTAGCCCTCTAGCTGAGGGAGAACTCTGCAAGGAGAGGGGCAGTCTCTACCCATCAGAGGTGTAGACACACAAAGGTGCTCAAGGGAGGAAATATCCCAGATCTGCAGGCAGTGCTGGGGTAGCAGAGACTTCGTGTCCTTAAGTAGGTGTGCATGGCAGGGGAGGGAGGACATGCAGAAAGTAGCTGCAGGAAACAGGGCCTTGCTTGGCCTGCTGACTGGCACACTTGGGCTCTTGTCTCTCTCGGGCCTGCCAGAGCTGGAGGGTATGGGCGCAGTCTGGGCAGTGAAGGTGAGTGATCTTGGGATTGAAGGTCCTATGGGGAGACCCTAGAATTACCACTGGGGGGCTGAGAAGGACTAAAGGAGTCAGGCCCTGTTCTCTGAGATTCCTCGCACTGCTGAGATTTAGGGACTCTGTGTGTCCTGATGCTCAATGTCTGTGATTCCATGATTTTAAGATTCTAAGCCTCTGAGAATGAGATTCCAGGAAGAAGAGGTCAGAGAAAGGAGAGGTGGTCTGGGAAGAAACTGGCAAAAGCAAGTGTCCAGTGAGGGGCAGTTAGAGGGGAGGCCAACTTGGAGGTGGGAGGGGAGGTTGAGAGGAAAACTGATGTTTAGAAGTATCAAGAAAGTGGTGAAGAAGAGGCTTCAGATTCTGGTCTCGGGTCCGGGCTCTGGAATCAGGGCTTTCCTGGTGAGCTGGTATGGAGTGGGGCTCATTTTCCAGCGGGGAGCCCAGTAGGGATCTGACTCATGGCCCTGATACGGGTCATAGAGATTCCTGGCTGCGGGTTCCCGAGGGGAACAGTGGCTCTCAGCTTCATCCTGCACGGTGAAGGAGTGTCCTCATGTCTGATGCTGACTCCAGGGGGCCTCAGCTCTCCTTGCTGACTTTGGGTTTCCCCTTGTGCTTGGCCCAGGCCTCTTGTTGCTGAAATGCTCTTCACTCCCTGTCTCTTTCCATCCCCTGCTCCTCTGCCTGCTTGGCTCCACAGTTCAAGACTCTGCTTGCCATTGGCCCTTCAGGAAGTCTTCCCTGGCCACTCCTCCCTGGCTGAGTTAGAGGCTCCTCTTCTCTGCTGTCACAACTTCTGTGCTTCTACCCACCCTAGCCCTTACTTGCTACAGCATCATTGCTTGTGGCTTGTCTTTCTGCCTAATTAGATTTCAAACTTCTTTTTTTAAAATTAAAAAAAATTTTTGGCCGGGTGCGATGGCTCGCGCCTGTAATCCCAGCACTTTGGGAGACTGAGGTGGGTGGATCACAAGGTCAAGAGATTGAGACCATCCTGGCCAACATGGTGAAACCCCATCTCTACTAAAAATACAAAAAAATTAGCTGGGTGTGGTGGCGGGCGACTGCAGTCCCAGCTACTTGGGAGGCTGAGGCAGGAGAATCGCTTCAACCTGGGAGGCAGAGATTGCAGTGAGCCAAGATCATGCCACTGCACTCCAGCCTGGTGACAGAGAGAGACCTTGTCTCAAAGAAAGAAAGAAAAAAAGAAAAAAGAATTAAAAATCTTTTTTTTTTTTGGTAGAGATAGGGTCTCACCATGTTGCCCAGGCCAGTCTCAAACTCCTAGAGTCAAGTGATCCTCTCACCTCGGCCTCCCAAAGTGCTAGGATTACAGGTGTGAGCCACCATACCCCTAATTTTTGAGTTTCAGTTTCTTGATGGCAAGGGCTGAATCTTACTCATTGCTCCATTCCCAATACCTAGCATGGTGCCTGGAATAGAGGAGTGTTTAGTAAAGGGGTCTTGAATGAATGAGTGGGTTCTCTCGGGACCAGAGGCTTACCCCTCCACCTGGCAGGATAAGGATGGACTGATGAGCAGGTGATGGGGAGGGGGACTCTGGGGGCCAGTGAATGACAGGAATTTACACAAGCACAGGGACAATCATCCCAGCTGGCACCACTAGAATGTAACCCTGTGAGGGCAGGGACTCTTTTGCTCACTGCTATATCCCCAGCACCTAGAACAGTGCCTGGCACTGAGAAGTGCTCCATGAGCCCTCATGGAGCTCATGGAGCCCCACTAACTTGGCACCACTGAGCGGAAGCTGAGGCTGCCGGCTTTACCTTCTTGCTCTCACTGGGGCTGGCTCAGACACTGAGGGGGCTAGAGGGCTGTGGTAGGGGTCATGGGAGGGAGGGACACAGTCAGATGTAGGTATCAGAGGGACCTCTTAGCTGATATGGGGAATGGCTGGCAAGGCCCAGGCCAGAGCTTGGTTTAAATTTCAAGTTGGGGTCAAATGCAAAGTCTTCAGAAAAGTGGCCTCGTTAATTTCAGCAAAGGTTTTTAGATTCACATGAAACCTCATTTTAATCTTCCTCCTGCCCCTCCCCAACTGCAGAACCTCACACTCCTTCTGGGCTCCGGGCCCCACCAAAGTCCTGCCAGCACAATGGGACCATGTACCAACACGGAGAGATCTTCAGTGCCCATGAGCTGTTCCCCTCCCGCCTGCCCAACCAGTGTGTCCTCTGCAGCTGCACCGTAAGAATTCCTGCCTTCCCTTCAGCACAGGCCAGCGCTCTGGGCCTGCAAAGAACACAGTAGCCTGGACTGCGGACTGGGGGATTGTCCCTCCTGGCCAAAGCAAAATGAATGGGCTCAGGGGAAAGGGAACATCTGGGGTTTGGAATGTCCTGTCCCTAGCTGGGTCAGGTGACCATTCTGTGAGCTTCCACACCTTCCTGAGCCTTCTGTTTCCCCCAGTAGATGCTGCATTCCTTGAGGGGAGGAAACATATGTGTTTCATTTCTTTATCCTCTGCTGTCAGTCCAGGACCTAAAGCACAGGAGACATCTGTAATGATTGTTGAATGAGAGAATGAATACGCAAATGATCAGTTATCAGTCCTGGGGGACAGAGACAGGGCCAGATTATCTGTAGTAAATGGAAATTAATCTGAAGCTACTTAAACTCCTCCTGCCTATTGTTAGAGCTGGACCTCCGGGCAGGCAGGGCTGACTCGCAGTGTTATCATGGGACAGAGACTGAAGCTACGCAGGGCCTCCTCTAGAAAGTCTTCAGCCTCCTCCTTGTAAGGGAACTGCGGTCTAGGCATGGCCTTCCTATAGGTTTGCAGGTGACTTTCAGCATGTCATTTTTAACCCTTGGCTTGGCAACTCATCCATGAATTGGCAGGAGAAGCCCCTGCCCTCCCGATTTCCTTACTACCTGATCACCACACTCGGGCCTCTGAGTGCGTAAGGGAGTCTGACCAAATGATCATTAATGTTCTCTCCAGACGAGGTATCAGAAACCTGTGTTTGAGTTCCAGCACTGTCCCAGTTCCCTGTGTAACCTCGAACAAGTCACTTCTTTTGGGCCTGCCTCCCCATCTTTTCAGTGACAGGGTCCCATCAGTCTAAGTCTCTGAATCTTCAAGTTTCTGTGCTGCAGAGCAAACAGCCTGCAAATAATGAGGAGTGATTACTTATAAATCAACCTAGTAAGCGATTACCTTTTGCAGGGTGTGAGCCTTTTGCAGTGGTCTATTGTGTCACCAGGTTCATAGAAATGCCTGGTTTATAGACAGTATCCGAATGACCCTAGGGGAAGGATATCACTATTTCTGTTTTTCAGATGAGGAAACTGGGGCTCAGAACAGTTAAGTGACTTGCCTGAGATCACACAGCTAGTAAGTGACAGAACCAGAATTCAGACCCAAGGCCACCTGGCTCCAAAGCCAATGTTCCTTTCCCTGTGCCTCCCCTGAAAGGATGAGGCCTGGATGAGGAGGGGCTGTGGCAGGAGACAGAAATGCTGGGTGGTGGGTGGTAACAGCATTCCCAGGATTCCTCTGTTCATTCTCCCTGGATACTTGGGCCTTCCCTTCTTTCTTCTCATCCCTGACTATAGGAGGCTGGTGTGACTTCTGGCCTCACCCGAGGGACCAGAACACTCACTCCTCAGACCCTCTGGAAAGGGAACAGGGAAAGATCTCAAGGCAACAGCGCTTCCCCCCAGGCACGTTGTGCCTTGTGCTTTTCACAACCATTCCCTCGCTGGATCTTCACACCCCAGATGGGTGTGATCCCACTTCACAGAGGAGGGATCTCAGGCCCGGAGGAAAGAAGTGACCACCAAAGGTCACCTGGCCCCAGACCCCCAGCAGGCCCCTTCCCCTGCAGTCTTGCCTTTCAAGGCTGGATCCCAAAGTTGGAGACCAAGGGCTTTCAGTAAAGAGCAAGACGAGCCCAGGTATCACCTGCCCCTCCCCCTCCCAGGACGTTGATTTCAGTGGGAAAAGCTTGAAGACTGGGCCCCAACTGTCTTTCTAACTTGAGATGGCTCAGGCCCCGCTCCAGCTCCTCATCTGTAGGATAGGGAGATTCCCGCCTCACCAGGTAGCACCTAGGGACAAACTGGCTGTGAGTGAGTTGGAAGCTGAAGGCTGGATGTTACCTGCAGGGCCTGGAAGTGGGGCTGGGAGGGCATGGGGGACCTCTCCTCTGAGCTGGCTGGGCCTTGCCCAGGAGATGCTGCTGCTTCCCCTCCCCACCATAGGAGAGGCCTCAAGGCCATTTGCTCCCAGGGAAGCGGGTGTCCCTAGTCCCCAAGGCTAGCCCTCGTCAGAGCTCATTTCCCAGCTGGCTTGCTCTATCTGTCAGGAGGGCCAGATCTACTGCGGCCTCATGACCTGCCCTGAACCAGGCTGCCCCGCACCCCTCCCACTGCCAGACTCCTGCTGCCAAGCCTGCAAAGGTGAGTCTGTCCCTCCATCTGGCAGCGCTCACCCACCCCTCCACTCCATGGGCCTAGCCGTAGACTGTTAGAGCCATGAGGAACTGCAGGGGACACCCAGCATGTAGCAGACGGCTCTTTCCTCCAGGGTGGTAGCTTAGCCTGCACCCCCCAGAAAGCAGAGCCTGGCAGAAGCTGATGTGCTACTTATTTTTATTGCAGTCCTTGGGGGAGGAAAGAGGGAAAGGCGGAGTGAAGCAGGTAAGGAGAGAGAAGCAATGCAGGAATATGTCCAGGGGCTGGCCTTTGCTTGCTAACCAAGCAAAAGTGACCTATTGCTCTAAGTAGTCTCTGCTTCTCAGAAAAGTCTGGGGTGGTAGAGGAAGCAGTAAGAATATGTCCACCAGCCACCAACTATCTCTCCACTGAGCCCAAAGACTCATCCATGCGTGGGACTTCCTTGCTGTGCATGCATGGGTGGGTGCTAAGTAGCCCTGGGAGCACAGGCAGGAGTGGGCTGGGGTAAGGAGTGGGGGCAGGGGATGTGGACTGGAGCTGCGGACTTGAGGGAGGGACACTGTGAGGCTGAGCCTGAGGGAAGTGTTGGGGAGCCTGTGCGGGGGGCTGCCGCTGCAGTGCCTGCCATGGGGGGACAAAGTCCCTGCAATCAGATGAGCTGAGAGGACCATAAGTGGCATGTGAGAGGGGTCTAGTACAGGTAAGGACTACGTCTCATCCTGCCTTCCTCACTGCAGAGCTCGTCACAGTATTGGGCTCACCAGGGATCAGAACATGTCTTTCATATAGAACCCAGGTAGAACCTCTTATAAAACAGGGAGGCAACACATCAACTAGTGAAGGGCGGGCTAGGCTTGAGCAGAATGAAGTGGTTGGACTGTTCCCTGCAGGCTGGGGTGGTCAAGGAAAGCCTCCTGGAGGAGGTGGCACTCAGGTAGGGGAGTGCTCCACAGTGGATGCATCCCCAGATGTTGGCGTTTTGGAAGGAGCACTGGACTAGGGATCAGGTGACTCCAGTTTAGTCCTGGTTCTTCCAACTAACTCCACAAATTGCTTTCCTTCTCTGGGCCTCAGTTGTGCCCTGTGATTTCTAACACGGTCTAATTCTAATGTTCTGGGTCTTTGAAGCGAGAATGACTGGTGGGAACCAGACTGTGGAGTGAGGCAAGGGCTAAGGAGAGAGAGGTCCACTCGGGTTTAGGAAGCTGCAGGGCTCCAAACGGCTTTATGTGCTGGTTTCCCAGGGGAATAGGGACTGGCAGGGTCCTCAGGCTGGAGGGGCCAAGGGGCTGGAGTGTGGGGTCCTGGGAGTGTAAACCAAGGCCTGGTGACTTCAAGTGTGGCTGTCCAGGAAACTGCATCTATGCAGGCTGCAGGGATGGGACTCTGGGCCTTTGGGCCATCCATGGTAAATACTGAAGGGTATGGCCCAGTGTCCCAGAGAGGTGAGTTTCAGTAAGGACCAAACAAGATGCTCTGTTTCAAGGAGTTCGGTCCTAATGGTGACCAGGAGGTCAGTACAGGGAAACTGAGGCAGCAACCCAGTTGTAGGGGACTTCATCAACCCAACCAGGATGAAGAGAGGCTGTAATGGGAAGTGGAAGAAGCCCCCACTGGGGCAAAGGAGCCAGCTAGTGGGTTGGGGCTGCAGATGTGACAGCAGGCCTTGGGAATGGGCAGAGCCTATAGGTGGAGGCCTCAGGGCTCTATCTAGCCAGCAAAGCTGGGAAGCCTGAGGCTGACCTAGCTTTCCTTTGAGTTTTCAGATGAGGCAAGTGAGCAATCGGCTGAAGAGGACAGTGTGCAGTCGCTCCACGGGGTGGTGAGTGCACAGCCTTACTGATGGGGTGCGGGGCAGGGGGCTGGGATCCAGGGCCTAAATCTCATGACTCTGGGGCAAGCAATACCAGTTATTGTCTTCATTTCTTGTTTGTCCCCTGGGTCAGCTACATGAACCCCCACTATATTCCAGCCCCTCTCTCTAGCCTCCCATCGTGGGTCCCATCATGGTTGATGGGCAAGGAGTGCCCTGAGGGAACAGGTCACCATGCAGGGCAGCAGCAGGCCCCAAACTTCCTCATTTTCCTCTAGAGAAACACCTTGACACTGTTCCATCTACAGCCTGTGTCTCCCCTTAGTTCAGGCACCTTCCTCCCAGGGAATGGCCTCTAACTTGGGCCAGCCTTCCCCACCCAATTCCTGAGGTACTGGTTCTTTAGAGCCTGCCTGTCTGTACCCACCTGTATCTTGGCCCCTCTCAAGCTTGCTCTAGGTTAAGATGGGCTTAGCTGGCCAGCTGTCTCTGGTCTGAGAGGAAGGAGATAGAGAATGGGCTCACACATGGATTCAAGTCCCTGACGGGTCCTCTCTGCTATATCTGCCACATGAACAACTCCACCTGCTCTTTCAGCCTGGGTCTCCTGGTCTTTGGGAGACTAGAGGCTGCCTCCCCTTCCCAGAGATTCCCCAGGAGCCTGAGCTCATAACCACACCCTTCTCCTCTGCCAGCTCATCCTGCTGCCCTCCCCACCTAGGCTAGGCCTTCTCAGGTAGGGACCTGAGACCTGAGAATTGGGGTACTACAGGACCTGAGCCACCATTCCCTCCACTTTCCTTCCTGTCCTCTTCCTAGGAGGCAGTGTGTAAGTGAAACCCACCCAGGTTGAGTTCCAGGCTCCGATCAGCTACTTACTGATGGGTTGGGTGACTGGAGCAAGCATTAGGAGACCGAGCTGTTTGATTCCTTCTTGCCTTTATTCCACTCAACACACATCTCCCGGGAGTATCCTATGTGCCTGAGCCCGTGCTGGGGCCTGGGACAGTTTCCACTCTGCGAGCTCTTGTGAGCTCAGGCACTGGGCCATCAGAGAACTGATGCAGGGACTGTACCAGGCAGGAATGGGCTCTGGAAGGAATGTGTGTGGCTCCAGGTCAGCTAGGGAGATAATAGGCTCTGGTCCCTGTCCCAAGCCCACTTGCTCCTCTCCTGTGGCCGGGAGCTTCCCACTCCCTAAACTGAGCTGTCCTCGTCACACCCCTGTTGCTGTCACTGACAGCCCTCTCAAGACCTGGTCTGGAGGGACAGGGTCTGGGGGTTTTGGATCCCAGGGGTTCAGGAAAGGGGGCCTAAGCTTTAGAGACCCTTTGTCTGGGTCTGGATGGGGCCTGCTCTTGGTCTTCACGCCCCATGGGATTCTGGGGCCTGATGCAGTCTTCAGAGGGCCATCCTCTTGTCCAGCCACCAACTAAATCTCCGCAAAGGAGAACTGCCTGCCATGCATCCTCACCGCATGCTCACCTTCTGTTTCTCAAATATGAAGTTCTCCCTGATCAATTATGTCTGCCAGATCAAGACCTCAACACCCTCTGCCCACCCCAGCCCCAAGGCCTTGGCTCTGTCTGACAAGGCCCAAGAAAGGCTTCCTGGAGGCCAGATTTCCAAATCACTATCCTCTGAGAGTTTTCAAAGATCGAACTGTCTGAAGACATCTTAGACCTCATCCAGATCTTTCTATCTCTGGCCTCTGCCCTCTCTTCTCTGGGAAGTCATGCTGGGGTCTCCCCGCAGCCTCTTGCTGCAGCCTATCTTGCTGTTCCTGCCCCAGCTGGGGCCTGCTACGCTCAGTCAGTGACCTTCATCCTTCCTGCTATTTGCAGAGACATCCTCAGGATCCATGTTCCAGTGATGCTGGGAGAAAGAGAGGCCCGGGCACCCCAGCCCCCACTGGCCTCAGCGCCCCTCTGAGCTTCATCCCTCGCCACTTCCGACCCAAGGGGGCAGGCAGCACCACCGTCAAGATTGTCCTGAAGGAGAAACATAAGAAAGGTGGGGACTGAACCCTCCTCCAATCTGTGAGGCAGGGAAGGAGGGCCCTGACTGCTCCCACCTCCCACCCCCAACCCCCTGTACTTCCCACTCAGCAGTTCCCCAATTCCAACTTGGCCATGAGCTTGTAGACTCGGAGAATGCCAAAACTGAATGAAGGTGCTCTTAAAGATCATCAGGTTCAAGCCCCCATTTGACAGATGAGGACACTGAGGTTCAGAGTACTGAGTTAGAGACAACTAGTCCTGGAACAGTATAAGATTTTTTTTTAGCATCTACCGCATCTTTGCTGGGAAGAGGGGCAGACAGAACAGACAGATGGGAAATGGAAAATGGTCTCTGCCCTTGAGGGGCTCATAGACTAGTTGGGGAGACAGACAAGTAAATAAATGACTTTAATATAAGGAAGTGTGCTGAGGGACAGTTTTTGACAACAGAAGGAGGGAGCAGAGCGAGGTTGCAGGAGGACAGTGGGGATGAAGTAGGGAAGGTGGCCAGATGGGCAGCCATGGCCACAGAAGGGGAGAAGAGTCCTCCCCGCACAGTGCCCCAACTGCTAGAGAAGGAAGAGCTGTGGCACTACTGAGTCCTTGCCCTGCCTCGTTCAGATGGGACACCAAGGCAGAGGGGGGAAGGGACCTGCCAGAGCTCACATGACCAGGTGGTGACAAAAGTTGATCTCAGTTCTACCACAAGATCAGCACTCTCCTTGCTCCCACAGAAGTGCCCTGAAGGGCGAGGGAGGACTCTCCATCTTCAGCAAGTTCCTTCAGGGCCCATCTCAGTTCTGAGTGCTACAGTGGGCGGTGTCCGGGAGAGGGGACAGGTTTTATACCCTGGCCTATGCTTTGCAGGCAGTGTGGCTAGGCTGGACTGGTACAGTGAGGGCTCTCCAAGGGCCCACCCCACCCGCTGCTGGACCAGAGGCCCTGGCCACGTCTGAGGCCCTGATCCTCCTCCTTTCTCACCCTCATTCAGCCTGCGTGCATGGCGGGAAGACGTACTCCCACGGGGAGGTGTGGCACCCGGCCTTTCGTGCCTTCGGCCCCCTGCCCTGCATCCTATGCACCTGTGAGGATGGCCGCCAGGACTGCCAGCGTGTGACCTGTCCCACCGAGTACCCCTGTCGTCACCCCGAGAAAGTGGCTGGGAAATGCTGCAAGATTTGCCCAGGTACACAGGCGGGTGCTGGCCAGAGTGAGCCCTGGGTCTCTCTCCCCAGGGTCACAGACACTTGGAACATCTCAGACATGGAAGGGCATGCATCAGTACCACAGGATGCAGGGCATCTCAGACACACAGGAGTGGAAAACGTCAGATGAAAATATCAAATGGATAGAACCATGTGGTGTCAGGATAATAGATTCAGAGGTTGTTAACATAGAATCAAATCATGTTCCAGATTCCATGAAGTCACAACATTTTAGAATGTTAGAGCTTTGAAGAGGTACAGCCACTGTTTATTGAACAACTTCATGAGCTTCTTGTCTCTCCAGAGGACAAGGCGGACCCTGGCCACAGTGAGATCAGTTCTACCAGGTGTCCCAAGGCACCGGGCCGGGTTCTCGTTCACACGTCAGTATCCCCAAGCCCAGACAACCTGCGTCGCTTTGCCCTGGAACACGAGGCCTCAGACCTGGTGGAGATCTACCTCTGGAAGCTGGTAAAAGGTGAGTGTTTGCCCACTCCCAGTGGGGTGTACCTCTGGCCAGTCCCCCTTCCCGTGCCCCAGACCCCACAGGAGCCTTAGGGACACTTTGCTGATCAGGTGCCTCTGGCTGCCCCACCAGGTTTAAGAGCCCCTGATTCCAAGATGCAGGGAGATAGTGAGCCTGACTGGTTCTCTACAGTTCTGATAAGCTCCTCCTGCTGATGCCAAGGCTCGATAGTGCTCCCTCTCCTGGGAGGAAGGCGCTGTTGCATCTTGTGAGGAGCCAGGCAGGGTGATGCCTGCCCTGGAGAAATAGATAGATGTCTAAGGCAGGATTTTAGCACTGGGGGTGGGGGTGTGGGGGCGGTCTTCTCAGGCAGGAGGGCCCTCACAGCATCCTCAAAGTAGGAGGGCCTGGAGGCTGGCTGTGTTCAGTCTTTTTAAAGTGGTGGATCTTATCACTCCCAGGTAAGTGGACATCAGAACTATAGTTCTCATTCGGTGAGAAACCCACCCTCTTCAACAGTCTGTTGCTATCACCAACTTAAGGTCAAGAGGAGTTTTTTCTACTTTTTTTTTTTTTTTTTTTTTTGAGACAGGGTCTCAGTCACCCAGGCTGGAGTGCAGTGGCATGATCTTGGCTTACTGCAACCTCATCCTCCTGGGCTCAAGCGCTCCTCCCATCTCAGCCTCCTGAGTAGCTGGGGCCACCACTCCCAGCTAATTTTTGTATTTTTTTTCTTTTTTGTAGAGATGGGGTTTTGCCATGTTGCCCAGGCTAGTCTCGAACTCCTGGACTCAAGTGATCCTCCAGCATCAGCCTCCCAAAGTGCTGGGATTACGGGCGTGAGCCACCACACCCAGCAGGTTTTCATTGATGAAGAAATTGCTGAAAGTTCAGTTTTGTGGCCTTTCTTGTAAAACATAAGTCCTCTGTGTAGAGTGAACTGTTAAGCCATGATCCAAACTAAACTCTTTTAAGTGTGAATTATCTCTAAAGTTCCTTTCCTCTACTGATGGTTTTGGCTGGCGGGGTGGGGGTGGAAGAGGGAATGATAAGAAAAATGACAATGATAATAATAACCAATGTGTGTAGCACTTTGGAGTTTACAAAGTGCTTTCACATTCACTATCTCATTTGATCCTCAACGATCCTGAGAGTTAGGTATTATTATCCCCATTTTACAGATGAGGAAACTGAGGCTCAGAGAGGTGAAGTACCTGGCCCAAGGCCACACAGCCAGTAAGTGGAGGACGGGAGCTAGAGCCCATGTCTTGTGGCGTCAGATGCGGCTCTTTCCCTGCTCTACTCTGCCCCCTGTCGTAGGAGGAATGGACGAAGAAAGTGGAGCTGTTCAGCCTGGAGAAGAGAAGACTCAGGGGGAAAGGACTGCTGGCTTCGTGGCTCTGAAGGGCTGTCCCAGGCAGAGGGAGCAGCCGTGTTCTGAGTGACCACAAGGGTCAAACAACAAGCAGGGGCTTTGGGTTCGAATCCCAACTCTGCCAGTTTGAATCCAGACTGTGCTATACCTTAGCTGTGTGGCCTTGGGCAGTCATGTGATCTCTCTGGGCCTCAGGTTTCTCTTCTGTAAAGTAGGGAAGAGGGTTTTTGGAGGATTAAATGACATGACATCAGTGCAGCCCCTGACATACAGCAGGCACTAAAAATGTCAGTCTTCTCATTCCACCACATTGGGATGGTGAGAAATGCAGAGAGGCACCATTCAGCTCCAAGAGAGGAAGAACTTTCTCACGCTTAGAGGCTTCTGCCAGTGGAAGGGAGGGAGCAAGCTCCAGTTACGAGAAGCGTGCAAGCAGGGGCTGGTGGGGATTCTGTCTGCAGCTGGGGAGTTAGATTCAGTAACCCTTAACAATTTTTGAGCCTTAAGATTCCATCAGTCCCGGCTGGGCCCGGTGGCTCACACCTGTAATCTCAGCACTTTGGGAGGCCAAAGTGGGTGGATCGCTTGAGCCCAGGAGTTTGGCCAACATGGTGAAACCCCATCTCTACTAAAAATACAAAAATTAGCCAGGCATGGTGGGCGCCTGTAATCCCAGCTACTCGGGAGGCTGAGGCAGGAGAATCACTTGAGCCCAGGAGGAGGTTACAGTGAGCTAAGATCGTGCCACTGCACTCCAGCCTGGGTGACAGAGAGAGACTCCGTCTCAAAAAATATATACAATAAAAAGAGTCCATCAGTCCCTGGGCAGGTTTTGGCCACATATTTACTCTGGGCCTCTCTCCCTCTGCTGCCTGCAACTAAGTGCCGGGACATGGAGCATAATAGGCCCCAGCCTCTGTCTTTAGGAGGTCATGGCTTAGTGACCTGGGTGCAGCGGAGCTTATTGGGAGCTGAGCTGGTCACGGAAGGCTTCGTGGAGAATGGGCCTCAATGATGTAAAGAGCCAATGAACAGATAGTGTACCTAAAAATTAAAATAAATAAGTAAATAAAGAGGCAAGAAGGGTACACTGCATCCAGGATGACAGCGAAAGTCTCAAATGCTGGTTCCAGAGCTCACGCCCATATGCCCTGTGCTCTGTGATTGGTGTGTAGCAGGCACTATAGATAATGTATCTCATTTAATCCTCTTAAGAAACCTAAGGGACATGTATTAATGCCCCCATTTTGCAGGTAAGAAAACTGAGTCTGAGAAGTCAAATGACTTACACAAAGTCACGCAGTTTAAGCAGTAAAGCAAAGATTCAAATCCAGATCTGACTGTCCCCGGTGCCACCTCCATAGAGGTGACTTTGTGCTTTTAGGGAGGATGGCCAAGGTGTGCCAGGATGGCACAGTGGGGACATAGCTCATGGCCAATCTCATTGCCACCGGCCCAGCAGAAAAGGAAAAACAACTTCACAATGCCAGGCCCTGCCATCCTGTCACTAGCAAACAGCACCCCATCTCCTCACCCTGTGGGTTGCCTAAATGCCCCATCAACCTCCCTGTTCCCTCCTCGTCCCAGACCGTGGGAGTTAAAACAAACACTCCCCAGGGTTGATTGTCAGTGGGAACCACTCACTGTCTCCCCAACCCAAGGAACGGAAACAAAGTGAGCAGGCAGATGCTAGGTAAGGCCACACCACGAAGGGCCAGCCCCAGACACCAGAATCTAACCAGATAGTTGGCTTAGGGTTAAGGGCCTTTTAAAGTTTCACAGTAGAAAGGATGTCAGGGGTCTCAATTCCAAGCCCTGCCTAGGAAGGAAGCCCCCCTGCAGCCTCCTGATGGCCTGATGGTGTCTGGTGCCTGACTGTACATACCCCCACTCCCACACCAGATATGTGACTCACTTCCAACACTGTGAATTGCTCAGCCCAAAGGGCATCTGACTTCACACTGAGCTGAGCCTATCCTGTGTCCCTGGACCCGCCCATTGGCCCCTGCTCTGCATTGAGGATCCACAGAGCCCACCTGCCCTCAGACCTGCCACAGCCCTTCAAAGGGCAAGAGGCACAACCATGACCCTCAGGCTAGCTCTTGATTCCAGGCCAGAGACCCAGTCCTTTCAATTATGTTTTACAGACCACAGTGTGGGAACCCACCCTCATCCCTGCCACCTTCTCTCCAATTTTTCTGTAACTTGGGAGCATGCAGTGGCAGGCTTGTGCCAAAGGACCCAGCCCCATCTCATCTCTCCCCATCTCATCTCATGCTTGTTGCCTGCCACTATGATATAGTCCCTGGGCCTTTGGAGTTTCTTCCATATCCTGGTCCTTGGCATCTGGGCTTGGGGGGTCCATGGACAGTGCTGGACATTTCCTGATTCCTGGAACTCAGTCCCAGGATCAGGGTTTTCTGTTCCCCTTGGCAGGAATCCCACGCTGATTCCCATAAAGCAGGGCCAGTTCTTGGTCTTCTTAAAGGCGGTGTTGGCCTAGCAGAGGCCTTGCTGGTTGCATCTGTTCTTTCTGGCCAGAGACCTTGGTGGGTAACAGCTGGTGCAGCCTCACAGCCCATGTGCTCAGGGCCTCAGAGCCATGTGTGGTGCCAGTGGCCAGCTCCCCATGAGATGCAAACATCAGGGGATCCAGCTAATACCTCATTCCCCCTTGAGGCCTGGCCTAGACTGGGTGTGGTGTGTGTGTGTGTGTGTGTATGTGTGTGTACTTGTTCATCTGTCCAACCATCCATCCATCCATCCATCCATCCATCCATCCATCCATCCATCCAGGGATTCATTCATTCTACATGCCTAATGTGGGCCAGGCTCAAGAGACCCAGAGAGGAGAGCCCTCTGGGAGTCCCCAGTCTGGTAAAGGAAGCAGGAGTAGGCACAGTGAGAGCACATTAGAAACAGGCACAATCACAGATGGAAGCCAGGTGCTGTGGGTGCCCCAAGGAGGAATTGCCTCGGGTGGATTAGGGAAGCCTTCCCAGGTAAGGCTTGTAGCACAGGTAGGAGTTCATTTGGTGCCAATAGTAGAAGTAGTGGCCAGGTACAGTGGCTCACGCCTGTAATCCCAGCTTGTGCTTTGGGAGGCCAAGGCGGGTGGATCATTTGAGGTCAGAGTTCGAGACCAGCCTGGCTAACATGTGAAAACCCAGTCTCTACTAAAAATACAGACACACACACACACACACACACAGAGTTAGCCAGGCGTGGTGGTGGGCACCTGTAATCCAAGCTACTCAGGAGGCTGAGGCAGGAGGATCGCTTGAACCCAGGAGGCAGAGGTTGCAGTGAGCCGAGATCACGCCATTGTACTCCAGCCTGGGCAACAAGAGCAAAAACTCCATCTAAAAAAAAAAAAAA
>NW_012105410.1:197590-206228 GCF_000951045.1 Mandrillus leucophaeus
AGCCCAAAGGGCATCTGACTTCACACTGAGCTGAGCCTATCCTGTGTCCCTGGACCCGCCCATTGGCCCCTGCTCTGCATTGAGGATCCACAGAGCCCACCTGCCCTCAGACCTGCCACAGCCCTTCAAAGGGCAAGAGGCACAACCATGACCCTCAGGCTAGCTCTTGATTCCAGGCCAGAGACCCAGTCCTTTCAATTATGTTTTACAGACCACAGTGTGGGAACCCACCCTCATCCCTGCCACCTTCTCTCCAATTTTTCTGTAACTTGGGAGCATGCAGTGGCAGGCTTGTGCCAAAGGACCCAGCCCCATCTCATCTCTCCCCATCTCATCTCATGCTTGTTGCCTGCCGCTATGATATAGTCCCTGGGCCTTTGGAGTTTCTTCCATATCCTGGTCCTTGGCATCTGGGCTGGGGGGTCCATGGACAGTGCTGGACATTTCCTGATTCCTGGAACTCAGTCCCAGGATCAGGGTTTTCTGTTCCCCTTGGCAGGAATCCCACGCTGATTCCCATAAAGCAGGGCCAGTTCTTGGTCTTCTTAAAGGCGGTGTTGGCCTAGCAGAGGCCTTGCTGGTTGCATCTGTTCTTTCTGGCCAGAGACCTTGGTGGGTAACAGCTGGTGCAGCCTCACAGCCCATGTGCTCAGGGCCTCAGAGCCATGTGTGGTGCCAGTGGCCAGCTCCCCATGAGATGCAAACATCAGGGGATCCAGCTAATACCTCATTCCCCCTTGAGGCCTGGCCTAGACTGGGTGTGGTGTGTGTGTGTGTGTGTGTATGTGTGTGTACTTGTTCATCTGTCCAACCAACCATCCATCCATCCATCCATCCATCCATCCATCCATCCATCCATCCAGGGATTCATTCATTCTACATGCCTAATGTGGGCCAGGCTCAAGAGACCCAGAGAGGAGAGCCCTCTGGGAGTCCCCAGTCTGGTAAAGGAAGCAGGAGTAGGCACAGTGAGAGCACATTAGAAACAGGCACAATCACAGATGGAAGCCAGGTGCTGTGGGTGCCCCAAGGAGGAATTGCCTCGGGTGGATTAGGGAAGCCTTCCCAGGTAAGGCTTGTAGCACAGGTAGGAGTTCATTTGGTGCCAATAGTAGAAGTAGTGGCCAGGTACAGTGGCTCACGCCTGTAATCCCAGCTTGTGCTTTGGGAGGCCAAGGCGGGTGGATCATTTGAGGTCAGAGTTCGAGACCAGCCTGGCTAACATGTGAAAACCCAGTCTCTACTAAAAATACAGACACACACACACACACACACACAGAGTTAGCCAGGCGTGGTGGTGGGCACCTGTAATCCAAGCTACTCAGGAGGCTGAGGCAGGAGGATCGCTTGAACCCAGGAGGCAGAGGTTGCAGTGAGCCGAGATCACGCCATTGTACTCCAGCCTGGGCAACAAGAGCAAAAACTCCATCTAAAAAAAAAAAAAAAGAAGTAGAAATACAAGGCAATAGTAGAAGGTATTCCAGGAGAGGGAATGGCATTTGGAAAGGCTTGCCTCCTCAGGGGACGTCAAGTATTTGGTTAGGGCTAGGGCACAGGCAAGCCACTATTACTCTGCCACTTGCTCATTCTTTGGTATCTGAATAACCACACCTATTGATTTTTATCATATGTTCTATGCCCTGAGAAAAGTGTGACCAGTCCACATGAGCCAGCCAACCTTCCTTCCTCCCTTCCTGCCCTCCTTTCCTTTTTCCTTCCTTCTCTTTCCTTTCTTCCTTCTCTCCTTCCTGCCTTCCCCCTCCCTCCCTCCCTGCACTGGGGACAGGTGGGTGTTGTGAGAGCAGGATGGTGCAGGTGACAGGAGCAGGGTCGGCAGAGAGAACAGATGGAAGAACACAGGCTTCGCCGTGGAGGCGACAGGACGTCAGGGGATGGGAATGACAGGGTGATGTATACATGTTCTAATGACCACAGCTAGGACTGCAGATTAGAGGGGGAGTGAAAGGGGTTAGGACTCTAGTATAGTGACCCAGACAAGACAACAGGGGCCTGAGTGAGGATAGTGGCAGCGAGGTAGGAGAATGGATTCAACATATTGAGGAAATGTCATCAGCAGGATTTTGTGTCTGATCAGAATAGGGGTGGGGGAGGGAGTGACTAAGTCCGTTCTGTGCTAAGTCACCCTGTTTCACTTTTCACTGACTGTAAGTTTTTGCCTTTCCTGCTCACGTCCTTGTCTCTGCCCTCAGGGATCTTCCACTTGACTCAGATCAAGAAAGTCAGGAAGCAAGACTTCCAGAAAGAGGCACAGCACTTCCGGCTGCTCACTGGCCCCCACGAAGGTAGGAGCTTGGGCTGAGGAATGGGGCCTGGAGAAGAAGGCAAGGACACAGGCCAGAGCCGCTCGGGGAGTTCCCAGGCTGCTGGTGCTGGGAGGAGGGGCTGTCAGCCACAGACGTCAATTCCCAGCACAGGAATCCAGTGGGTGTCTGCGCCAGAGATTTCCCAACTCCAGAGCGGGAAGGTGAAGCAGAGCTGGCTGGATTTGATCTTGGGGGGTGGAGAGAGACAGGGCTGTGGGGTGGGGAGGTCTGAGCCCCCAAACCTGTGTGCTGCCCACTCCCTCTCTACTGGAACATTTCCCACTTTCCTTCTATACTTTACTCTTAGGAAGATGGACCCAGGTGGGGCTTCGGGTCGGGGAGGGGAGGTCACAGAAGGGAGTATTACCAACAGGTGTCAGGAAACCAGCTCTGGCCCCCAAGGTTGTTTGAAAGCTGAGTCATGTGCCCCAGCCGTGTGATGGGACACTTACCTCCAGGCTCCCTGTGGGCTCCAAACCCTGGCCCTTGCAGTTCCTTCTGGCCCAAGGCTTTTCCAGCCCCCAGCCCCTGCCTCTGTTGTGCATGTGCAGCATATGCGCCCTTCTCTTTTCTGCCCTCCTCCATGCAGGTCACTGGAACGTCTTCCTAGCCCAGACCCCGGAGCTGAAGGTCACGGCCAGTCCAGACAAAGTGACCAAGACATTATAACAGAGACCTAAACAGTTGCAGATATGAGTTTTATAATTGTTATTATATATTAATAAATAAGAAGTTGCATTACCCTCAACCCTGCCTTCTGGGTTCATATCCAGTCTCCTGCATGCTCTCCCAGCAACTCCGCAAGGCAGGCCTGGTTATCCCCATTTTACAGGGATGGAAACCGAGATCCAGAAGGGACAGAGAATGGTCCCGGTCCTCACAGTGAGTTGTCACCGGAGCCAGGGCTAGCTTCCCCAGCCTCCTCACCCAGGCCCCCCACCTGCAGCGCCTCCTGCTTTTCTGGGCAGCCCCCCTCCCACAGCTCTTTGACACTGAGCCTCAGAAAGAGGAATGACTCTAATTAGCCAGGGGAGGGCGCTAATTGAGCCTTAAAGCACTTTCCCAGCAAATATTCCTGGGATCCTCACTACTCTCTTCACACCCTACAACGAGGAAACCCCTTTAGGGAGGAGCAGCGGGCAGTCATTTGCCCGAAGCCGCAGAGCTGCTTAGTAGCAGATCTGGAGTTGGAAGCCAGATCTCTCGCTCCAGGCTAGCACTCCTTCCCCAGTTCCACAGTGTGGCCAGTGTCACAAGCCCAGATAGCCTCACCTCAGAGGATTTCCAAGACTGAGCGGTCAGATTGCCAACTGGCACCATGCTCTGAGAAGGCCCAACAGTTACAATTAAAGACACCATTAGGGCCAGGTGCGGTGGCTCATGCCTACAATCCCAGCACTTTCGGAGGCCGAGGCAGGTGGATCATCTGAGGCCAGGAGTTCGAGAACAGCCTGGCCAACATGGTGAAACCCCATTTCTACTAAAAATACAAAAATTAGCCAGGCGTGGTGGTGCACGCCTGTAATCCCTGCTACTTGGGAAGTTGAGGCACGAGGATTGCTTGAACCCAGGAGGCAGAGGTTGCAGTGAGCCAAGATCATGCCACTGTATTCCAGCCTGGGCAACAGAGCAAGACTCCATCTCTAAAAATATTAATAATAAAATAAAGACACCATCAATTATTTATCCTGCTGACGTGTACAAATCCTTATAATTTCAAAGATGTTTTAATGCCCATGATTTCACTAAAGGTGAATGGTGTAGGCACTACCCACATTTTAGAGAGGAGGAGACGGGCTCGGGACCACCGCATGTCTTCCCCAAAGCCTCACAGTGCTGTACTGAAGCCAGGGCTAGAACTCAGGTCTTCCGGCCCCAGGCAGAGTTCTCTTCTCAGGATAGCTGGTCTCGACCCTCTCACAACCATGGCTTCTCCATCCCCTCCCCACCCAAGCCTGATCAAAGCTCCAGAGCAATGGTGGAGAGTAGTCTGTTGACTGGACTTGTGCAGCCACTGAGAGGGCTTGGTGTCATTGTCTCCATAGCCTTGGTCTTTTTTTTTTTTTTTTTTAAGAGATGGGGTCTTGCTATGTTGCCCAGGCTGGTTTAGAACTAATGGACTCAAGCAATCCTTCTGCCTCAGCCTCCCGAAGTACTGAGATTACAGGCACGAGCCACTAAGCTGGCCTCCATAGCCCTAATCTTGAATCTAGGGTTACTAAGGTTTGGGAAGTCGGCTAAGGTTTGGGAAGTCTTATTGAGCAGGGATGAGTGTCTCCCTCCCCTAACTCCTCTGCCAGCTCCCAGGGTCTGGGTTTGAAAGTTTGGGGTTTCAGGCTGGAACCTCCCAACATCCCCTGAGTCAGAAGACATTCACCTTCTCCCCTCACAGCCTCTACCTGTCCCTCCTCGACGACTCACAATTTTGGCCTGGCTTGCTCACACAGAGGGTTCTCTTGGAGCTTTGGAGATGGGTTCTGAGCTTGCCTCATTTAAAGTGCAGGAATCTGAAAGCTTAACCATTCACAGGATAAACTCTGGTCATCCTTCAGCCTAGCTCAGATGTCTTCAGTGATACCTTCCCTGACACATCTGTGCCCTGAACCCGCTCCTCCTTTCCTGGAAAATGGGGTTTGGAGGCAGGGCTCTGTCATCAAAGGCAGTTCCAGGGTCTCTAGACAGGAGTGGACTTCGCTGTACACTTTTCCTGATGCTACAGACCAAACTGCCTTCCTGGTTTCTCTGACGGGCTTATGGGATGCCTATGAGGTTCGCCTTTCCACCGGGGGAACACATTCAGCACATTGCCCTCTCCTGACTTTGGTCCAGACCTTTCTGAGTGTGTAAACAGGGGCTCACCATGTGAGTCTTTAGGCAGCTCTGCCATGTTGTCTTCTCTTTCATGGATTCATTCATAAAACATCTTCTGCGCTGCTCTTGGGTGGGCTTTATGCTAGAGCACCAACGCAGTGTAGGGAGCTAATTGCCCTTCCTGTGTTTTGGAGCCTCAAGTCTGGGGGAGGAGATGGAGGAGGAGATAGAGGAGGGAGTGGCATCCGAGCCCCTGAGTGTTGTGAGTGCTAAGGGCAGGGACCAAAGGGGCACAGCCCCAACCCAGACTGAGGACACTCAAGCAGGCTCGGAAGGTGAGCAGGAGATAGAAAAAAAGGAGAGAGAGAGAGGAGGGTGGGTGATGGCACAGGAAGAGAAAACTTGGTAGAAGGTGAAAAATAGCAAGTTACAGCAGAACCACAAATAGCTCACTGTCACTGGATGATAATTTGAGGCAACGTGCAAAGGGAGGTGAGGCTGCACAGCTAGCTGAAGAGCTCTGACTGCATCCTGAAGGCTAGCAGGTAGTCCCAGGAGAGTTTCAATACTTTGGTCAGATTTGTGGTTGAGAACACTGGTTCTACTGGCCAGGTAAAGAAGGGCCTGGCAGAGTGAGGCTGAGGCCAGGTAGGAGGTGGCTGCTGTGGGATCCATGTGAGGATGACTCTGGCCTGGGTAGGAGAGAAGTCATGGGCAAGGCACAGTGGATGACTGGCGAGATTTGGGATTGAGGGAGAGCGAGGAGCAAGTGTGTACCTGGTGTCTCACTTGGTGATACTTTCTGGGAGGAGAAGCCAGAAGTTTCAGCTGAGTACACGCTGAGTCTCAGGAGGTATCCACAGCCCTCTGGGTTTAATAGGTCTGGAGAGAAAACTGGGCTAGAGGTGGGGAGTTGGGAGCTGTTGGCCTGTAGATGGTAACTAAAGCTGGGAGAGGGGGTGACACTGGTCTGGGAGAGATGATGGAGTAAACAGAGTGGGAGCATGACAGACCCCAGAGCATCAGCAAAGGGTCAGCATGGCAGACGGAACAGGTAGGGGAGTAGGGTGCTGAGAGGACCAGGAGTAAGGCCGGCAAAGAGACCTTCATGGAGACAAGGAGACTCCAATGGCCACAGCAGGGAGCAAAGTCAGGACAGCTGAGAGGTGGGAGCTGGGTTTTAGGTGCTGAGATGGTTTCTGGGAAGTGAGGAAACAAGCATTTTAAGAAAGCTGGCAATAAAGAAGAGAGGCAGGCCCATGGCTGACTGTGCACATGGGCTTGAAGAAGACAGCTTTCTGGCTGGGAGCAAGTCTGTGATGAGGAGATGCCCCAGGAGAGGGAAGATTAGGAGAAATAGGAGTGAGGATGGATGAAGGCAAGATTTAGGGACGGGTTAAAATCCATTCTTCATTGACCTCTAACCTGCTGTTTAACCCTACTCATCTCCTTGTGAGTGTGATGAAAGGGGAGTGGAGGGCTCCCAGATCTGACCAGCCATGCCCCACCATGGGGCTCCCCAACGCTCCAGCAGGGAGTCCCATGGGATCCACTGTCCCATCGGTGGCACCGCTGGGCACAGCCAGAGCTCCCGCTGAGGTAGTGATAGCCCTCCTGGCCATTGGTTAACAAAGCACATTCAAATCCACTGTCCCATCTGATCCCTAGCACAGCCCAGTGAGGTGGGGCTTGTTAACCATATGAGACAAGGGAACTAAGCCTCCAGGGAGAGAAGGTCACTCACCAAGGTCACAATAACAAATGGACAATTGGATTCCAACTGAGGTCTACGATTCTATATCCTAAAGTCTTAATTTTATTTTTTTAAATTTTTTTTTGTGCAACTTTATGGGGTACATGAGAAATTTTGCTGCATGTATATAATGTGTATATAATGTGCAGTGATCAAATCAAGGTATTTAGGGTGTCCATCACCTGAATATATTATTGTTAAGTACAGTCAACTTACCGTGCTATCAATCACTGAATGGAATCCTTCTGTCTTACTGCATGTCTGTACCTTCAGCCCAGTATTCTTCATCCTCCCGCTCCCTGCACCCTTCCCAGTCTCTGTCATCTACCTTTCCACTCTCTACCTTTATGTGATAGGATTCTGTATCCTCATGGGTCCCAGAGCACAGGAGGGGGCCGGGTCCTGGGCAGGGGCAGGCACCACAGACCTGGGCTCAGAGCCCTCATTCCACTCAACCTTCCCAGGTAGCTTTCTGGCCCTGAAATGTGATCATCCTTCACAATGCCAGGCCTGGCCTCCAGGTTTCCTGGGGATGTTTCCTCCTCCCCTGGCAGCTGTCATGTCACCTCCCTTTGTCCCCCCACAAATGCTGGGCTCTGGGAAATGGCAGTATTTCTGAGAAACAGGACGTGGCCTGTGGTTTAGGGCTAGCCTGGGGGTGAGGGATGGCCTGGGGCCCCGCTGGGCACAATGGCATCTCTCTCTAGGGCTGGCTCAGCCACCCTGCTTCCCCTCACCCTGGTCCCTGGAAGACACCCCCTGCCTGCCACGTCCTCCATCAGAGTCAGTTCATGGAAGATGAGCAGGAACCGCTGTAGGAAGCTGGCTGAGGTTGGAAAGGGGGTGGGTTGGCATGGGTTTCTATGTATATGGTGTTTTCTCAGACTTTCTAGAATTAGAACCTGGATCTCTGGTACCCAGCTCAAGACTGATTTAATGACCACATGAAATTTGATTTCTCTCACCAATCCCACCTTTTTCTTCCTCCAGCACACATCAGGGCTCACATACTTGCCCAAAGTCAAATAGCAACTGGGATGTGGGGCTGTGATTGGAACTCACAGGGTCTCACTCCAAAGTTCGAGCCTCTCCTGCCGGGTTACAACTGGGCCAAGGATGAGATCAGCCTTCTCACCAGCTCCCCTGCCACCAGCCTTTCCTCTCCCACCGCTGCCCCTTCCCAGTAAGTCTTGCCTATCAGAATGGTCTTTCAAAAACACAAATCTGACCATGCCTCTCCCTTATTAAGCTGCTCCCTAAATGACTTTCCTTTGTCCTCAGGATGACACCAAAGCTCCCCCCAACCCCTTCATGATTTGACTCCTGCTGCCTTTTCAGTCCAACCCTTGGGTTTATCTCCCAGAAATACCCAAGGGTCCTGCTGCACCATCTGACCGAGTTGGGATGGATCTGGGCTCCAGCAAGACCTGAATCATGGACTCTGACACCATCAGAACATTCCTTCTCCATTCTCAACTCTGTAGATCCTGAATAGCCATACCTTCTTTCCAACCAACTCTTTCAAGAAGAAGACAACACACTACACACTGTTGAACATCCTAAGAGCTTCCAACCAGATCGGGTACAAAGGAACTTCCCTTCCCATTCCAATAGAAATACTTTGGGGAGGAACTCTGACTGGTCCATATTGGGTGACATACAGCCAGTCTTGGGTGGTCAGGGATGAGGTATTAGCATCACATGATTGGAGTAGGGGAAGAGCAGTGCCCCAAAATAAGGGAGTAGGTGG
>NW_012105410.1:206278-228185 GCF_000951045.1 Mandrillus leucophaeus
GCCAGAGCTCCCGCTGAGGTAGTGATAGCCCTCCTGGCCATTGGTTAACAAAGCACATTCAAATCCACTGTCCCATCTGATCCCTAGCACAGCCCAGTGAGGTGGGGCTTGTTAACCATATCAGACAAGGGAACTAAGCCTCCAGGGAGAGAAGGTCACTCACCAAGGTCACAATAACAAATGGACAATTGGATTCCAACTGAGGTCTACGATTCTATATCCTAAAGTCTTAATTTTATTTTTTTAAATTTTTTTTTGTGCAACTTTATGGGGTACATGAGAAATTTTGCTGCATGTATATAATGTGTATATAATGTGCAGTGATCAAATCAAGGTATTTAGGGTGTCCATCACCTGAATATATTATTGTTAAGTACAGTCAACTTACCGTGCTATCAATCACTGAATGGAATCCTTCTGTCTTACTGCATGTCTGTACCTTCAGCCCAGTATTCTTCATCCTCCCGCTCCCTGCACCCTTCCCAGTCTCTGTCATCTACCTTTCCACTCTCTACCTTTATGTGATAGGATTCTGTATCCTCATGGGTCCCAGAGCACAGGAGGGGGCCGGGTCCTGGGCAGGGGCAGGCACCACAGACCTGGGCTCAGAGCCCTCATTCCACTCAACCTTCCCAGGTAGCTTTCTGGCCCTGAAATGTGATCATCCTTCACAATGCCAGGCCTGGCCTCCAGGTTTCCTGGGGATGTTTCCTCCTCCCCTGGCAGCTGTCATGTCACCTCCCTTTGTCCCCCCACAAATGCTGGGCTCTGGGAAATGGCAGTATTTCTGAGAAACAGGACGTGGCCTGTGGTTTAGGGCTAGCCTGGGGGTGAGGGATGGCCTGGGGCCCCGCTGGGCACAATGGCATCTCTCTCTAGGGCTGGCTCAGCCACCCTGCTTCCCCTCACCCTGGTCCCTGGAAGACACCCCCTGCCTGCCACGTCCTCCATCAGAGTCAGTTCATGGAAGATGAGCAGGAACCGCTGTAGGAAGCTGGCTGAGGTTGGAAAGGGGGTGGGTTGGCATGGGTTTCTATGTATATGGTGTTTTCTCAGACTTTCTAGAATTAGAACCTGGATCTCTGGTACCCAGCTCAAGACTGATTTAATGACCACATGAAATTTGATTTCTCTCACCAATCCCACCTTTTTCTTCCTCCAGCACACATCAGGGCTCACATACTTGCCCAAAGTCAAATAGCAACTGGGATGTGGGGCTGTGATTGGAACTCACAGGGTCTCACTCCAAAGTTCGAGCCTCTCCTGCCGGGTTACAACTGGGCCAAGGATGAGATCAGCCTTCTCACCAGCTCCCCTGCCACCAGCCTTTCCTCTCCCACCGCTGCCCCTTCCCAGTAAGTCTTGCCTATCAGAATGGTCTTTCAAAAACACAAATCTGACCATGCCTCTCCCTTATTAAGCTGCTCCCTAAATGACTTTCCTTTGTCCTCAGGATGACACCAAAGCTCCCCCCAACCCCTTCATGATTTGACTCCTGCTGCCTTTTCAGTCCAACCCTTGGGTTTATCTCCCAGAAATACCCAAGGGTCCTGCTGCACCATCTGACCGAGTTGGGATGGATCTGGGCTCCAGCAAGACCTGAATCATGGACTCTGACACCATCAGAACATTCCTTCTCCATTCTCAACTCTGTAGATCCTGAATAGCCATACCTTCTTTCCAACCAACTCTTTCAAGAAGACGACAACACACTACACACTGTTGAACATCCTAAGAGCTTCCAACCAGATCGGGTACAAAGGAACTTCCCTTCCCATTCCAATAGAAATACTTTGGGGAGGAACTCTGACTGGTCCATATTGGGTGACATACAGCCAGTCTTGGGTGGTCAGGGATGAGGTATTAGCATCACATGATTGGAGTAGGGGAAGAGCAGTGCCCCAAAATAAGGGAGTAGGTGGCAGACACAGAGAGTGGTTACCAAAGGGATCCCTGTTCCCAGGCTGCCACTGCTACAACTTTCTTGAACCTGTGTCCTCTCTTCCATGCCTTTTACAAGCTGTTTCCTCTTTCTGGAATGCCTTTCCCTATTTTATGCCTGTACTATTTCATTTTATCTTTCAAGATCTCCTAGAAAATCCCTCTCTAGTCCTTGGCTGCCCCAGCATTGTCTGCTCCTCAGTAGTGGAACTCATCCTTTTGTACTGCAGTGATCTGGTCCTCCCACCGGACAGTTAGTGTCTGGAATCAGAGACCACATGTTATCATCTCTGCACTTCCAGCCCCTAGCATGGTTCCTAGCCCACAAGAGGCATTCAATATATGCTAATTGAAGGAAGGAAGAATTACAATGATGGTAAAGGCAACAGTGGTAAGATGTGATTGACTGCTGACATATAGTAGGTACTCAATAAATGGTTGTTCAATCCTTGAATGATCACCACTACCATTGTCACTGCCATTACCACCACCACCACCACCGTTACTGCCACTTCCACCACTAGGACCACCCCTTACACTTGCAGGGCCCAAGCAAGAATGCATGTGAAGACTACGTATCACATCCTGAATATTTAAAAGTTATAAATCAAACAAAACTATTACATGAATATGTTTTGTGTTCCTACCTTGACAATTATAACTTCTTCACGGCCTGGAAGGCCAAATTCAAAATTAAAATTTTCTGACTTCTCTGAATTCTTGGCCAGAATATGTAAACCCAGGGAGAGCCAACCCTTAACCCCTGGTTTCCAGCTGTTGGCCCACCTCTCTCCTCATTTCATCTCCATCCTCTACTGTGAGGGGTCCCGTACACACACGTATGGACACCCCAATCTGCATGTCTATGGTGGTTTTAAAACATGTCCACAAATGCTTTTATACTCCTCCCATTGAGAGGTAGCCCATGTGTGGCCCATGTCCCCACCCCTTAAATCTGAGTAGGCTGTGACTCATTTGTACCAACAGAATGAAACAGAAATTATAAGGGGTGATTTCCAAGGCTAGGTCAGAAAAGGCAATGCAGCTACTGCTTTGCTTACAGAGATAACTGCTTTTGGAGCCCTGAGCCATTTGCACAAAGTCCAGCTGCCATGAGGCTACCATGCTGTGAGGAAGCCAAAACGACATAGGTGACACACACATATGCTCCACTCAACAGACCCAGCCGAGCTCTGGACCAACTATCGGAAACACCAAGCAGATATGAACATAAAGACCCCTCCAGGGGGATCCAGCCCCCAGCTTAGAGTTTCCCCAGCTGAGACCCCAGGCATTGTGGAACAGAGACAAACCATTCCCACTGTGCCATGCCCAAGTTGCTGCCCCACAGAATTCATGAGGATTGAAAAACAGTTGTTACTGGGCATGGTGACTCACACCTATAAACCCAGCACTTCGGGAGGCTGAGTTGGGAGGATCATTTGAGCCCAGGAGTTTAAGGCTAGCCTGGGCAACATAGCGAGACCCTGTCTCTATAAAAAATAACAGCTGGGTGCGGTGGCTCACGCCTGTAATCCCAGCACTTTGGGAGGCCAAGGCGGGCAGATCACGAGATCAGGAGATCGAGACTATCCTGGCTAACACGGTGAAACCCCGTCTCTACTAAAAAAACACACACACACACACACACACACACACAAATTAGCCAGGTGTGGTGGCAGGCACCTGTAGTCCCAGCGACTCAGGAAGCTAAGGCAAGAGAATGGCATGAACCCAGAAGGTGGAGGTTGCAGTGAACTGAGATTGCACCCCTGCACTCCAGCCTGGGCGACAGAGCAAGACTCTGCCTCAAAAATAAATAAATAAATAAATAAATAACAAATAACAAATTACCTGGGCATGGTAGCACACGTCTGTAGTCCCATCTATTCAGGAAGCTGAGGTAGGAGGATTGCTTGAACCCAGGAGGTCAAGGCTGCAGTGAGCTATGATCATGCCACTGTACTCCAACCTGGACAACAGAGCAAGACCCTGTCTCAAAAAAAAAAAAAAAAAAGGAAAAAGAAAAGTTGTTTGAGCCGCCAAATTCTGGGGTACTTCGTTATGCAGCAAAAGCAAATGGAACTTTTTCAAATTTCATCCAGAGCCCCAGCAAACTATCCCTCAGGTTTAGAGAACAGACCTAGGGAAGAGGAGCAGTCCAAGAAGCAGACTCAGGGCTGCTTGGGCAGAGAATTCCAGGATCCTAGGTCCCCATTGTGGTCTAGAAGGGAAGTGGGGTACACATGCCCTCCATCCTATGGACCCCTTGGGCTGTGGGTAGGAGTGCAGCTGAAAGAGACTGGGGCCCTCCAGAGGGCATGGTCTGGGCTGGGGGTCCCTCTTTCCTGGGCTTAAAGGTGGTGCTGCCCTCCTTCACCACCACTGCTACCTGCTACTACCAGCAAAGGGGATGTAATTGTCCTCTGTGTCCAACTGCATCCTCAAAAGTCTCCAGTCTAGAGAGGGAAAGAGAGACGCAAACAATGACAACAGAGTGACAAACACAGAAGAAGGCACAGGGGGGCTGTGAGAACCCATGGCCAGGGGGCAGGGAAAGGGGTGTCAGAGGAAGCTTCCTGGATGAGGGACATCCAAATAGAGACCTTAAGGAATTATTCAGGGAAGTGGAGAAGTTGTGTTTCAGTCCTAGGAAACAGTGAGGTCAGAGGCCTGGAAACAGGCAAAAGTGGTGACAGGCAAGGATACAAATAGAGATTCCATGTCATATCACATATGATCTATTACATACTATGATACGTACTCTCCATTTGCATTCTTGCCCGGGTGCTACAAATAGGAGCGGTGGTACTGGTGGTGGTGGAGGCAGTAATGGTGGTGGTGGCAGTGGTAATGGGAGTAACAATGGTAGCAGTGATCATTCCAGAGCTCAACAACCACTGATTGAGCACCTACTGTATGCCAGACATCTGGGAAGCAGCAAAAAGTTCGGCCTGGCAAGAGAGTAGTATCGGGCAGTGGAGGTGGGTGGTGCAGGAAGTGGGGGTGAGGGGAACGGGCTCTAGAGGGAAGCCTGGAGAGGCAGCAGAGGTCAGTTTCCCCAGGGCCACGAGAACAGGGCTGATATTCAGGAAAGATGGGCTGGCAGGGCTGTGAACACTGGGGCCTATCCTGATTGCCCAGGGCCTTTCCAAACCAGTAGTTACTTTGAATATCTCCCCTATTTTTGAGCCTGGAACGATTTCCAGCAGGGGAGTGACTCAAACAGATTTGTGTTTTACAAAGATCCCTGAGGCTTCTGTGGGAGAAAGACTTGGAAGGAGTCAAGAATGGAAGCAGGGCAATCGGTTAGTATTAATAAGTTATTGCAGCTACCAGTGACAGAGATGGTGGCAGTCTGGACTAGGGCATGGCAACAGAGAGGGAGAGAAGTGGGTGGGATTGCCAGCCATTTAGAGGGTAGAATCAACAGAAGCCACGGTGAGTCGCAAACAGCCCCTCACAGTACAAAGGGGAAGGAAAAGCATGGATTTCAATAGCAATTAAAATCAGCATTGTTGTGCTTCGCAGGTTATAAAGCCCTTTCCCACGCACTGGTGACATGACCCAGGGCTGGTGGAGTGAGCAGGGAAGATTTTCCTTCTGTAGGGGAGGGTCATGTGAGGAGAAAGGTTTTTTGCTGCAGCCCTCCCTTTTCTTCCGGCCTCAGATGCTGTCAGTTAAGGACATGAGCCCTGGTGCTGCAGCAGCCATCTTGTGGCCATGAGGCTGAGAATGATAAAAGCCAGGATGCTGAGGAAGGCTGTCCTGAGCCGAGTCCTCAATGACCTTGATGGCCCACACTGAACCAGTCTGGGGACCACCTACCTCCACAGTTCTTGTTAAGAAAACAACAGATGTCCTTGCAGTTTACGCCACTGTAGTGGCACTGCCATTGACCCAAACACAATGCCTCCTATACCTTTACCATTGTCATACATACCAGCTCGCTCCAGTGAGCTTTCATTCCCAACAGCCAGCACCTGCTTCTCTTTGTCAGAGGACTGCCCTCAGGCTGCCAGAGCCCACTTTGCCAGTGAGCATGGAAAACCAGAAGAGCCTGAGAATGTCCACCCCCACTCCACCCCAGGTGGCCCTTAGCCCAGACAGATGAGTATTGAGGTGCCAATCCTCCAGCTCCCTTATGCTGATGTGGATGACTCAGGAGTGACTGCACGATCTCTGGCGCTCCTCTGCAAGTCTGAGTCAAGCTCCCCTTTGTGGGACTTGGCCTGAATCACACCCTTGCCTTGCCTTCTTCCCTTCCCACTTCTCCACTCCCCTACTACTGGTTTGTCTTGGAAACACTGCCCAATACATCACTTTCACATGACTCCTCATCTCAACTTCTGTTTCTAAGAATCCCAACCTAAGACAGCCACTGTTAGTCAGGTTTTCTATACTTGCAGCCTAATGCATTCTAACAGATACAGGCCCAGCAAAGTAAAGGTCTAACAGCAACTTTGCTATGTTTCAGATGTAGGTTTCCTGCCAGCAAAACCTATCATTTTTTTAAATGTGCTAATAAGCTGATGATTAAAAACATACCTTTGTAAAGTGCTAATCCTAAACATAATAGCATTGGCAGCTAGTTACTACCAATTACTGAGCATCTCCCATGAGCCAGGCACCAGACCAAGGCTTTATTTACCTCTGTGACCTCATTTAATCTTCATTAGACCCCTATAATGTGGATACTGTTTGTATTAATTTTGTATGCTGAGTAACAAATTACCGCAAATTTAGCATATTTATTGTCTCACAGCTTCTGTAGGTCAGAAGCCTGGAAACAGACAGTTCTCTGCTTTAGGGTCTCACCAGCCTACAATCCAGGCATCAGTTGGGGCTGTGGTCTCATCAGAAGCTTGACTGAGAAAAGATCCACTCTCAAGCTCCCTTAAGTTGGAAAAATTCACCTCCTTGCAGTTGCAGGATTGAAACCCTGGTATTCTTGCTGGCTGTCAGCCAGGGTCCACTTTCAGTTCTTAGAGGTGACCCACAGTCTTGTCACGTGGCCTTTCTCATAGGCCTTCTTGCAGCACAACAGCTTACTTCTTCAAAATCAGAACTCACAGTCTCTGACTCCAGGGAGGGTACAGTTCCTCTTTTAAGGAATTTTACCTGACTAAATCAGGCCCACTCAGCATAATCTCCCTTTGGAGTAACTCAGAATCTAATAATTTGGAACCTTAATTACATCTGCAAAATCCCTTCGCCTATGCCATGTTCCAGTGGTCAGAAGCAAATCACAGGTCTTGCTCACACTCAAAAACTGAGGATGATACAGGGTGTGAACACTATGGGTGCCACACTAGGGTCTGTCTACCACACTATTATCCAAATTGTACAGTTGAGGAAACTGAGGCAAAGAAGAGTTTAGTAATTCTATCCAAGCTCATACTGCCAGTGAGTGAGGGTGGGGTGTGGTTTTAAACCCATGCACTGCAGTTCAGAGCCTAATCTCCTTTTTTTTTCACCCATTTCTCCTTTCAAGAAAGAGCCTGCACTCTTGTCTGTTACTCTGCACTGCCCAGACACTGCTCCAAATGCTTTTCCTTCCTTATGTCCCCAAATTTCCTTGAAAATACAAGGAGGAAATGGAAGCTCAAAGAGGTTGAGGAACTTTTCCAAGGTCACACAGTACTGGAGTCAGGGCCACAAACTAGGTTTATAAATCTTCCAAACCCAAGATCTTTAGAGCTTGTTCGGAAGTTTAGTAGGGGAGCATAGCTCCTCATATACCCCTGACAGAGGGATGGTCCTCCTCTATCAGGAAGGTCATCCTCTTTGACCAAGCATGCAGCTTCAGGAGGGATGCACTGGAGTGGTAAGGGAGGAAGGGGACACCTGCCTAGTCAGCCAGACCAGCCAAATCAACCCTGCGAACATTGAGGTGACAGATGTCACAGCCAGATTGCCCTCACATCAAAAACTCAAGATCTTAACCAGTGTAGAAGGCAGTCAGTGCTTTAACAGAGGAATAGTGAGTACAGAAGGAGTTCACAGGAGACAAAGAGCACCCCTTCTGGGGCAGGGTGGGGCACAGTCATAAAGAAATAACAACATATGGCTATTTGAAAATGGGGGAGAGGGAAAGGAGAAAGTATATTTCCAAGGAGGGGACAGGTCAGGCAAAGGCAAAGCAGCAGGAAAGCACAGGTGTTTCGGACTGAACAGGGGTAGGGGGTAGTTTTGGGGGCACTGAGAAAAAACACTGGAAATGTAGCCAGGTCGCAGTTTGGAACACCAAGCTGAGGGGTCAGAGTTTTATTCTGAAGACAGTGGGGAGCCACACTCCAGTGACCCCTCTCCTCTGCCCACAGGGAGCTCTCAAAGGGTGCTGAGCAGCAGCAGTCATGCACAAAAATGCCTTTACGAGGGTGAATGCAGTGTGTGGAAGACAGGACTGTTTAGGGGTCTTCCTGCCTCTGATGGCATTTCCCACTCAAGGGCATGTGTGATTCTCCCATATCCCTAGGAGGGAGGGTTGATGTGAGGCCATGACCATTTTATGAGTGAGGAAACTGAGGCCCATTGGGAGACATGGGGGCCTGTGAGGGTAACAAGGCCCAGTGGTGGGAACAAATATCCCACTTCAGTCCTGGTGCTGGGGGTATGGGGACCAGCGATTATACTTTTCCTACAGATTATGGCTCATCCATCCTCATTCATGTAACAGAATCAACATGGGGCTGTGGATTCCAAGGCCCCAAGCCCAAGGGTTCCGATTCAGGCGATGTGAGCTGGGGCCATCAACTGACCTTTTTAAAGAAGCACCCTGGTGACCCAGGGCCAGGCTATCCTTCAAGACACCCTCAAGGGTGTAAGGGTCCAAACCTCAGTGCGAGAACGCTGCTCATGATGCAGCCTTACCTGTGAGGGCCTCCTGCTCCTGCCCCTTCCTCTGGGGGTGCCTCAGCCCAGCTCAGGCCTCATCAAGTCACTGCCTCCAGCCTCAGCCCTTCAACCCCTCCTTTACACAGCAGCCCAAGTGAACTTTCCAAAAGCAAAGCTAGCCTTCTCACGGCCCAGCTCAAACCCCTCCCGTGGCTCCCCATCACACAGGTGGAAGGCCGCCTCCCCGCCTGGGCTCCCGGGTCCGGCTCCAGACAAGGCAATGCACCTGAGTTTTACTCCCCCGTTGCCTCTGCCTGGGCTGCCTTTTCCCGTGTACCGGGGGACCCCTCCTCAACCTCACCTAAGACGCAGCTCCCTGCCCCCTAGAAAGGCTTTTTGTCCCTTGCCCCAGAGCTAGAATTCCTGCTGACCTTCTGTTTCTTACGTAAACCTCGCAGCAGCACTCTAAGGGCTGGCTCCGGCGAATGCTATTAATAATGGGGAAATGGAGGCTCAGAGCGTCAGTAATTTGCCCCAGGTTTCTCTGCTGTAAAAGGTATGATTCGAACTCCAGACAGCCGCCCCTGGAGGGCTCTACTTCCCGCGGCTGCCAGCAGGGGTGCGCGGAGCCGCGGGGATCCGAGAGGCGGGGGCCGCGGTAGGGGCGCTGGAAGAACGGGGGCTTTGATTCCCATCTCCCGGCGCAGACCCAGACGCTAATTAAAATCGCCTGGGCCGCGGGGGCGGCGGGGCGGGCACAAAGCCGGCTTTGACCGGGCGGCGGCGGCCCTGGCGGCGAGGGGGTGCCCAGCCCGGGGAGGGCCCCTGAGGCCACGGCGCCCGCCCCCACCCGCCCGGCTGCGATCGCTCCCGGGAGCCACCCTGGGCAAGGCCCTGCCCACTAGGGCCTCAGCTTCCCCTTCTCTCACAAGACAGCGGTGTCACTAGGAATGAACGCTTATTGGGCGCTTACTGTATTCCAGGGCCTGGACTGAGGCTTCTCCCACTTGGTTTTATGTCATCCTCCCTGCTCTATTAATATCCCCATTTTACAGATGAGGCCCAGAGAGGTTGAACACCTTGCCCGAGGTCTCACAGGTTTAAAGGAAAGAGCAAGGCCTAGAGTCCAGCAGAGGGAGAGCAGGGTTTGGGGCAGCTGGGTCACAGGAGGTGGGTGTAGCAAGGATAATGTTCCTGCTCAGAGCCCGCTCACTGCCCATCAAGCTCCTCTTTGAGAGTGAGCTCCCAGCACCTGGGTATTGAAGCCGAGCCTTCGACTGAACCAGTGGGGGCCCTCTGAGCTTCCTTCCAGGCCGGGCCATTAGGGTGCCTCAGTGTGCTGGAGTGTCACTGCCCTGAAAGGAAAGCCTTTTCTGGGCTGCACTGGGCATTGGGGGTGGGGTCCAAGTACTGCCAGTGCTGGCAGAGGAGCAGGTCTGTGTGGATGGGTGGGAACCAAGAAAAGATGGGAGCTTCTTCCTTGGGAGCCCCCACGTTTGGAAGAATCTCCTGGCTTCTACAGTCATTGAATCACCAAATCTTACTGGTCTTTGCACTTGCACCCGCCCTGTGCTTCTTTCACTCACTCTTCCCTGGATTCCTACTCATCCTTCAGTTCTCAGCTCAGAGCAAGTGATACCCTCCCAGCACCCATCACTTCATACCATCACTTCTTCATCCCAGCACCCATCACAGTGGTCACGGTACGCTCAAGGCCTTGGCCCTTTCTGCCTGACCCGGAGCCCTGAGGACGGGACTGTATCAGCTTGCCCCCCCTCTCAGCCACCAGGTCCCTCCCTTCATAAACGGGCCCAGGAAGATGCATTGGGGAGTGTTTCCTCTGGTGCCTCCAGATCAGAGCTCAGTCAAGGCCTGGCTGAAGGTCTTGGGATGAGAGTGGGCATGGTCAGAGAAATACAGAAGCCTGATGGGGGGCCCAGGCTCACTGCCTAAGGAGGTGACTGACAGGGCGGCTGACAGTGTCCATCCAATAACATGGCACCAATGGAGTGTCCTGTGGCCGGGAGTCCTGCCTCCCTTCTGAGACTGGTCCTCTGGTAGCCTCAGCTCTATGCCTCTCTTCCTCCCTCAAGCTAGCCCCTCAGTCCCCATTTGCCCTGTCTCTGCAGTTGGCTGGCTGGAAGGGCTTCGACCTGGATAGGAGTCCCCCACTGATCCCAGCCACCTGTGAGGAGGAGAACAAGGCAGGAGGGAGGGTTTCTCCCAGGCTCTCCCCGTCCCGAAGACCTGGGAGCCAGAGCTTGGACAGAGACACTATTAACACAAAATTTGCAAACATGGCTTCTAAAAATAGCTCTGGCTGGCAAGGCCCACCTGGCACAGACTGCACCTTTGCGGCTGCTGGCCTGCTCCCCTTGGAGTGTGGGCCATCAGTCTGTCAGCAGACATGTCACTCTGCCCTCTTCCCCCAGGGGACGGGGCAGCCACAGCCTTGGGTGGGATCCAGGGGAGAGACCCTCGTGAAGACGAGACTTGTCCCAAACTAATGAGGGGGAGAGGAAGGATGTGCAGTGTCAGGAGGAAGACAGTCTTGGCGATAAGGTGGATTGAGGAGACAGCACTGCCCACAGGGAGCTCTCAAAATGGATGGGGGGCAGGACACAAATGTATGAAAGAAGACCAAGCAGCATTTAAACTCCTGCAAATGAAAGTAGCCAAGACGAAGAAGGAAAGCCTGCGCAGAGAAGGGCAGGGCCAGGAGAGCAGTTCCATGATCCTTATAGACCCAGATGGGGCTGGGCATCTGGTCACCCCCCAGAAAATCCTCAGGACCTCAGAGCCAGGAAGGAATCCGAAAGCTCACCTTGTCCAACCCTTTTATTGGACACATGAGAAAACTAAGGCCCAGGTTGTTGAGCCTTGCCCTAGGTCCCTCCACACGGGTCTGCTGGCCTCATGCCATTTCCACCAGGCCCCTGGACCTCCCTCTTTGCTGGCTGATGGAATGACCATAATTAATGATTCTCAGAATGCTCCTTTTCCATTGTCAGTTTATTGAGAAAAGTTTTACTGAGTACCTATTGTGTGCCACACACTGGGTTCACAAAGCTGAACTGGACAGGCAGGACCCTACTTTCCAGGTTAATGGCAACACCCACTTGTGTGTACAGAGCTCTGCTGTGCATTCACATCAATTCACAGAATGGAACACAGTTTCCCAGCTTACAGCTGAGGAACCCGAGGCTCACGGAACTGTCATCAGCAAAGTTGGGGCCAGAGCCTCCCCAGGTTGCCGCAGTAGGCCTTGGGTTGCCTCTGAGTCAGTGGGGACAGGCCTGTAGGAGGCCAGTCAGTCACGTGCTCCTGGAAGCCTCCTGTCCCGGATGCCACCATGAAGGAGAGCTGAGAGGTCGCTGGAGGCCCCGGGACCGGAAACACGTGATTCCGCTGCAGTGGCCTGCTTTTGGTTGGGCTCAGTGGCATACCCGGACACATGACATAGGTAGACTCCTGCCCTCGCAGAGGTCATGGGGAAGCCCTGCTGCTCCCTATTGGGTAGCTTCTAGTAGTCCTCCCTAGCCCCCCTCATGAATTCATCAGACCACACACAAATGCCCACTCCTGGAGTGGGAAAATAAAGCAAGAGCTGTTGTCTTCCTCCCCACCCTCACACAGGCTCCATCGGGGTCTATGGAGGGGAGGGGCATAGTGGTCAGTAGATGCGAAGCCACCTGACCTCCCTCAAGGGCCCCTGTCTATGCTCGTCCCTCACAACAACCCCTGGGAAGTGCCCATCTGAGTTCTTTCTGTAGGCACCCCATGCTCACCCTCAGTGAGGACCTGTGTTCCTTTCTCCTCTTTTTCTGGCATCACGGTGAATTCTCTGCAGTGGGTTCATTCAAGGTGGGGCCTGCACATCCGCTCCAACCATTCCCCCATACCCCCAGGGGCACATCCCCACATCTACAACTCCTTGCTTGCTGCCCAGAACTTTCCAGAACACCATGATGCAATGCTTGCCTAAGTCTCCACATCCATCACACACCTTGTGGGCTGACGGGGCCCTGACCACAGGTCCAGGAAGTAGCCAGCTATTTCACTCTGCTCACAGACTCTGGAGATCCATCGGCCACAGAGAACTCTCCCTGCCTTAGAAGGCCCGCTCCGTGCACAGCCCCATCTGATGAAAATGGCCACTCTGAACATATGATTGTCATTTTGAGTTAGATGACCCTTCCACCCTAGCCACACCTGAGCAAGGGCCACATCTCTGGGCTAGACCTAAGAGAGGTGTGTGCTCTGTGAGGCAGCCCAGCTCTGGAACACTGAGGGTAAGTAGAGGCAAAACCTAACCTGAGGGCACAAAGCATGTTGGCAGTCATGCCTTCCCTAATACTTTGTTCTCATGAAACGGCTCCCCATTCCCTTTCACAGAGGCAGGGCTGGGCAGGTATTTGCCCAGCACAGGCCACTGACCAGCCAGAGGTGGGGAAAGTCCCAGCTTATAGGCCCCCAGAGCCTGAGGAGGCCCGTGGGAAGGGTCTGCCAGTGAGGTGATGAGCTCACTGTGCTCCCTCCAGGGAGCTATCCTGGGGCCGGCTCAGAGCACTGGGCCAATGGGAATGGAAGGGACAAAGCACACAGAGGGCTGCCTTGGTGTCTGAGCCTTCCCCAGTTCCAGGCCACACATGTCCCCCAGAACTACTCCCAAGGTGCCCTGAGAGAGCCTGTGTCCCTTGCATCCAAAATGCTGGTCTAGCAAACAGATCCTTTCTCTTCCGGGTTTAAGTGGGAGACCCAGCAAGCGTGAAGGAAAGAGAAGCAGACCCAGTGTGAGGCTGGAGAAGGAGCTAGGGCTGCTGCTGCTCTGGAGGGCACTGAGGAGCCACCGGGCCAGCAGGGCTGCAGTGTAGACACTGTCATCAAAAGGCCGTGCCACTGGAGGAGTCCTGTGCTCCCTCACCATCCCCACAGTACCTCAGGGGCTCTCTGTTCCTTGTAGCCAGAACAACCCAAACATGCCACTGGACTCCTGCAAAAACCCTTGGGCCGGAAGGGAGAAGGCCCCATGGCATGAACTGCAGGGTGACCTAAATAAGTCACTCAGTCTCTCCGAAGCTCAATTTTCCCATCTGGAAACTGGGGAGACCAATCCCAGTTTCTCCATATCCTCCCACAAGACATGGTGTTGGCAGGAGGCGGGGGCTGTGAGAATACAATGAGATCACAAACTGGAAAACACATGGAGACTCGGCCTCCAGTTACAAGTGATTCGTCATTTATGACCTTATCTGCACGAAAACACCAAATGGCAAATCCTTGCCTCTGCCCTCCCTCAGGTTAAAAAGATTATTCTGTCATGTGGTCAATGGATACAGGAGAGTCTCCCTTGGGTGCCTGACTCCATTTGGGGGTGGAGGTCTCCACATCCATCAAACACCTTGTCTGGACAGGCAGGCCCCTGCTTTCCAGGTTAATGGCAAGACCCCAGCACAAGCCTCCCAGGGCTCACAGTCTGAGATGATGAGATTCACATACACAGAATTGCCACCATATTTTGGTGCCAGCCCCGAGCAATGTGTTTTATACATAATGCCAGCATCAGTAGATCAGCCCCATCGCTCGGTGGTGCTATCCTCCGCCCTTACTCTATGATGAGGAAACAGAGCTCAGGGAGGTGGCTGAGAGGCTTGTCCAACATCACAGTTGGGGAAGGTGGGCTGGAACCCAGGACAAGCTGAGTCTGACGCCTTTGGTCTTCCCAGCACCCCTGGCTGCCTGTGAGGCTGTTGAAAAAGGGTTGTCGGGGAGCACTGCCTCACAATCAGTCCCTGACTGGCCCTGTGCTGGGCATGGGCATCCAGAACAGAATCTTGAGCTTTAACCCCTGAGGATCCTGTGGTGCGACCAGAGCTGGCTCAGCTGCACATCTCAGAGCTCCCAGTGCCCCAAGCCTGGTCCTGGCACAGCTGACCCCTCACCAGCAAGAACTGTATCTCCAATGTGTATGCGGCTATCTCTTCAAAAAGACTATGAGCTTGGCCAGGTGCAGTGGCTCGCGCCTGTAATACCAAAATTTTGGGAGGCCGAGGCAGGAGGATGGCTTGAGGACAAAAGTTCAAGACTGGTCTGGGCAACATAGTGAGACCCTGTCTCTACAAAAAATATTTGAAAAATTGCCAGGCATAGTGGCACGTTCCTGTAGTCCCAGTTGCTTGGGAGGCCAAGGTGGGAGGATAACTTGAGCCCCGGAGATAAAGGCTGCAGTGAGCCATGATCATGCCACAGCACTCAAGCCTGGGTGACAGAGTGAGACCCTATCTCAAAAAAATAAATATATAAATAATAAAAAAATAAGAAAAGCCTATGTGTTCCATATTTGACAGGTTAGAGAGAATAAATCCCCTCACCTTTGACTCTTCATGAAGTCGAGGTGGGAGGCTTAGCAAGGTCTAAGGAACTAGGTGCAGCTCAAGGTGTTAGCAACAGAGCCCAGCGTGAGCCCAGGGCATCTATGGGAGTCACACAGCTGCCATCTACCGTGGGTAAATGTGTGTGTCAGCCTCTGGGCTGGGTACTCTCCCTGCACTGTCTCATTTCATCTGCACATGAAATGCTATTGTTACCCAGTGTTACAGATGAAGCTATGGTGGCTCAGGGAGGTTTAGTGACTTGCCTAGGGTCGCGCAACTAGTTCACGATGGAGCTGGGCCTCAATCTGCAGCCCTTTGAATGAAGATCAAATTCTTCATCTGGCATTCAAGAACCTTTTGCAGGATGACCTCAAAAGCATCAACCAGACTGGTCTCCCTCCTCACCATACAAGCAGCTGTTTCCTCCTGTCTGGAAGGAGTGGGCTTCGGTTGATCTCTAGGACCTTGCCAGCTCTGACGCTCTTCCCCTGAATGAAGCAGCTGCAAGGCTTTCTCCCACCCCACCATGCCCTGGAGCTCCCATGCTCCAGATGAAGCAGCGGCAGTGACCAACACCACGGGCTCTTACACAACACCCCAGTCTTCTCGAAGCAGGCCTCCAGGGGTGGGGGTGGGGGGATCCAGCCCTGGTGGGTGCTCCCCCATGGGAGGGGTCTCAGGAGCACTGGAATAAGAGGCAGGAGCCTTGGCTTCTGGTTTTGCTCTGTTGTCCTCTCTGGATGACAGATGACATGGGGCAGATGGGTTGTCCTCTCCCAGCTGATTTCTTCAGCTGGAAAATGGGGGTGGGGAAGGGCTGCGTAGTCTCTCAGTGTGATTCCAGTCCTGTAATCCATGACTTTATGAATAAAATGGAAATGAAGGAATTCAGGCATTGGTGGGAAAGATGGGGGGAGTTTTAGAATCCTTGGAAAGCAGGGCCTGTGGCAGGAAGTAGAGTTGCTCTCTCCACCTGGGCCGCTGCTTGCCCATAGAAGAGGAGCTGGAGCACAGAGGAGATGGGGATTGACGCGACAAGGCAGAGAAGCTGAACTACAAGGAAGGGAGAGGCTGAGAAAGAGGGAGAGCACAGAGAGCACAGAGGTCAGGCGGGTGGGAAGAGAGAGGGCAAGGGGCCACACCAAACCAGGCCCACAGCTGCACACCTGGGGCGGGCACTCCCAAGGGTAGAGTGACATTGCTGGGCCACCCAGCACCAAATGTGGGAAGGAGGAGCCAGTCCAAAGCTGTTTTTTTATAAGGCAATATTTTTGAACTACTGACTGTGGCAGGGTTGGGGACCTGCTGATGTCCCTCCTGAGCTCTTCTGGTATCAAACTGTAAAATCACAGGAACGTCAACTAAGAAAAAACAATACGCATAGAGAAAAACCTAGAAAGACCTCTTGGCAGGGAGGAAGGAAATATATTTGGTAACAGGTATGCCAGACTTCAATAATATATAGAATATCTTATTTCTTAAGCTGGAGGGTGGGTACATGGGTGTTGATCATATTATTCTTATACTTGTTCATATGTCGAAATATTTTATTTTAAAAAGAAATCTCTGTAACATTGGGTGAATGGGAAGTTAAAAAAAAAAAAAGAAAGAAAGAAAGAAAAGAAAAAGAGGATAAAAAGAAAAAAAGGAAAAAAAATCCCTGAAAGGAAATTTGTCAAAATGTTATCAGTGGTTCTTTGGGAGTATGGAATTATCATGATTGTTATTATTTTCTCTTTCCTTCTGTTATTTTCCAAATGTTCTACATTGAACAGATGTGGAAAACAATAAACCTTTAAAAATAAATAGATAATTACTCCTGCTGTGACCATAATCTCAGTCTTCAGTGGAAATTAAACACAAGTTGTTGAGCCACTGCATCCTCATACCCATTCTCTCATAGACTCAGAGGCTCAATACATCCCCAACCTTGCCGTCATTCTCCATCTCTACCCTAAAGCTGGGCTTCTCCAAAGTAAAGCTTCTAATTCTCTTAGGCCCCTAAGCCCAACAACCCTCTAAGTACAGAGGAAATAATCTGCTTTGTAATAAGAAAGATTTGAGTTTGAAACTTAGCTCCAATGCTTACTGGTTGGTCACTTAACCACTATAAATTGGTTCCCTATGTGAAGACCAAATGAAATAATACATCCAAAGCATTCAGCATCAAATTAACAATGCCTGGCCCACAGTAAGTGTGTAATAAATTCATCATTATCATCTTTATTATCATCGCTGATGACTATGCCTACCACTTCCTTTAGGACGTCTTCTTGATGCAAGAAATATCTCAGTCTGAATTGGGCACCAACTTGTCCTCCTCCTGACAAAAGATCTGGGTTCTAGTCTCAACTCTGCTACTAGCTGTGCGACACTGGGCATGTTCTTGCCCCTTTCTGCCTCAGTTTCCCCATCTGCAAAATGGAAGGCTTGACCTTCCTGCTCTAATGGTCTGTGACTAGGGTAATCATATAATTTATTCTTCAAGCCAGAATGTTTTTGAGAGCAAAAGCATGTACGATCACTCTCAGGATGACAGCTTGAAGCCAAGACAGTTCTAAGCACACTGAAAGTCTGGTCACCCCACCCTCAACAGATCTATTCCATTACCTCCTTGCCCACCAGCGTGGCAGACAGAATAAGGACTCTCAAATGGCCGGGCGCTGTGGCTCACACCTATAATCCCAGCACTTTGGGAGACCGAGGCAGGCAGATCACCTGAGGTCAGGAGTTCAAAACCAGCCTGGCCAACATGGCGAAACTTTGTCTCTACTAAAAATATAAAAATTAGCTGAGCATGATGGTGGGCACCCATAGTCTCAGCTACTTAGGAGACTGAGGCAGGAGAATCACTTGAACCTGGGAGGCAGAGGTTGACGTGAGCTGAGATCATGCCACTGCACTCCAGCCTGGGTGACAGAGGGAGACTCCGTCTCAAAAAAAAAAAAAAAAAAAAGGCAACTTCCTAGTCCCTGGAACCTGAGGATGTTAGCTCACATGGTAAAGGGAATTACAGTTGCAGATCAGCTGAACCTTGAGATGAGATTATCCCGAATTATCTCGGTGAGACCAATATAATCACAAGGATCCTTATAAACTGAGAAGGGAGACAGAAGAGGAAGTGTAGAGGGATGCATGTGAGAACTACCCAACCGGCCACTGGCTTTGAGAAGGGAAGGGGACCATGAGTCAAGGAATGCAGGAAGCTTCTAGAAGCTAGAAAAGGCAAGGATATGGAGTCTCCCCTCCAGCCTCCAGAAAGGAAGGCAGAACTGTTAATGCCTTGATTTTAGCCCAGTGAGGCCCACTTTGAACTTCTGACCTCAGGGCTATAAGAAAAGAGATATGTGTTGTTTTAAGCCAGTAAGTGTGGTGCTTTTCTTTTTTTTTTTTTTAGATGGAGTTTTGCTCTTGTTGCCCAGGCTGGAGTGCAGTGGCGTGACCTCAGCTCACTGCAACCTCCGCCTCCTGGGTTCAAGTGATTCTCCTGCCTCAGCCTCCCAAGTAGCTGGGGTTACAGGTGTGTGCCACCACGCCCAACTAATTTTTGTATTTTTAGTAGAGATGGGGTTTCATCATGTTGGCCAGACTGGTCTCAAACTCCTTGATCTCAGGTGATCTGCCTGCCTTGGCCTCTTAAAGTGCTGGGATTACAGGCATGAGCACCGCACCCGTGTGGTGATTTGTGACAAAGCAATTGACAATGAATATGCCCAGTTTGGCTCAGGTTCAGTGATCCCTTTGTTTATTTTCTTCCCTACCCCCCTCTTCTTTTCACAGGTGTTGAGTGGGTCCCTTTGGCTTGCTGCTCTATGAATGCTGTCCTTCGTGCATGAGAGAACTAGTCTAAGCTCCCAAAGAGCTGGATGCTAATCCCTGTCCTGACACTAACTCACCCTGGGACATTAAACAGGTCAAAAACCTCCTCTTGGGCCTTTCCGTCTGTAAATGGAGGCAAACACTCCCTGCCTTATCTATCTTTGTGTGTGTTGGGTCGGGGGTGGGCTGACATTCAATCAACACTTACCGACTCATTCTATGTTCAGTTCTGAACTGGGGGCTGGGACACCAAGATGAACCAGATCTAGTCCCAACCCCATCCCACGCAAGAAGTTTAAGAAGCTCCCATTCTGGATGGGGAAATGGTTATGTGAGCAGATAATTCACATGCAATGCAAGGACGTAAAGATAGATGATTATGCAAGTACAGAGAGAAATATACAGGCCTACCTGCTGAGGCCATGGTCAGGGAAGGTTTCCTGGGAAAGGTGACAGCACAGCAAGGCCCTAAAGAATGAGCAGGAGTTAGCAAAGCAGATAAGGAGGGTGGGGGAAGAGGAGGGAAGAGTAGCCCACGCAGAGGTAGCAGCAGAAGCAGAACCCCAGAGATGTGAATCAGCACAGCGTGGGGACAGACGTGCAGGCAGTTTGGTGGTGCTGGCTTGGAAACTGTGTGTATAAAGGGGATTAAGTGGGATGATGGCCAAAGGCATGACGTGAGCGTAAGGCTGCATTATCAGTCTGTGTCTCCCAGACCAGGGCTGGGACAGGAGATGGTACGTAACCAAAAATTCCTCTTGACCTAGCTTGAAGTGATCTCTTCTGTCTCATCCTCACATTCCCCCCCAGACATGTGCCAAAGGCCTGGCAGCTTCCCCAGACTACTGGGGGGATGAGGCCGTGCAAAATTATAGCCACTACGACGAGGCCGGCGTGACCTCAGGAGCTGGGTTTCATCATTCTGAAATCATGCTCCTGGCCTTAGTCAGAGCCAGAGAGGTGGAGGGGAGAGGGTGGGAAAGCGAAGCGGGTGGCAGCAGATTTGGGCGAGGTGCCAGGGCTGGAGAAGCAAACAGCTGGGACCAGAGCAGGGGGTGAGAGACCAGCTCAGATGCTGTCCTTCAGGCTGCGTGACCTCAGGCCAGCTCCTTGCCCTTCCTGGGTCTCTCTAAGCAGCACAGGTTCTTGGTTCCCAAGGTCTGTTCCCACTGGAGCCTCCTTGTGGAAGGCAAGAACCTCAGGGCCCTTTCTTGTCATTTCTGTGGATGTGGCCCTTTGTGAGGAGGAGCACTAGCAGGCTTGCCAGGGTTTGAGGCAGGGCCCCACCAGGAGGCTGCTCTGAAACACCCACACTTCCAGGACAGTGGTACCTTTGTGAATGGAACTGGCTTCTGTCAGGCACAAACCTATAGAGAGATCTCTAAGCTCTGGGTTACGCAGCCCACACTGCCCAGAGGTGCTTCCTATTTATGTTCTGTATCCTCTTGGGTTGTTTAAGCTGTAGTTCCTGGGTGAGGCTGGGTGTATTCATTTGCTAAGGCTGCCAATAATAAAGACTGGTGACTTAAACAAGAGGCATATGTCTCCTCACAGTTCTGGAGGCTGGAAGTCTGAGATCAAGGTGTTGGTAGCGCTGGTTTCTTCTGAGGCTTCTCCTTGGCTTGTAGTTGGCCGTCTTCCCTCTGTGTCCTCACATGGTCTTCACTCTGTGCCTGTCTGTGTCCTAATCTCTTCTTATAAGGACACCAGTCATAGTGGATTAGGGCCCATCCCAATACCTCATTTTACCTTAATTACCTCTTTAAAGACCCCATCTCCAAATACAGTCACACCCTCAGGTACTGGGGGTTAGGAATGAAATGTGTGAATTTGGGGGAACACAATTCAGTCCATAATCCTGGGCTTTGGGGTCACCACTGGAGCTTTTCTAAACACAGATGTTGGGGCCCGCCCCAGAGATTCCGACTGTAAGTTCCATGAAGGCAGGGGCTTTGCCCATTGCTGTGTCCCTGCTACCTAGAACAGTGTCCACATGTGCTATGTGCTCGAGAAACATTTCCGGAATGGATGCATGATCTAGTAAACTTGGGATGGGGCCCAAGTGTTTGTCATTTAGAAAATTCCATGGTGGATTCTGATTCATCATTGGGTGAAAAACCCTGAGATTGGATTGGGTTTCATCCTTCCTGTTGCTGGATGGGAAGCCTCACCCCCAGGAAGGAAAAGAAATACCAGGCCTGGCACTCCACAAAGAACATGCACTCGTGGGACCTGCCCTGGCACCTCTCCAGGAGGCCCAGGACACGAGAGAAATGGGAGAGTCCTCTGTCCCCTGGCATTTATAAGCTAGGAGGGGGTTTCTAAAAGGCACATGGGATCCTATCTCCCCTGCTCAAAACTCTTAAATGGTTTCCCTGTCATGAATGGGATCAAGTCCAAACATTCACCTGCCTGCAGCACCCTTCTCGTATGGCCTCTGCCAACTCCGCTCCCTCACCTCTGCCACTCCCGCACAGGCTGTGGTTTAAGTCACACCAAATTCAGCACTGTTCCCTGAGCCCATCATCCCTGTTACCGCTCATCTTAGCACGAGCTTCCTGGGATGACTTTCCCACCTTGTCTGTCTAGGAAATGTCTTCTCATCTTTTAAAAAGCCATTTGATGGCCAGGCGCGGTGGCTCGTGCTTGTAATCCCAGCACTTTGGGAGGCCGAGGTGGGCGGATCACCTGAGGTCAGGAATTTGAGACCAGGCCAACCAACATGGTGAAATTCTGTCTCTACTAAAAATACCAAATTAGCTGGGTGTGGTGGTGGGCAACTGTAATCCCAGCTACTCAGGAGGCTGAGGCAGGAGAATTGCTTGAGCCTGGGAGGCAGAGGTTGCAGTGAGCTGAGATCGCGACATTGCACTCCAGCCTGGGCGACAGAGTGAAACTCAAAAAGAAAAACCTCAAAAAAAGTTTGTTCAGGATCT
>NW_012105410.1:228250-233507 GCF_000951045.1 Mandrillus leucophaeus
AAAAAAAAAAAAAAAAAAAAAAAAAGCCATTTGAGCTTGCTGAGGCCTTCCCTTAACCCGCCCCAACTGCAGGGAGAGGGTGCATCCTCTGGGCCCCTGGAGTCCTCTTGTTTTTCCCTCTGTCATGTGCCCATTACGCTGGTGGCAGATGCCCATTCTGACATCTCCTCCACCAGCCTGGGAGCTCCTGATGGCAAGGCTGCGTTGGTAAGGGGTGTCTGTGCCCCGGCACCCTGACAGGGCATGGCTTGGCATCTAAATCCTCAGTAAGGTTGTGCTGACTGAAGGATGAACATTGAAGGGACAAACAAATGCTCCGGCAGGAAGCGTCAGGAGGGACAGGAGAAGCTCCAATACAGGGCCTGGGTAGAGTTGTTTTTCAAAAAGTAGCGTTCTCTCAGTCCCTCTCAGACCCACAGTGGCAGAGCTGGGCCTGCAGTTGTGGCTCCCAGCCGAGCCTCAGCTACCGGCCTCTGTTCTCTGCTGGCTCCCTGGGAGCTTCCCTGCGGCAGCTCAGGGCAGGGGATGCTCTTGGAGCTGGCCAGTGGGCACCAAGCAGAGTCAGGGAGCAGAATCGTAGCCTCAGGTGGGGACCTCAGAGCAGTAGGGCTGGCCAGGAAGCTCTGAGAAGGGGGAGAAGGCAGCAGCCCCAAGGAGAAGAGACTGGAAAATAACAGCCAGGAGCTAAGAGGGTGGGAAGGGGAGGGTTGGACAGCTGGGAGGCCAGAGACCTGATTTCTGCTCCCAGCTCCATTGTGCTGCCTCAGAGAAGCTCCCCGACTCTAACCTTTAGCAAGTTCCTGCCCGCTCTGGGCCTCAGGTTCCTTAATCGAAAATGAAGGAGGAGCTGGACTAGAACGTCTCTAAGATTCTCTCTAGCTTTGGCCAGGAAGATTTGGGGAAAGTGTGGCCACCTTAAAGGTGCAATTGAGGGGACTGCCCCCGGGCTGGCACACAGATTGCAGGGGCTCATATCCAGCCAGGCATTTGGGGGACGTGTCTCTGGGCCTGGAAAGAACTGGAAGCAGTCCCCCAAGCCTCCTGCACTGGACTTTGTCCTGCGGTTCTGGCAGGCTCAATGTGGCCCTCAACACTAATGAGGCTGGCCACCTGGGAGCCATAGAAACTTGGCCTGGCCAATTTTGCCATAAAGCAGTGGTCTCTTCTCTGCCTAACCCTGAGGTGATGCTCCTGAACGTGGCTTGGGGGCCAGGCAGCACCCTTCATGGGCCACCTGGGGCTCTGAGGAGAACATCTGGTTGGGCAGGGCCTGATGGACGTTCCAAGCTGCAGGGGCAAAGGGCCCAGGTCTCTGGCCATGTGGACGGCCTCAGTTGGCCCTGCACTCCCTGGGTCCTATCCCGCCAGGACAGGGCCTGCTGTCCTGGGCCTGTGCCTGCAGCAATTCCCTGGGTGGTGATTTCAGATTCAATTGGTGAAGACAGGCCTCCTGGGATGAGCCAGTTGGCCCCTCTCTGTTATTTGCTTCTCAGAGTTGGAAAAACTACGCCGTGCACCTGGCAGTACTTGTGGCTGCTGGTTTTTCTTTTTTTTAAAGAAACAGAAAGTAGCCCCTGTGCTTACTGCAACCAAATCCATTTTATCAGCCTCCTGCATCTCCCACTGCAATAATAATAATCCCTTACATTTGAGGAGTCTTTTGAGTGGTTTACAAAGCACTTTCTTGTGCATTCTCCCTTTTGGTCCATGTAATAATTTTGGGAGGGAGAGAGGGCTGGCATTATTGTCCCTGGTTACAGGTGAGGAAACTGAGGCACTGACAGTAAAGTCAGCTTCCCAAGGTCACACAGCAAGATGGCGCTAAAGCAGAGACCCTGGGTCCTCTGACTCAAGTCTTGTCCCCGCACCACACACCCCTCTTTATCATTTGAATATCCAGGCTCTCAGAAACCCTCTTCTAAAAAATAGAAAGGGCAGAAGGCCCAGCTCTTTTTATTCTAAACTTTTTCTCTTGGTGAACTTAACCATCATGTCACTTGAAACTACCACCTCTAAGTCAGTGATTCTTAAATCTGTGCTTCTGAGGCTTGAGATCTTCAGATCCTACCCTACCTCTCCAACCGCCCGCTGGGCATTTCCACGTAATGTTCCAAAATGTCTAGTGAGTGGGACTGCATGTCCAGCACCAGTATAAAAAAACAACACAACAGAAAGGAAAACTCTATATATCTTCCATTTTCTCCCATTATACTCCCTAACCCCATTCTCCCTCCTAGCTACTCCAGGCCTCTTTAATGTTCCCACCCACCCTTACTCACCCAGCTTAAGAAAGCTCAGTAGTACCTTAGCCTTATTTTTCCTTCACCTTCTAAATCCAGTTGGCCCTGTACTGGGTATTTTACTTAATACATTTATTCATCCAGCAAATACTGATTGTATGCTATACCTTTCCCATCTATTCTGGGTCCCCTTGCTACGTGATATGTAGTCGTTTTTGTCTGCCTTCTTTCACTTAGCATAATGTTTCAAGGTTCATCCATGTAATGGTATATATCAATATTTCATTCCTTTTAGGGTTGGACAGTATTCCATTCTAATGATATATCATATTGTATTTATCCATTCATCACCTTATAGACATATGGCTTCGTTCTATTTTTTGGCTATTATGAATGATGCTGCTATGAACATTTAAACATTTATGTACAAGATTTTGTATGAATGTATGTTTTATTGCTTTTCAGTACATATATAGCAATGAAATTTCTGGGTCATAGTGTAACTCTATTTAACATTTTGAGGAACTGCCAAAGTGTCCCAAAGTGCCTGCACCATTTTATATTCCCACCAGCAGTGGATGAAGGTTCCAATTTATCCACAGCCGCATCAACACTTGTTATTGTCTCTTTTTATTTACAGCAATTCTAGTGGGTGTAGTGATTTCTCATTGTGATTTTGATTTACATTTCCCTAATGACTGTTTTCCCTAATGACTAACGATGTTGATGTTTTGATGTTTGTTGTCATTTGTATACATTCTTTGAAGAAATGTCTTTTCAGACCCTTTGCCAATTTTTCAGTTGGGTTGTCTTTTCGCTATTGAGTTGTAAATGTTCTTTATAGATTCTGGATATAATTCTCTTGTCAGAAAAATGATTTGCAAATATTTTCATCCTTTCTTTGGGCTGTTTTTTCATTTTTTGAGAGTGTCCTTTGAAGTCCAATTTATCTTCTGTTGCTTATGCTTTGGTGTTGTGTCTAAGAAAGGTTTTCCTAACCCAAGGTCACAAAAATTTACCTGTTTTCTTCTAAGAGTTTTATAGTTTTAGCTTTTACATTCAGGACTACGGTCCATTTTTAGCTAAATTTTTAAATTTTATTTAAAAACTTTAAATTGCAGTAAAATATTCATGACATAAAATTTACCATCTTAATTGTTAAGTATACAGTTCAGTAGTGTTAAGAACATTTGCATTGCTGTGTAACCAATCTCTAGAACTTTTAATCTTGCAAAACGGAAACTCTATGCCTATTAGACAATTCTCCATTCCTCCCTCGCCTAGCCCATTAATTTCTATGTATGGTGTAAGAAAGGGGCCTAACTTTATTCCTTTGCATGTGGATATCCAGTTGTCCCAGTATCATTTGTTGAAAAGAATATTCTTTCCCCCATTGATGCCTGGGGTGCCTCATTGATTTTTTTTTTTTTTAAGCACTTTTAAACATCAATTGCCCATAAATGTAAGTTTTAATTCTGGACTATCAATTGTTTCACTGATCTAGATATCTACTGTTATGCTATAACCAGCCTGTCTTGATTACTGTGGTTTGTAGTAAGTTTTGAAATCAAGAAGAATTTCTCCACTTTTGTTCTTCTTTTTCAAGATTGTCTTGACTGTTCTTGGTCCCTTGCGTTTGCATATGAATTTTAGGGTCAGCTTGTCAATTTCCGGGAAAAAAAAAAAAAAAAGAAATCCAGCTGGGATTTTGATAGAGATTGCGCTAAATCTGTAGATCAATTTAGGGAGTATTGCCATCTTAAGGATACTACTAAGTCTTTTGATTCATGAGCATTGAAGTGTTTCCATTTATTTAGGTCTTCTTTCTCCTTCCTTTCCTTCCTTCCTTCCTTCTCTCTCTCTTTTTTTTTTTTTTTTTTTTGGCAGAGTTTCACTCTTGTTGCCCAGGCTGGAGTACAATCTCAGCTCACTGCAACCTCCACCTCCTGGGTTCAAGCAATTCTCCTGCCTCAGCCTCCCAAGTAGCTGGGATTACAGGCACCCACCACCAAGCCTGGCTAATTTTTGTATTTTCAGTAGAGATGGGATTTCACCATGTTGGCCAGGCTGGGCTCAAACTCCTGACCTCAGGTGATCCACCCGCCTTGGCCTCCCAAAGTGCTGGGATTACAGGCATGAGCCTTCAAATGGCTTTTTAAAAGATGAGAAGACATTTCCTGACAAACAAGGTGGGAAAGCCATCCCAGGAAGCTGGGATTAGAGGTGTGAACCACTGCACCCTTTAAACAATGCTTTGTAGATTTCAGAATTTATATAAGCTTTGAACTTCATTATATGTATTCCTGAGTACTTTTAAACTTTTTGATACCATTGTAAATGCAATTGTTTACTAATTTCATTTTCAGATTATTTCTAGCTTGTAGAAATATAACTGGTTTGTACATTAGGCTTGTACCCTAAAGCCTTGTTGAACTTATGTATTGGGTTTAATAGGTTTTTTAGTGGATTCTTTAGGATTTTCTATATAGAAGATCACGTCATCTGAATATAGAAATAGTACTTCTTCCTTTCTAAAATGAATCCCTTTTCTTTTTCCTGCCCAATTGCCCTGGCTACAGCCTCCAGTACAATGCTGAATATAAGCAGTAAGAGCAGACTTCCTTGTCTTGTTTTTGATCCTATGGGAAAGTTTTCAGTCTTTCACCATTAAGTATGATGTTAGCTGTGGGTTTTTGTTGATACCCTTTATGAGGTGGAGGAAGTTTCCTTCTATTTCTAGTTTTTTTTAGTGTTTTTAAAAAATTATGAAAGGGGCCAGGCATGGTGGCTCATGGCTGTAATCCCAGTGCTTTGGGAGGCCAAGGCGGGCAGATCACCTGAGGTCAAGAGTTTGAGACCAGCCTGACCAACATGGCAAAACTCCCTCCACTAAAAATACAAAAATTAGCCAGGTGTAGTGGTGCATGCCTATAATTGCAGCTACTCGGGAGGCTGAAGCAGGAGACTTGCTTGAACCCGGGAGGCAGAGGTTGCAGTGAGTTGACATCTCGCCACTG
>NW_012105410.1:233618-321562 GCF_000951045.1 Mandrillus leucophaeus
GAGAGAGTCTCACTCTATTGCCCAGGCTGGGGTGCAGTGGCACAGTCTCGGCTCACTGCAACCTCCACTTCCTTGGTTCAAGTGATTTTCATGCCTCATCCTCCCAGGCAGCGGGCACAACAGGCGTGCAGCCCCATGCCCAGCTGATTTTTATTTTTATTTTATTTTTGAGATAGAGTCTCACTCTGTTGCCCGGGCTGGAGTTCAGTGGTGTGATCTCAGCTCACTGCAACCTCTGCCTCCTGGGATCAAGCAATTCTCCTGCCTCAGCCTCCCAAGTAGCTGGGATTATAGGCATGTGCTACCATATCTGGCTGATTTTTGTATTTTTAGTAGAGACAGAGTTTCAGCATGTTGGCCAGGCCGATCTCAAACTCCTGGCCTCAAGGGATCTGCCCGCCTGGGCTTCTCAAAGTGTTGGGATTACAGGCGTGAGCCACCATACGCAGCTCTGATTCTGAGATGATTATGTGGTTTTTGTCCTTTATTCCATTGATAAGGTTTACTATATTAATTGATTTTTCAGATATTAAACCAACCTTAAATTCCTAGGATAAATCCCTCTTGCTCATGGTGCAAAATCTTTTTTATATGTCACTGGATTCAGTTTGGTAATTTTTTTTGAGGATTTCTGCATCTATATTCATTAGGAATATTAGTCTGTAGTTTTCTTATGATGTCTTTGTCTGGTTTTGGTGTCAGAGTAATACTGACCTCATAGAGTAAGTTGGGAAATGTTCTCTCCTCTTCTGATTTTTGGAAGAGTTTGTGAAGAATTGGTATTAAATCTTCTTTAAGTGTTTGGTAGAATTTATACTTTTTATTGCTGAGCTATACTCCATTATATGAATATACCACAATTTATTCATCCATTCACCTGTTGATAGATAGTTGGGTTGTTTCCAGTTTTAGAATAAAGCTGCCATGGATATTAGTGTACAAATCTTTGTATGGATGTATGTTTTCATTTTCTTGGGTAAATATTTACAGTGGAATTGCTGGGTCATTTGGCAGATGCATGTTAACTTTATGAGAAAGTTCCAGACCAATTTTCAAAGTGGTTGTGTCACTCCTACCAGCAACGTATGAGACTTTTGCTTACGCTCTACAATCTTACCACTTAAGCTGTTGCCACCCTTTGATTTTAGCCATTCTAATGGGCATGTAGTGATATCTCAATGTCATTTTCATTTACATTTTGCTGAATAATAGTATTAAAACACATTTTCATGTGCTTATTAGCCATTGGTATATCTTCCTTTATTCAGTGCTGGTTCTTATTTTTTGCCCATTTTTTTAAAAATTAGATTTTAATTGGGTCTTCTTAATATTGAGCTGTATAAGTTTTTTTTACATTTTCTAGATAAAAGCCTTTTGTCAAATATATAGACATAGAGAGAGATATGCATGGTGATAACTTACTCTCATTCTGTGGCTTTCCTACTCATTTCTTAATGGTGTCTTTTTCTTATCAGAAGCTTTAAATTTTGATGAATTCCATTTTATTGACGTTTCTTGTATGGTTATTGCTTTCTGGGTCCTAAAAAAAGTTTGACTATTCAAAGATGATGAAAATGTTCTTCTATGTATTTTCTTCTAAAAAACATTTTAATAGCCAGTTGTTCCAGCATTGCTTGTTGAACAGACTTTTCTTTATACATCAAACTGCTTTTCCTCCTTGGATGAAAATCAACCACTATTTATGGACTAACTATTCTGTCCCATTGATCTATTTTTTCTATCTTTATGTCAACACCACACTGTCTTGATTACTGTGGCACTACTGTAAGTCTAGAAATCAAATGTAAGTTCTTCACCTCTGTCTTATTACAAGACTGCTTTATACTACATCTTTTCCATTTCCATGCAAATTTTAGAACTTCAACTTATGAATTTCTACAAAAAATCCTACTGGAAATTTGATTGGCATTGCTTTGAACCCATTTATCCATTTGGAGAGAACTGACAAGTTAACAATATTGCATTCGTCCAATCTACAAATGTGTTACATTTCTCCATTAATTTAGTTTCTTTAATTTCCCTCATCAAAGACAGAGCAAGACACCTGAAGAGAAGCTTCCAGTGATCATCCTCCCCACAGAACACCAAATTTTAACAACTATTTACATAAGAAAAGCACCTTTATAAGAACCAAAAATCAGGCAAGCAATCACAGTACCTGGTTTTAACTTCCTATCACTGAAAGAGGCCCTGAAGAGGGTAAACATGATAGTCTTGAATTGCCAATGCCCCTCCTCCCCCATCCCTTTGCAGTGCCCTTGGCGCAGAGAGAGAATCTGTGTGGTTCGGGGAGGGAGAGTGCAGCAACTGTGGGACTTTGAACTCAGCAAAACTGGGCTGAACTCAGCAGATGTGTGTCCATGGAAGGAGCACTTAGACCAGCCATAGCCAGACAGGAATCGCCTATCCCAGCAGTCAGAACTTGAGTTTAGGCAAGCCTCAGCATGGTGGGCTAAAGTGTTCTGGGGTCCTAAGTAAACATGAAAGGCAGTCTGTGCCTCAAGGACTGCAACTCCTAGGCAAGTCTTACTGTTGTGCTGGGCTTGGAGCTTGTGGACCTGGGGGGCATGTGACCTAGTGAGACACCAGCTGGGGTGGCTAATGGAGTGCTTGTGCCACTCCTCCTCCAACTGCAAGCAGCACAGTTCTCAGCAATGAAAGTGACTCCTTCCTTCTGCTTGAGGAGAGGGAAGGGTAAAAATAATTTTGATTTGCATGTTGGATACCAGCTCAGGCACGACAGGATAGGGCAGTGGGAAGAGTTTTGAGGCCCCCATTCCAGGCCCTAGCTCCTAGATATTTCTAGACACACCTTGGTCCAGAAGAAAACCTACTCCCTTGAAGAGAAGGGGCCCGGCCAGGCAGGATTCATCACCTGCTGACTAAAGAGCCCTTAGGCCCTGAATAATGAGCAGCAATAACCAGGTTGTATGCCACGGGCCTTGGTGAGACTCTGAGACATGCTGGCTTCAGGTGAGACCCAGCATGTTCCCAGCTGTGGTGGCCATGGTGAGAGACTCCTCCTTGAGAAAAGAAGAGGGAAAAGTAAAGGGGACTTTATCTTACACTTAAGTAACCAGCTTGCCCACAGTGGGGTACAGTACCAAGTGGGCTCTTGGGATCCCCGATTCCAGGCCTTGGCTCTTGGACCGTTTTCTGGACCTGCCCTAGGCCAGAGAGGAGCCCACTGCTCTGAAGGGTGAGTCCCAGGCTTGGCAGCATTCACCCTAAGCAGATGGAAGAGCCCTTGGGCGGTAAGTGAACATCAGTGAGACTGCCAGTACTCCGCATGGGCCTGTGGTGGTGGCGGTCACTGGGAGAGGCTCCTCTGCTTGTGGGAAGGGAAGGGAAGAGTAGAAAGGACGTCTCATAGTATGAGTTCAGCTTAGCCACAGAATAGAACACAGGGTAGATTTATAAGGTTTTTTACTCCAGTCCCTGGCTCCCAGATAGCATCTCTGGACCCACCTGGGGCCTAAGGGAACTTGCTGCCCTGAAGAAAAGGACACAGGCCTGGCTGGCTTCGCTACCTGCTGATTGTAGAACTCTAGGGCCTTGAGCGAACATAGGCGAAAGCCAGGTAGAGGTAACAGGGGGTCTTGGGCAAGACCCAGTGCTGTGTTGGCTTCAGGCCTAACCCAGCCCAGTCCCAGTGGGTGGCCACAGGGGTGCTTGTGTCACCCCACCTCCAGCTCCAGGTGGCTCAGCACAGAGAGTGAAAGACTGTTTGTTTGGGAGAAAGTAATAGAAGAGAACAAGAGTCTTCATCTGGTAATCCAGAGAGTTCTTTCAGGTCTTATCTAAGACCACCAAAGAGGTACCTCTATGAGTCTAAATCATAGTGTTATTGGACTTGGGGTTCCCCCTAATGCAGTACAGCTCAGATTATAATATTCAAGTCCCTTCAAATACCTGAAAAGCCTTCCCAAAGACAGGTACAAACAAAGCCAGACTGTGATGACTACAATAAATACTTAACTCTTTAATGCCTAGACACTGACAAACATCCACAAGCATCAAGAGCATCCAGGAAAACATGACATTACCAAATGAACTAAATAAAGTGCCAAGGACCAATCCTGGAGAAACAGAGACATATAACCTTTCAGACAGAAAATTCAAAGCTGTTTTGAGGAAAGTCAAAGAAATTCAAGATAACACAGAGAAGGAACACATAATTCTATCAGATAAATTTAACAAAGGAGTTGAAATATTGAAAAGAATCAAGCAGAAATTCTGGAGTTGAAAAATGCAATTGACATACTGAAGAATACATCAGAGTCCCTTAAGAGCAGAATTGACCAAGCAGAAGAATAGTGAGCCTGAACACAGGCTACTTGAAAAAACACAGTCAGAGGAGACGTATTAGTCTGTTTTTGCATTGCTATAAAGAACTACCTGAGACTACGTAATTTATAAAGAAAAAGGTTTAACTGACTCAGTTCAACAGGTTTTACAGAAAGCATGGCTGGGGAGGCCTCAGGAAACTTACAATCATGGCGGAAGGTGAACAGGAAGCAGGCACACCTTACCTGGCCAGAGAAGGAGGAAGAGTACACAGGGGGAGGTGCTACACATTTTTAAACAACCAGGTCTCATGAGAACGAACTCACTATCATGAGAACAGCAAAGGGGAAATCCACCACTATGATACCATCATCTCCTACCAGGCCCCTCCTCCAACACTGGGGAGTACAATTCAACATGAGATTTGGGCAGGGACACAAATCCAAATCACATCAGGAGACAAAAGAAAAAAGAATAAAAAAGAACGAGGCATGCCTACAAGATGTAGACAACAGCCTCAAAAGGGCAAATCTAAGAGTTACTGACCTTAAAGAGAAGGTAGAGAAACAGAAAGTATAATAGTAGAAAGTTTATTCAAAGGGATAATAATAGAGAACTTCCAAAACCTAGAGAAAGATACCAATACTGATATGGTTTGGCTATATTCCCACCCAAATCTCAACTTGAATTGTATCTTCCAGAATTCCCACCTGTTGTGGGAGGGACCCAAGAGGAGGTAATTGAATCATGGGGGCCAGTCTTTCCCGTGCTATTCTCGTGATAGTAAGTCTCATGAGATCTGATGGGTTTATCAGGGGTTTCCAGTTTTGCTTCCTCATCATTTTTCTCTTGCTGCTGCCATTTAAGAAGTGCCTTTTGCCTCCTACCATGATTCTGAGGCCTCCCCAACCATGTGGAACTGTAAGTCCAGTTAAATCTCTTTTTCTTCCCAGTCTCAGGTATGTCTTTGTCATTTACTAATACAGTAAATTAGTGTAAAAATGGACTAATACAGTAAATTGGTACCAGCAGAGTGGGGCGTTGCTGAAAAGATTCCCAAAACTGTGGAAGTGACTTTGGAACTTGGTAACAGGCAGAGGTTAGAACAGTTTGGAGGGATCAGAAGAAGACAGAAAAATGTGGGAAAGTTTGGAACTTCCTAAGACTTGTTGAATGGCTTTGATGAAAATGCTGATAGTGATATGAACAATAACATTCAGGCTGAGGTAGTCTCAGATGGAGATAAGGAACTTGTTGGGAACTGGAGCAAAGTTGACTCTTGTTATGTTTTGGTAAAGAGGCTGGTGGCATTTTGTCCCTGCCTTAGAGATCTGTGGAGCTTTGAACTTGAGAGAGATTATTTAGGGTATCTGGCAGAAGAAATTTCTAAGCAGCAAACCATTCAAGAGGTGACTTGGGTGCTGTTAAAAGCATTCCGTTTTAAAAGGGAAACAGCATAAAAGTTTGGAAAATTTGCAGCCTGACAATGTGATAGAAAAGGAAAATTCACTGGGGAGAAATTCAAGCTGGCTGCAGAAATTTGCAAAAGTAGCAAGGAGTCTAGTGTTAATCCCGAAGGCCATGGGGAAAATGTCTCTAGGCCATGTCAGAGACCTTCATGGCAGCCCCTCCCATCACAGGCCCGGAGGCCCAGGAGGAAAAAGTGGTTTCGTAGGTCGGGCCCAGAGTCCCCATGCTGTTGCGCCTGCGGGTGCACAGGAGTCGAGAATTGGGGTTTGGGAACCTCCACCTAGATTTCGGAAGATGTATGGAAATGCCTAGAAGCCCAGGCAAAAGCTTGCTGCAGGGGTGGGGCCCTCATGGAAAACCTCTGCTAGGGCAGTGTGGAAGGGAAATGTGAGGTTGGAGCCCCCACATAGAGTCCCTACTGGGGCACTGCCTAGTGGAGCTGTGAGAAGAGGGCCACCATCCTCTAGAGCCCAGAATGGTAGATCCACTGGCAGCTTGCACCGTGCACCTGGAAAAGCCACAGACACTCAATGCCGGCCCTTGAAAGCAGCCAGGAGAGAGGCTGTACCCTGCAAAGCCACAGGGGCAGAGCTGCCCAAGACCATGGGAACCCACCTTTTGCATCAGGGTGAGCTGGATACGAGACCTGGAGTCAAAGGAGATCATTTTGGAGCTTTAAAATTTGACTGCCCCACTGGATTTCGAACTTGCATGGGTCCTGTAACCCCTTTGTTTTTGCCAATTTCTCCCGTTTGGAATGGCTGTATTTACCCAATACCTGTACCCACACTGTATCAAGGAAGTAACTAGCTTGCTTTTGATTTTATAGGCTTATAGGTGGAAGAGACTCAGCTTGTCTCAGATGAGACTTTGGACTGTGAACTTTTGGGTTAATGCTAAGATGAGTTAAGACTTTGGGGGACTGTTGGGAAGGCATGATTGGTTCTGAAATGTGAGGACATGAGATTTGGAGGGGCCAGGAGCAGAATGATATTGTTTGGTTGTGTCCCCACCCAAATCTCAACTTGAATTTTATCTCCCAGAATTCCCACGTGTTGTGAGAGGGACCCAAAAGGAGGTAATTGAATCATGTAGGCCGGTCTTTCCTGTGCTATTTTTGTGATAGTAAGTCTCACAAGATCTGATGGGTTTATCAGGGGTTTCCCCTTTTGCTTCCTCATTTTTCTCTTGCTGCTGCCATGTAAGAAGTATCTTTCACCTCCTGCCATGATTCTGAGGCCTCCCCAGCCATGTGGAACTCTAAGTCCAATTCAACCTCTTTTTGTTCCCAGTTTCAGGTATGTCTTTATCAGCAGCATGAAAATGAACTAATACAAATACTGAAGTACAAGATGATAGAACACCAAATAGATTTAACTTGAAGACTACCTTGAGGCATCTAATAAACCTTACAAGGCAGGAGGGGGTGGCATGACATATTTAAAGTCCCAAGGGAAAAAAACTTTTACCCTAGAATAGTATATCTGGTGAAAACATCCTTCAAACATGAAGGAGAAATAAAGACTTTCAAAGCTGAAGGATTTCGTCAACACCAGATCTGTCTTACAAGAAATGCTAAAGGAAGTTCTTCAATCTGAAAGAAAAGGATGTTAGTGAGCAATAAAAAATCATCTGAAGATACAAAACTCACTGGTAATAGTAAGTACACAGAAAAACAGACTATTTTAACACTGTAACTGTGGTGTATAATCTACTTTTATCTTAAGCAGAAAGACGAAAAGATGAATCAATCAAAAATAATAGCTACTTTTCAAGACATACAGTACAATAAGGTATAAACAAAAACAACAAAAAGTTAACAAGTGGGGAGACAAAAAGTGTAGAGTTATTAGTTTTCTTTTTGTTTGTTTCTTTATGCAATCAGTGTTAAGTTGTCACCAGTTTAAAATGAGTCATAAGATAGTATTTGTAAGCCTCATAATAACCTCAAATAAAAAAATATACAACAGATATACAAAAACCAAAAAGCAAGAAATTAAGTCATAATACCAGAGAAACTTACCTTCACTAAAAGGAAGACAGGAAGGAAAAGAAAACCAGAAAACAACAAAGTGGCAGAAGTAAATCCTTACTTATCAATAATAACATTGAATGTAAATAGACTAAGTTCTCCAATCAAAAGACACAGAGTGGCTGAATGGATTAAAAAAAAAAAGACACAATAATCTATTGCCTATAAGAAACATACTTCATCTATAAAGACACACAAGGGCTGGGCGCGGTGGCTCACGCCTGTAATCCCAACACTTTGGGAGGCCAAGACAGGCGGATCACGAGGTCAGGAGATCGAGACCATCCTGGCTAACACGATGAAACCCCGTCTCTACTAAAAGTACAAAAATTAGCCGGGCGCGGTGGCGGGCGCCTGTAGTCCCAGCTACACAGGATGCTGAGGCAGGAGAATGGCATGAACCTGGGAGGCGGAGCTTGCAGTGAGTGGAGATTGTGCCACTGCACCCCAGCCTGGGCGACAGAGCGAGACTCCGTCTAAAAAAAAAAAAAAAAAAAGACACACAAAGACCGAAAATAAAGGGATGGAAAAAAATATTCCATGCAAATGGAAATTTTAAAAAGAGGAGTAGCTATACTTATACCGGACAAAATAGACTTCAAGACAAAAATTGTAAGAAGAGACAAGGAAGGTCATTATATAATGGTAAAGGCATCAATCCATCAAGAGGATATAACAATTATAAATATATATGCCCCCAAAGCTGGAGCACCCAGATATATAAAGAAAATATTATTAGAGCTACAGAGAGAGAGAGAGAGAGATCCCAGTGCAATAATAGCTGGAGACTTCAACACCCTACTTTTAGCACTGGACAGATTTCCTCCACAGAAAATCAACAAAGAAACCTCAGACTTAACCTGAACTACAGAATAAATTGACCTAATAGTTATTTAGAGAACATTTCATCCAGTAGCTCCAGAATACATATTCTTCTCCTCAGCACATGGATCATTTTCAAGGACAGACCATACGTTGGGTCACAAAACAAGTCTTATAACCTTAAAAAAAAAAATCCCTGAAATATTATCAAACATCTTCTTTGACCACAATGGAATAAAACTAGAAATCAATAACAAGAGAAATTCTGGAAGCTATACAAACACATGGAAATTAAACTACATGCTCCTGAATGACCAGTGGGTCAATGAAGAAATAAAGAATTGAAAAATTTCTTTTTTTTTTTTGAGACAGAGTCTCATTCTGTCACCCAGACTGGAGTGCAATGGTGCGATCTTGGCTCACTGCAACCTCTGCCTCCCGGGTTTAAGCGATTCTCCTGACTCAGCCTTCTGAGTAGCTGGCATTACAGGCGCACGCCACCATGCCAGGCTAATTTTTGCATTTTTAGTAGAGATGGGGTTTCACCATTTTGGACAGGCTGGTCTCGAACTTCTGACCTCGTGATCCATCTGCCTCGGCCTCCCAAAGTGCTGGGATTACAGGTGTGAGTCATCTAGCTTGGCCGAAAAATTTCTTGAAACAAATGATAATTGAAACACAACATACAAAACCTATGGGGTACAGCAAAAGCAATACTAAGAGGAAATTTTACAGCTATAAGCACCTACATCAAGAAAGAAGAAAAACTTCAAATAACCTAGTTTTTGTCATCACTGTTTTAGTTTTTAAGTGTAGAGATCTTGAACATATTTCATTAAATTTATCCCTATTTTATGTTCTTGACACTATTATAAATGGCATTTTAAATGTTATTTTAATTTTACAATTACTTATTGCTGGTATACAAAAGAATTGAATCTATATTGTCTATTGACCTCGTATCCTGTCACTTTACTAAATTCACACATTAGCCCTAGATTTTTGTTTTGTAGATTACTTGTTTTTTCTTTGAAAATAGTTTTATGCCTTCCTTTCAATCTGGATGACTGACTTTTCTCATCTTACTGCTTTTGCTGAAACCTCCAGTCACATAATAATACTGCATGAACTGATACCAGACATCTCTGCCTTGTTTCCAAACTTAGAAAGTTTCAATATTTCATCACAAAGTATGATATATGGTATTTAGTGTTTTGTATATTCCATTTAGCAGGTTGAGGATGTTTTCTTCTATTCCTACTTTTTGAAAAGTGGTTTTTTTTTTTTTTTTTTTTTTTTTGGTCAAATATAGGTGTTGAATTTTGTAAAAATCCCCATGGTTTGTCTTCTATGCACGCTTGAAAAGAACAGGCATTCTGCAGTTGAGTATTGTGTTCTGTAAATATCAATTAGGTCAAGTTGATTGATAAAGTTTTTCAAGTCTTGCATATCATTTTATTTCCCGCCAGTATGTTACATGTTCCTGTTTCTCTGCATATTTCATAGCATTTCCTTTCTGTTGGGCACTCTCACATTTCCTCTATGTTCATGGCCTCAAGTTCTACCAGGTGTATGTGGATAGCTAAGGCACTCTTTGGTCTCTCCTGCCCATGTGCTTTGCTAGGGATATGTGGCAGCTTATTGAGGGTCACTATGGCTCTCATTCCCATTATCTCCCTGGTCCCTTGCTTGCTCCCACCAGGACCTCAACTTCAGGCTAGCTGAATTGTTGGTCTTGCTTGTTTTTTGTTTATTAGTCTGTCACTGAGACTGCTATTATTTCTTTCAATACCCCTGGGCGTGCAGTTTTTCAAATTCTGCTTCAAATCAAGTGAGCCCCTTCCCACAGCAAAGCTGCAGGTTTTCGTGATATCTTTCCTTGTAGCACAATTACTATGGTGACCAAGCTGGTGGGGAGCAGAGGAGAGGAGGTGGGTTGCAAGCAGCCCCAGGTTAAAACACCACAGACTCCCACTATTTTAACCTGAGGGTCAGTAGTTTTTCATGAATAAATGCTTCTCAATTTGTTGTCAGCCTTTAATCAATTTTGTTCTTGACAATTTCTTTTTAAAGAGGATTTTCTGAGCTACTTACTCTGTCATTCCAGAAGTCCTGCCTCATCATTCCACATTCCCCTAAATTACAGATTTATCTACTTGTTTTTAGTTCTGTCAGTTTTATTTCATGTTATTAAGTGTGTGCACACTTACGAGTATTATATCTTCTTGATTCTCTTATTACGTCTCTTTACATCTGGTAATATTCCTTGTTCTAAAGTCTACTTCATGTGATATTAATATAGCCACTCCAGGTTTCTTATGATTTATGTATGCATGGTCTTTTTCTGTCCTAGTACTTTTAACCTATCTGCATCTTTATGTTTAACATGCTTTCTTGTAAACAGCATGATATAGTTTGGATGTTGTCCCCTCAAAACCTCATGTTGAAATGTGATCCCTCATCTTGGAGGTCGGGGCTGGTGGGAGGTATCTGAGTCATCTGGGGGGATCACTCATGGTTTGGTGATGTCCTCCCAATAGTAAGTCCTCATGAGATCTGGTTGAGCAAAAGTGTGTGGCATCTCCCCTCCCCTTCTTTCTCTTGCTCCTGCTCTGGCCATGTGACATGCCTGTTCCTGCTTTACCTTCTACCATGAGTAAAAGCTCCCTGAGGTCTCCCCAGAAGCTAAGCTGATGCTGGCGCCATGCTTGTACAGCCTGCAGAACCATGAGACAATTAAACCTCTTTCCTTGTAAATTACTCAGTCTTAGGTATTTCTTTATAGCAACGCAAGAACAGACTAGCACACAGCATATGTGTATCTATTTACAGAAAAAAAAACCTAGCCTGATAGTTTCTGCCTTTTAATTGAAGTGTTCATTCCATTTACATTTAATGTTGATACGGTTAAGTCTAATGTCTTTTTATTGCTTTCTATTTGTCCCATCTATTCTTTGTCCTTTTTTCCTTCTTTTCTAACATTCATTGGTAATTTTAGTATTCCATTTCATCTCCATTATTGGCTTATTAACTATACTTTTGAGTTACAGAGTTGTTTTCAGTAGTTGCTCCAGGTTTACAATATGTATATTTAACTTAAAACAGTTAAATTATTTAAAGTTATTAATTTAAAAATAATATACCACCTCAAGTATAACATAAGAAGAAGAGTATACTATACTTCCATACTCCCTCCTCCCATCCTTTGTGCTAGTTTTGTCAAGTATTTTATTTCTACTTATGTTATGGACCACACTACGTACGTGTCTGTGTGTGTATCTCTCTCTTAGGTATTTGAAATACAACTTCATTCTGTTTCTAAATGAAAAGGAATGGGAATGGCAGTAAAATAAGATCCTCACCACTGAATATTATGATGTGAAATATTAGGTTGGTGCAAAAGTAATTGTAGTTTTTGCCAACGTATTGCAAAAACTGCAATAACTTCTGCACCACCCTAATATATATGAAACACCAGAAGGACACAACCAAAACAGCTAAATATGCAGGTCCAAAAATTGAAGGTATTTTTGAAGTCCATTCATCTCCTTCAGCATCCTAAAGATAAAGCACATGTTCTGCTTAGCTACATAATAAAATGGCAAACACACCACACTACTGACAGCATAGCACAGATGCTTATACAACTAGACTTCTGATGCTGGGCTCCAGCTTCATTTTCTCACAGATCGTCATTCTTATTCGGGAGAGCATCTGAACAACCTGTAAATCATGACATATTGTGCTGCCAAAGCTGGGTCCATGACAACCTCTGGTGGGGCAAGGGCAAGCATAGCAACAAACTCCAAGTTAGGATCTCCAATTAGTTTTCTAGCAAGCCAGAGGAAGGGCTTTTCAAAGTTGGAGTTACTTTTAGCAGAAATGTCACAATGCTGAAGATTCTTCCTTTAGTAGAATACAATAGAGTTTGCCTTCACTTTCCTGTCTTTAATGTCTACATTGTCTGCTTCTTCACAATGAACAATGCCTTGGGGAGTTTTCTGCCTCCTTTGGGTACTATCTCTATAGCTTCATCTTCTTCCTCAATTCAAATTGCCAAAGCCTGCTTGAATTTCCTGTCTCTAAGTGAACAAAATATGTATGATTAGAAAGTAAGCTCTATTCAGTTTTGCTTAAATTAGAGTTGGTCTCTATTACCTGAAGCACTGAGAAAGCCACTGTCATATACTGATGATGATAAGCAACCTTTGGGAAGGCAAGTTGGCAATATGTATGAAAAGTTTCTTAAAATTGATATCCTTTGACACAGTAATTCTATTCCTAACACTCTATCCTAACAATAATCTAAAATGGGCATCAAAGATGTGGTTGTAGTTACCCAAAATGCAAGCATAATGCTCTGGAGGGATTTGTTGCTAACAGAGTTGCTTAAAAATTGCTTATGAGACATTCAATTTGCAGATGAGAGCTGTTATTACAAGGCATTTAGGTCTAAAATGTGGCCATCTAGAGTATGTGAAGGGAAAGAAAACCCTCTCAACTTTGTAATGTGATATAGTATTGAGAGAAGTAGACTAAAATTTTAGAGATCAAGTTCTACCACTGACTTGCCTAGTGGTCTTGGTAAGTTACCTATCGTCCCTGGGGCCTATTTCCTCAGCTATAAAATGGAGGTACTATGTGCTCTACCTACCTCTGACAGCCATGTAATGCTGAGTTCAGCTTTCCCCTCTGTATGTACTAGTAAAGCCTTTGTAAAGATAGGAATTGTTTTCAATGACTTCCCTTTGTCTTTAGACATGCCAAAATCCTTACCATAGCCCACAAGGTTCTGAACCATCTGGCCCAGCCTCCCTCTCTAGCCTGATCCTGGCATGACCTCCCTGTTGGTCACCATGCTACAGCCACATGTCCACCCTGGACTTTCACAAACGCTCTTCCCTCTCCCTGAAAAACTGTACCATCTTTGCCTGGTCAACTACTTATCTGTAAAGTCTGACTTAAATATCACTTTCACCAAGAAATCTCTGACAACCCCCAACATGGCCCTCATATGTGGTTTTTCTCCTAGTGCCCTGTACAGATCCTTTTATAAGGCTTATCACAATGGTCATTACATAATTGTTCATGCAATTATTTATTTGGTTGTCTCTCTCTTTCAAAACTCCCTGAGGGCACATTCTGTTTCTGCCTTGTTCATGACTGTGTAGCTTTAGGGCTTGGCAATACCCCCTACAGAGACACAAGGTAATTTGTTAAATGAATGAATTCTTAAACTCTTACAGCATCAGGGATAGAGACCTAATGCTTTCATTTGAGTTGATAAAACTGAAAGAGAAGATAAAACCCAGAGAAGAGAATGACTTTCCCACAATCACATGGCCAGTGAGTAGAAGAGGCAGTTTTATAATTCATTAATTCATTCAATAAGTATTTTCTAAGAGCCTACTATGTTCTAGGTACTGTCCTAGGTACTGGAGATAGAATGATAGACTAAGACAGTCCCTAACTTCCTAGAACTTATACTGTAGTGGACGAGATAGCCAATAAGCAGATAAACAGATACACAATTAGCAGAGATAGTGATAAGTACTATGAAGAGGTGCTCTGTAGGCAGAAAGCACATAACCACCAAGCACTCAAACCCGTGCTTTCTGCGTCCAAGTGCAGGGCTCTTTCCACTACACCACGCTGTCTGACCGAAGTAAACAAACAAAACCATAATTTATGAGGCTCCCTCAGCTGCCTGTGTGTGCACTTGGTGGGGTGAAACCCTCATGCTGTCCATGAAGAAGAGCCAATATCATCAGAAGCAGCAGCTGACTGGCTTGCCTGCTAAAGCAGGTGTCATGGCACTAGCCAGCCAGGCCTCTGCTGCCTTGAAACTTCACATCTGGCACCCAAAGAGACAGAGAGAGAGAGAGAGAGAGAGTGTGTGTGTGTGTTTAAATAAGACAGCTATTGAATGAGTGGACTGAAGAGGGTTGGAGTTGGCTGGGCTTAGGGAATGATGCAAACCACAAGGGGACAGTGCTCAGGAGGTGAACAGAGAAAACAGATGGGCTCAAACTGCAGGCATGACTATAGCCCAAGCACCCCATACGTCACTGGGAGAGGCTTCTTTGCTGCTAAATATCTGTTTATTTTCTCATTAATAAACAGCATTCTCTGATGTCTGTACTTGAGGAAATAGAATGCACACTCAGACCATTCGCTTTTCTCTAAACAACTTCATGTAGAAGTATTGTTGAAACAAGGATGTGTTGTGTAGCACATAGAATGACACGCAGCCCACCTGAAAGGTATGGGTGCTGGTGGGGCAAAGGGGAGTCAGGAATTTGACAGGTGAGCAGAACCGCAAGGAAACACTGGGTCCATTAGCCCTCCCTCCTCACTTTGTTAGAACCTCAGTTTTGACAATCTAATGTATTGTCTACAACACGAAGTAGGCACTCCAATAAAGGTTTGTTGACAAAAAAATTAACAAAGTATGACAACTCATTTTTCTCACACAGGTAAGATTAAAGCCCAAAGCATTACTCTGAAACAATAAAAGTCCAACCACTATAAACTGGGCACTTTACATTTGTTATCTCTAATCCTCACTATAACCTTGAGGCAGATACAAGCTTCACCTTACAGATGGGCAGACTGAGGCTCAGAGAAATTCGGTGGCTTTTTCTGGGAGTCACACTGATGGTAAAAGAGCATGAACTCCAGTTTGCCCAACTTTAAAGTCCAAGGACTTTCTACAACACCAAAAAGTGAGACAGTCTGCTCTCCAACTGCAGCCAGAGTACACTTTCCAAAAAAAAATATATATATATCTCACTTTCCAAAATACAAGTCTCTCTCTCTCTCAAATAAATAAAGATGGGGTTTCACCACGTTGGCCAGGCTGGTCTCGAACTCCTGGACTCAAGTGATCCACCTGTCTCAGTCTCCCAAAGTGCTGGGATTACAGGCATGAGCCACTGCACGTGGCTAGAAAGCAACTGTCTCTTGCTGCTTTGCTGCTTCTAAAGTGTACAGGCTGGGAAGACACATAACACATATTATGAACTATGCACAATTCTAAGAGTGGGGCGTTTCATGCAGGAGCTTCAGGATAGCTATTCCTGTATTTTAGGGGTGACCTCTGGAGTTCACAGCAAAACTTACTGCTAGAAAAGAACTAAATCATTGGTACATTCCTAAGTATAATGGTCATTCAATGTCTAATATGGATGTCACTTATGATATGCAAGAATGTTTACTACACTTCACACCACTGGAAAAAAACTTACACTAAGAATGGATGACAATAGGATACTCTGTGTGCCTCTCAAATCCCAGCTCTACCATGTACTAGCTGGACAGCCTCTCTACCATTGAATTTCCTAATTCATCAAATTGGGCTAATACCTACATCTCACAAAGTTGTTAAGGATCAAATGATATAAAGTATATGAAAGCATCTGGCATAGAATAGGTGTATAGTAAGATTTGGGATGAATTCAGTTCATTAGTCTAGGACTATGGGTCATTTTTGACCCAAAGAATTCCAGGGAGATGCCGTCAGTTCCAGGTCTGAATCAGTGTATGTGCGTCAGAGAATGGCCTACATGAATCCTTGGTGAAACTGTGGAACCAATTCCATCTCCATGGTTTAACTAGGACCATGGCTCAGGCAAGAGCCAGAGAATTTCCAAGCATGAGACGACCTAGCAAAAGGCTAATCATTCCACATTTGAAGTCACTCCTAATACTCTCCTCTCCTGAGTTTCCAAGGGGATCAAAGGAGTCATCTGCCTAAAACAAAACTAGATCTAACTTCAAATTATTTTCCTCTGCTTGTTCTAACTTGAGATGCAGGTTCCATTTGGCTCTTACTTATGATCTACTTTATACCAGTAATTATTCAGGCTACTAAAGCTGATTTTTCTAATGTACAACTCTGACATGTTAAAATTCAGTGGCTTCCTATTGCCTATAGTGCAAGGTCTAAACTACTTAGCAAAGACCTCTGTGAGCTGGCCTCTGCCTACTTATATGGCCTCATAGCCAACCAGTCTGCCTCTCACTAAACCACTTACGACTCTCTAAACAGTCTGTGCTTTCTCGTGTGTCCATGCCTTTGTATGCCCTGTTCCTTCTGCCTGGAATGCCCTTCTCACTTTCCATCTGGCAAACTCCTATTTTTCTCAAGACCTGTTTAAGCACCTCCCCCTCTGTGAATCTTCCCTTAATCCCTCAGGCAGTCATAGGCAACCCTTTCTTGGGTCCACACTGACCTATGAACACACACCTCCTTTACACAGGCGGAAGGACGTGGTACGGTAGTCAGAATATAGACTTCAAGTCAGAAGGACTAGAGTTCAAACTGTGGCCCTCTCCCCAGGCCAGCTAGAACACCAACCAGAGGGGAGAAAGCCTTCATCTCTAGCCTAACATATAGTCCACTGGTGTGTGTTTACTTATGTGGAGATACAAGCTGAAGATTGTAGCCAAAAGACTCAGACTCACTGGCAAGATCACACCTACCTGAGAATGACAACTGTAAAGGTCTAATTCATTTTGCTCCTTTTGATCCACCCGAAGGGAAGCTGACTTCCATGCAGGTTTGCTAATCACAAGCGTTCAAATATACTAGTTTCTCTAACTTTTCATTATAAATTATTAAACAGAGACATGTCTCACCTTTGCCACTTATTAGGCAAATCATTTAAACTCTCTGAGCCTTCCTGTCTTCATGTGTAAATAAAGTATTGTGAGGATTAGAGAAAGTGTATTAAATATCTCCAAAAATTTGGGCCCATGGTAAGCACTCTTATAAATATTATTATAATATAATGATAGCATATTTGTCTGTCTCTCTCCTCACCAGATAGTAAATGTATCAAGGGCAAGAAATTCATCTTTGTATCCCCAGTATTTAATGCACCAGTGCTGAGTACATAGTAAACTTTCAGTCAAAACTCTGCGAAATGTACAAATATGTACATGTTTTTTTGCCTTCCCAACAGATGGTCAGTCCCAGGAAGTCAGAGAACTTGTCACATACTTTTCTTGAATCCACAGTAGCCACCATAGTTGTTGGTCAAATAAGTAAGCATTGAATGACTCAAGCCACATTTATAAGTGGACCCATATATTCTTCTTAGGGGTTGCTATACTGCGGGAAAGTCACATGATGCAGAGTCTGAAGACGCAAAGTCTCAAGACCTAGGTTCCAGCCCTGGTTCACTTTCTCACTGTATGATGCTGGCCATACTAGCTCAACTCCCTGGGCTTGTTTTCTGCAAAATATGGGAGAGAAAGACCTTGCAGGTTATCATAAGGATGAAGTAAGATACAGTAAAGCACCATACAAATACATATAGAATACAACCAAGAGGGACAAGGGAAAACACTCCAATCAGGTTTTATGGTTTGCAGGAAAATGGTTCTGCCTTCTGTATATCCCATTCCAGGACAGAACTTTAAAAAGTACACCAGGGGTCCCCAACCCCTGGCTGTGGACTGGTACTGGTCCGTGGCCTGCTAGAAACCTAGCTGCACAGCAGGAGGTGAGCAGCAGGTGGGCAAAGAGCATTACTGCCTGAGGTCTGCCTCCTGTCAGATCAACTGCAGCATTAGATGCTCACAGGAGCGCAAACCCTAGTGTGAACTGCACATGCAAGGATCTAGGTTGTGTGCTCCGTATGCGAATCAAACTAATGCCTGATCATCTGAGGTGGAACAGTTTCATCCCAAAACCATCTCCGCTATCCGGCCATGGAAAAATCGTCTTCCATGAAACTAGTCCCTGGTGCCAAACAGGTTGGGGACCACTGCACTGTACCATCATTATGCTATGTTTATATAATCTTCACATACCAGATAAGCTTGAAACCAAGTATCCTAGGAAAACAAGGTTTTGACATTCAAAATGGAGAACACCACCCTGACCTAACTCACTTGCAAGCACCCCAGGACCACTTTCAACCTATGAACCTACAGCATGGCTTAAATAGGGCACAAATGCCAAATGTCCTCTTGATTTTCTTACAAATATTAAGTCAGAGGCAAGGCCAAGAATCAGACAAACTGTTTCAAGGAAAACAATGTCCTCAACTTAAACTGAAACCAATTAAATGGACTGCTTATGGCAGTATGCTCTATTTGGAAGTTTCCTGGTGATCTAAAAGTAATTGGAAAATTTAATTTTAGTCCAGCCTCTCTTTAAACTCTTCTTAACATTTATTAGCCTACTTATCTAACTTTGTAATTTAGTTAAGTATGGTATACTGAACATAATTGAATCTTTGTTTATAGATTCAAGACCACTTGGCAGGGATGCTGTAGAGAAGATGCAGACTTCAGATGAGAGGTTGATTTAGATAAGCATTAAGATTGCCTTCAAATTTGACAATCTGGGATCTGAACAACCAGCTGCACTTTCCCTTATAAAAATGAACATCAGGAGGCCGAGGCAGGCAGATCAGCTGGGGTCAGGAGTTCGAGACCAGCCTGGCCAACATGGTGAAACCCCATCTCTACTAAAAATACAAAAATTAGCCAGGTGTGGTGGCATGTGCCTGTAGTCCCAGCTACTGGGGAGGCTGAGGCAGGAGAATCGCTTGAACCTGGGAAGCGGAGGTTGCAGAGAATCACTTGAAGCTGGGAAGAGGACGTTGCAGTGAGCCGACATTGTGCCACTGCATTCTAGCCTGGGTGACAGAGTGAGACTCTGTCTTAAAAAACAAATAAAAAACCAAAAAAACCATCAATCGTCACTTGGCGGTATGGAAGTGTGAACTAATATATAGCCAAGAGGCAATATAGCACAGCGGTTAAGACTGAGGGCAATGAAGCCAAATTGTCATGATTTATATCGTGGCTCTGACCTTGGGCAGGTTACTTAACCTCTTTGCCGCCATTTTCTCATGTGCAAAATGGGAATAAAACTACCTATCTCACAGGGCTGAGGATTAAAAGAGGTAAATGTGAGTTACTCTGCCTTGTATTAGTTTAGTACATGTCAAAATACTAGCGACTGCCCGTGCATTATTTCATTAATGCCCTAAAACAACCCTTTAAGGTAGGTGGGCAGCTCATTTTGAAAGATGAGGAAACAAGTTCAGAGAGGATGCATACTTTGCTTAAGGTCAGCGCCTCAGACAGGGTTTGCATCCAGCAGCCTCTGCCTCCAAGTCTGTGTTGTTTCCATCATGGCATCCGGCCTCCCTAGTAGGTCAAAATTGTTGAGTGTGTACAAAACTGAGTGGAGCCTATACAGACTTTATATTGTATAAACTGCCCTTTGAAGTAATTCCTGGTAACTGCTTGCTTTCTCATCAATACTCTCATGCTTAAAGCACAACAGAAATAACTCCATTAATTAAAAGATTCACTAAATCATGGTTTACTTACACCATGAATACATAAATGGCAACTGAAGTTCAAATAGTTGAATAACACCCAGTAAAATGGTGAGCCTACCTCAGCCTGTTTCTTTAAATCTTTTATTGTTCTTTGCATAGGAATATAACATTTTGCCCATAATGATTATCCTAATTTGTTCCTAAATTATTAAGTCCCATGTCTATCACTCATCTAAGCATTGTCTCAAATGCTAAATGCTGTTTAGTATGTTTGTCTTGTCACTCCAAAATGGTAACTTCTGGGCTCTTACAATCCCCGAAATATTTTATCCAGGACTAAACATAACTAGCTTCCAATAACTGCTTTATGCTTTGGATCTGACTGATCACAAACAGACACTAAACAAAGTAGTTTTTCCATTCTTCAAGAGCAGTCTGGTAAAAGACATGCCATGAAAAGCCTTGAGAAAGCCTAAAACACCAAAAGAATGAAGCTGAAGAACTAGCCATGAAGAGCTTTGATTATTAAAAATGAAGGTACGGGGAGCCAAGGTGAAACCTCAAGAAACATGGAATCTGGAAAGAGAAAATGAGAAAAATTAAGGGGAGTGGGTGTTCAGAAAACATTAAGGGTTTGAAGTAGAAGGGGAATTGTAGAGTTAAGGTGGATTCTGATCCAATGGAAAAATATTGGATCAGAAGCCTTACCAAGTTTCTCTGGCTAAAGAGCCTGGGTGGCAATCTGTGGGTGGTCTGCACTTAAGAACACAAAAAACTGGACACAGATACAAGTGGAGAGAAGTGTCATGCAGCAGCAAGAGTCAATCCTAAATGCAGTCATTTGGGTACAATGTGCCCTTCAGAGAGGGCATGGTGACAGCATGGGCTAATTTACAGAGCTGCCAGGGCAATAACTCAGAAAGCAATACTGCCTTCTCACAGCAAAACGAGGCAGTCCCAGAATGTTTCATGGTGGTAAAAGCTGCATTACAGCATACTGAGATCCTGGAACCAATGAAAGGAGACAAGTTTACCAAAACGAGTCTTGACACAGAGTACGTTTCTGGCAAATACATTATTAGGCACTCATTCTACTCATGTCCTGGAGAAACTATTTACTTTCCTTATATGGCCCTTCTCTTCAGCTCTCTCCTGTATAATAACTAATTCTTCTTAAAGAAACAAAGATAGAAAAGGAGTAAGACAACTGTTTCACTCGTTTACCAGCCCCTCTGCCCCCAAATTCCCAGTTTTTTCCAGGGAGGTGAGTGGAGGCTCATCACTGAGAGTGTCAAAGAAGAAACACCAGCTTTTGAAATCACTTTAAAAAACTGATTCTGCTACAGAAATCTACATTGACAGGGGAAGACAAGGGAAACACTGCAATTGTCTATGCTGACTGCCAGAATTAAGCAGCCTTGTTTTAACCAAGATAGTTTTCTTTAATCCGCTAGAATTTTAAGACACAATGTGCATATGCAAGGGTAGAAATACTATCATGGATACAAAATCAAAGTAAATATTGGCTGTCACTCTTAACTGAGAACCAACTTCTGTCACTCTTCTTAAATTTCTTCAGTTGGCCCCCATTATCTACAAATCAAATCCAAACTGCTTAGCAAGACCCCAACTTCATTTCTGAATACACTTTCCTCCCTATTCTCAAGTTCTACCAGCCACCTCTCCCAAAACCCATGCTCCTCTGCCTAGAAAATAGTTTCCATTCCTCTTTGCCTGGTGAAATCCTGCTCATCATTCAAAGAACTGCTTGCTTTCCTCTCCTCCAGGAAGACTGCCTTGATACCTATCCTCCTAGGAATTCTTGGAGGACCTGTACATTGGACTCACATATGGCATTGTCATTTCATTTTACTGGCTTCCCCTTCCACTACATTGTGAGGATCAAGTGCCAAATTCTACTGTTTCTATTATATCCTCTAGTCCCCAGGTCATGGGCTTGACACATAGTAGATCTACAATAAATGAACAGTAAATATAGCCATCTGTAATTCCTTCAATAGGAAAATATCTACTCTCTTTAAACCTTTCATGAAATAGGACAACTATCTTCCCCTTTTTACCACATGTACAGCCAGAATGACTGAAGAATACACACCTGGGCCGTATAACTGATAACATTTCAGTAAGTTGCTAGCTGATTACATCACTTACGACATCAGAAAGGAAGCCTCCATTTGTAGAGCACATATGTGACTACCATCATGTACCGAATTCATGCTACATACACTTGACTTTAGTCTTGACAACCCTTGGTAATTCATTTATTTTGATAAAGAACTTGAGGCTGTGAAACTTGCCCAAGGTCATACGGCTAGCAAGTGATGAAGCCAAACTAATACAATGTGCTAGATTTTCTTATAGATGAACTAAACAATGAGGTTCACTGAAACTAAGATTTCCCCAGGGCTGAAAAAACGATGAAGGCAGAAAATAACTTGTTCATCTCAGACTATAGGTATGCAGTTTTAACAGTATCAACTGAAAACCAGCCTTCTTCCCATTCAGAGTTTAAATAATTGCAACACTGTTACCATCCGTCAAATAAGACTCATCAGATACTCAGTTTGAAGCACTGTCTTAAAATTTCTCAAATTTATTTAACTCATGTGGTTAACATGGTATTATGTAAAAAGAAAAAAAAAAAACCCTCACCACTCAATACTTACTAAGCCTTACAGCAGCTCAAGTTGAGGCAGCATATTGGGCATAGAGATCATAGGATTTGTATTATCCCTTGAAAGTTGGAACTCCAACCAGCACCAGAATTTTCCAATTCAAATTGTTTTAGTCGAGACCCCAGCATAATTTTTAGAAAAAAGATTGGATTGTTGCTTTTAATTTTCCATTCCTATTTAGACAAATGACCAGAGGCAATGACAAAAATAACTGTTTAAAAGGGATTTCTCTCCAGAAGTTTTTTCTAATGGTTTAAGTACAGGCTTTCCATCCTTCTCTCCATCCTTTTTCATTTTAAAAATAAAGGGTTTTGGAGTATGTCAACCTTGCTATACAGCTTGCTATACAAAGCCACTGCTTTAGCCCTAGACATAATGCCAGGACTCATCTCCCACACTTCTGGTCTTAATCAAGTTCATGCTTGGTTGCTAAAGAAGCTCATGTTAATCCCAAGGTCAGCACAATCCCAACCTTAAAGAGGAGACAGCTGATTGCATCACTTACGACACACACCAGCCTGAGGCGGAAGAAGCCAGTCAGACACCTCGTCTGCTACATGTGAGACACATCAGCAGCTGAGCGTGACCCCTTCTGCAGAGCTCACTGCAAAATCACCAGCACACCACTGCAATCCACTGAGCTCACCGCCTGTCAAGCCATAATGGAAGTCGCTTGAAGGTTATCATTGTAATAGACGATTTTCCATAAGTAACTAATAAAAATGTTTTCTTTGCTGTTTAGACTACTAACAATTCAGTCTCTCCCTCTCCATCCTCTCTTGGGGAGCCTCTACTTTTAAGCAAATAGGGGAGCTAAAAATACAAAGGAGCAACATCCATGTATAAATGTCTGCCTTATCTTCCTCACTAACTTCCTGGAAAAGTGCTGTTTTTGAATATTCTGTTTTCTTAAAAAGAAGAAATTTTATGTAAATGTAGTACACTGTATATAGGAAGGGATTTCTCTTTTTAGTCTTTATCTCATTGTACAGGTTTCACTCTCTAGGTACTGAGAGTGGGGGAGGGGGATCAACAAACCAAAAAAAGCAGCATAAAGCACACCCCGTGTCAGCAGCACGGCAGCTCCTCCAATATCGTCAATGCTGACTCGAGGTAATTTCTGGTGGAGTTGAACACATCATTAAATTTCTATTTGTGTTCTGCCTGAGGCTTTTCCCTAACCACTAATTGAGAGTGAAGGTCCCAGAGAGCTTTTGTGAAAGGAACAGAACACAAGCCATGTCCTGGTCTGTAGCCAGGTGTCCGTATACTGCATAATGGAGGAAGAGGATTACAGGGAGATTTTCACTTCAGCCTTTAGTCCAACCAAGACTTAAAAGACTTACAGAGAACAGCCTCAGGAGGTTAGGGGACAGAAGTGTGGTACTGGAGGAAGACAAGAGGGGTAAACACATCCAGCAGAATGTAAGGATAAGAAACACCCACATGAATTCTCAGAATACAGAGGAACAAGAAGGAATAATTCCTGTGCCATATGCGGACCAGGGCATAAGGCGAGTGGGGAACAGTGGATTAGCCACTAAACGGCTTCAGTGAGAATTCTGAAAACTGTTCCAGTATAATTTTGGAGTAAACCCTTTTCCTGGACAGGTCAAAGATTGTGCTTTTTAAATGTCATTAGAAGGTAACAGCTTTTTGTCTCCTGCTTCCAGATGATTTCCTTTTGGTTAAAAACCAGAAATAGTATAAACCTCACAGGATGAAAGAACAGTCTTTTGATACAAGTGAGGTGGAGATCTAGATGAACTTACATAGTAAGTGAGGAGCACATTTCTTGGTCTTCTCCCTTGACCACTTCAAGTCTCTGATCTACCAGAGATGGCAGTTTATTTCCTCTGGAAGAAGCCAGTAATGGACACCTGTCTGTTGGCTTTGCCCAGAGCAGCAGTCCCTTTCTTGAGGCCCTTTCGTTCCTCTTTGGGTTCTTTTTTCACAGTCATGGCAGGGGGTCTGTGTACTGAGGATGTCTTCATCTTAAGCTCCTCTTCACTATCTGTGCAGGATTCACTCTCGTAGACTTTTTCAGTCACTGGTAGGATGAGAAAAAAATGGAACATGGGTGGGTTGAATCATTTACTCTATCAAGAAAATGGGATGTCTTGCTAACCCCAATCATTTCAGACTCTCTGATCAAGGCAAATATGCTTACTTAGGACTGAATCTTTCTCCCACTGGGAGATCAGATCTAGCCTAAGGTAGCAAGTACGTGGAATCCTGAGCTCACACTGCCTCTATTTGATGCTTAGAATTAACATTCACTTTTCTCCCTCACTGCTATATCCCATGCCTTTAAATGGCCCTTTATCAGTGAATTGCCTAAATCCTTTATTTGGGTCCTGGCCTATGTTAGCTAACTTCCTGAACTCTATATCTGAATTGTCTATATCTCAAACACTTACTTCTAACTCCATGCTTTGACTGGCTTCTTAAGTCTCATCTCTCTGACCTACAATGCCTGCCTATTCCCGTTATTGGTCTTAAACCGCTGGCCTATCTGCCTGCCTCCATTCTGTCTAGCCAAGCTCACCGTGGACCCTCCTGTCTAGCTCTATCCTGATGCCACCCACTCTCTGCACATCCTAGATACAGAGAATTGAAGATTAGTTACTCAACTGTTCGGTTCTTAGTTCTTAATGGCTGCAAATTAACCCAAGATTTAGTAGTAGTCTATATCACGAAAGTTAACTATCTCAAGCAAATGCTATCAGATGACACACTTGTTAGTTTTAAGGAATGACGGTGATAAAATGAGAAACAAAGTTACCAGTTTTCTTACTCTCTATCAGCCAAAGGCATAAATTGCCTTTCCCCTGCTATTAAAACTCACTGAACCTTTCCCAAGGGAAACTTGGAAAAGAACTATACCAGTAAGCAGTCATTATGAGCAAGCCCCAAAGGGCACAGGCAGAGATAGTGGCTTCCAGCCATGATGTCACATAACCGAGGAGGATCCACACTACTGCAACACATACACCAACCACAAGAAACAGCACGCCACCTTTCTGTAATTTGAGAGAGCTGTGGCAGCTGCATAACCAATACTATCTATATTCTTTCTCAGCCTTCCTGGTTGCAGCAAGTGATAGAGAAACATTGAAGGAAAAGAGCTTGTTCTTAGCTAAAAAGTGTAACCTAATATGCATATTAAATGCTCAAATGATTAAAGTTTTTTTTTTCCATTAAAGAACAATGACAGTCTCAAGCTCTTATTGATAATTCTTTCTAATAAAATATATCAAATTGTTCTAGAGGCATAAGCTTTGGAATCAAATGATTCTGTGTCCTAATACCTACTCTGCTACTTAAGATATCATCTCAAACTTTACTATGCATCAGAACCACCTGGAGGGCTGGTTAAAATATAGATTGCCAGACTCTTGTTTCCCAAGTTTCAGATTCAGCAGATCTGGGGTGGAACTGAGAATGTGCTTCTCTAACATCCTCCCAGAAAATGCTGATGCTGCCGGTCTGGGGACCACACTCTGGGAATTAATGTTCTTTCCTTCCCTGTTTTAAATGTTGAAGTGCAATTGCCACTGGAGCACTCCTTCTCTCTTATCCAGCTAATCCCATTAAGGCTGCATAATCAACAATCCCTTCCCAGAGAGTTCCCAGAGTTTGTCTTTAATTTTGTAAGAGCCAAGAATTCACTTTGATTTTCACTTAGAGGCTAAACAATACTAATAAACTTTAGATAGTATTATACTAAGTATTCTGAAAAGCCTTACTACTCAAATTGTGCTCCACACACCAGAGGCAACGGAATCCCCCATGAGCTTATTAGGAATGTACTCTAGTTCCCACTCCTGGCCTACTGATGCAGAATTTCCAATTTTAGCAAGATCTCCAAGTAATGCACATAGTCGGCGAAGTTTGAGAAATGTTGCTCTAAGATAATTAGAGAATTCCCACGGCATACCTATTCGTTCAGCAATTAGACCCCAGAACACCACCTCCGTCTCACATGCATCTTCAAAAGCATTATGTAACTGAATTAATGGGACAAAATTACGAGCTGTTATTTATTCAATATCTTAAATTAGAAAAGTCTGAAGAGCCATCTACAGATACAGAAAGGAAATGACTTTCTACTAGTTGGTGGTACAAGACTTTGCTCCTTCATAAGCTATATTCTGTATTCAAATGGCAGCGTATCTACAACATTACACTTCAGCATCAATTAGCTCATTATTTCATTACTTATTAACGAAACCTATGGCTGTCTCATTGCCAATTTTGTGTAACACATTGCTTGGGGGAGTTAAAAAACAGGGCAGCACCAATAAAATTTCTTTAGCAGCATATTCAGTATACTGTAAGAGCTGAAAGGCATATTTCTATCTTCAAAGCTGTAGCTACCTCAAACCCCAGGAAAAAGGACGCCTCCATTAAAAATATGGGGCCTTTGTTTTAGCTGAACAACATGCCACTTTTCTGGGTTGCCATTAAAAAAAGCAAACAAACCTGGTTTTTGTGGGTAACATCAGATTTCTTTTCCACTTAACTGCTTTGCTCTTAGAAACCCATCTCCTTGTCCAGGAGTCTACTCCAAACTTATCTCAGGGACCCAACTCCCCAGTTTCTGCTGCAAACTCACAAAGAGGGAAAGATGAGTTTTCTAAACCCACAGAACAAATTTGATTCAGCACGGAATAGGGCAAACCCCCTATGCTGGTACATTTGGAACAGTCTGAGCAGAGAGAGGAAAGCAGAACTCCTTTGTTGGTAACCAAAGCCAAGATTCATTAGGTTGAGCTTGGACCAAAAACCTTAAAAAAAAAAAAAAAAAAAAAAAAAGGTGCAATGTGAGCACAGTTTTCACTGTTGCATCCAAGGCTCTTAACAGTTCTGTCTGGAGACAGGAGCGCAAAAAAGTCCACATCACACACCTGGCCAAAACTCGAGTACTATGTTTTAAACAAAGCAATAAATAACTACCCACAAATTCCCAATGAACTCTCACAACGACATTTGACTTTTTTCTTTAGGGCAGAAAGAGGAGGAAAAAACTGGCACCAATGCTTTTGTCCTCCTAAATTTAAAAAATATACTGTTGAATTAAGAAAGTCAATAGTAAATACATATATTATTACCCACGGCCAAACCAAGAGGCTTGAAAATGGCAACTATTAAAAGACTGAAAGCCAAAAAAAAAAAGAAAAAAAGAAAGAAAGAAAGAAAGAAAAAAAAAACCCATTCAAAGTCCAGAATTCACAGGTTCATAAGAAATTTGGCACTGAAAAGACAGAATTTCCACATGTAAAGAATTTTACTCCCCAGTCGCATGCTACAATTAAAATGGCAGAGGCCTTTTCAGAGGACTGGGAGGTTGGGAACAGTGGGACAGGTAACACAGATGACAAAATGTCCTCACTAGTTTTAAGAACCAGGAAAGGTTGACTCTTCAGAGCCAATCTTTTAAAAACAAGTTTGAACTAGAAGAAAAAAAAAAAAATCAAGAACAGGAAAAAATAACCTTCTCTGAAGATCCAACCTGTGGCAGGTGCCACAAAAGGCAAAATGACAACCATGGGCTATCCAACTAACAAAGGTAAAAGCCTAAACCCACAACTCTTTTCAAACACAAAAATACAGTACCAGGATATGAGCATCCCATCAAACCTCAAGTGCTAAATCTTAAAAGCTCCACAGAAGTCTGGTTTGATTATGGAAAGGGCAGAAGTAGCTAAAACATGGCTGAAGAACCAGCCAATGACTCAAAGCCTGAACTCTAATTCCTCCCTAGGCCTTCGTAACAAGCACATGCTTTTACCTAACATGGCTTACAAATAGGAAACATAAAGGAAGTAATCTGGATGAGTCATTCCCTTCTGAAGAACAAATGGAACCAAATACCAAAAATGACTCTTGATACAGTCTAATCATCTGTAGCTTCTTTTCCACTGTTCAGATTTATAAAAACAAACATTCTAGGAAAAAAAAATGCTTCTCAATGTCTATGATAACATCTTAAGCCCATACTGTGGTTTCCATCTTGTTTTTAGACATATTTATGCCACCTGAATCTTCATAACAACCACACATTTAGGCAAAATGGATATTCCACAGATAAGAAACTCTTCACCAGAGACAACATAACTTTTAGCCAACATCTCAGTGCTTATTTTTATAGTGTATGACTTAAACAAGAACCTAGGTGTTCTGACTTACACTCTGCTACACAAAGTGTATGCCATAGACAAACAGCATTGGTAGCACTTGGGGATGATTCATATGTAAATTAAAGTTTGAGATGTACCTGTTCTAAAAGAGATTATGGTGCCTCTACGGTAATAAAAGACTCTCTCCGGATTTGGAGCCAAATATTTGCCTTACCTATGCAGCCTTCCTCATCCACGTAAGTTTTAGATTTTAGTACGCGTTTTCGTTTTCTTTTGTTTTCTCCACTTGAGCTCTAAAAGATCAGAGGATACAATGTTAAGCTGATCAATTATGTTATACAGAAAAATAACAAAAGCTTTTAAATCTATACTAATCATTCTCCAGTACTCCATTATGATAAAAAGTTGAGAGAAACTCTACATTAGTTTTAGAGAACCAACCCCATCACATAGACAAGTTATGCTCACTGTATACACAGGCTTGATATTTCATTGTTCATAAGAAGGCAAGTAGCATGCTGAAGAAAGAACTGTGTTCTGTTCATTCGGTCAATAAGCTTTTGCTGGGTAGTGCAGGCGACATGGTTAAAAAGTAGGATAAGGACCTTAGTGGAGGAGACAGATAAGGAAAGCAGACCACTGCAATACGATGTGGTGAAGGCTTCAATGGAGGGCTGAGGCAGATATTATGGGAGCACACAGGGATGGCCCCTAAACCACACCAGGGGTTTCTGTGGCATATGCCCTTGCTGTAGATACTTGCTATGTCAGCCTTCACATATCTTGTTTTCTTTTTTTTTTGGTTTGTTTTTGAGAGGCAAGGTTTTGCTCTGTTGCCCAGGCTGTAGTGCAGAAGTGCAATCATAACTCATGGCAGTAGTCCAACTCCTGGGCTCAAATGATCATCCCGCCTCAGCCTCCCAAGTAGCTGAAACTAAAAAGCATGTGCCACCATGCCCAGATATTTTTAAAGCAGAGACAAGGTCTCCCTGTGTTGCCCAGGTCTCAAACTCCTGGACTCAGGCGTTCTGCCCACCTAAGCCTTCCAAAGTGCTAGGATTACAGGTGTGAGCCAACATGCCTGGCCAGCCTTGACACTTCAACATTACACCTATCTAATTTAGTCTCAAATAGGTATTACTAATACCAACTTCCTTTTATCTCCACTGGTCTCTTTCATCTCATTTTCTCTTCAGCTAATGAGGAAATCGGTGTAAGATTTAAATGATGCACAATGAATTAAGAAAAACTAACAGCCACAAAGGAAAAAAAAAATTGTCAGCAACTATTTTTTCAACTCTTCATTATCTACACTAATAGATGTAAAAAAGATGCAGCTGAAGAGCGTTCCAAGCTGTATTTCCCCTTTGGCTGACAGTTTTCCCATCCAGCCCTTTTCCACAATTGCTTCTGAAGGGCAGCAAATGTGTTTAAGTTGTTTGTTCCCCTGTCTTTCACATGTTGCTCTGATGCAGGGGGATCTCTTTTTGCACCACTCTAACAGGAGGTGTACAGCACAGCAGAGATGCTGAAGGTCATGAATACAGAACAGCTCCCAGGTTCCACCTCTGCAACGTTCTTGAGACTATACCCGCTAGCGAAATCTCCCTTCAGGTGAGAATGGAGGAACACCCATTCTGTACAACCTGTAGGAGAGCAGAATGAGACAAGAGCCATCTACTGGCATTTGTGAAGTATACAGCAAGGGAACTGATTTAGCAAAGTGGTTGTAGGTCCTTAAGACATAAAGGATACATGGATATGCAAGAATCCCAGTATAATTTTACCTTGACAGAAGGAGGTTCAGGCTCAGTCTTTGGCATTGGTTCAAGAGGTGGAGACGGAGGAGGAGGTGGGGGTGGTGACTCAGCTTCATAAGCCCCAGGAGAGTCTGGGAAGACTGAAATAATGAAACAGGCTTAGATCAGAGAACTACAAGCACTATCTGGTATAATGCCTTCTCCACTGGTTCTCTAAATTGACATGTCCAGCAAAGGGGATTTAGCAAGCAGTAATTCGTGATAACCAAGAACTTTGCAGTTATATAGTTATCTTTAAAATATATATTTTATTAATTTTATATAAATAAAATCAGAGAATCAAGAACTATTACAGCCAGAAGTATCTTAGCTAAATGTTTTCTTTTATAGCTAAGTCAGGTTATGAAGTTGGTTTGTAAATATCCACTCATCGCCTTCCATATGCCATGTATTTCACTTTATTTTTACAACTCTGAGACAGATTTTCTTATTTGCACATTACAGTAAATAGAGGTTCAGAGGGGTTCCGAAACTTGCCAAGGTCACACAGCTTACAACGGAGACAGGAGGTTTTAAGCCTAAGTCAATCCAATTCTACAGCCTTGCTATTCCAACTATACCATGCCGCTTTACCATTGAGGACAAGACATTCTCTCTCAAGATCTATGTGGAGACAATCCTCAGGTTATAACGAACGTTCTATGCCAGAGTCTTTCACTGTGACCTAAGGGTTTTCATCACTTGAGATGTTTGTTAGACTGAAAATCTCCAGCTGATGTTAAGAGTATAAACTTGGAGGTGGGTGAAGTCATCTTTTAAATGATTATCATTATTTAAGCTCTAACAACTAGGACCTGATTAATATTTTGCATATTTCTAGTGACTGCTCCACTGATAGGGCTTGTTCTGCTACACTGAAGTTAACAGGAAAGCATACTTTTAGGAAAAAAATACTGCTGTGGAAGTGGCATCACCCAAGAAATGAGCACCACCAGAGGGATCCCATGATTTCTTAACAATTGCAGAATTGGTGGTCTTAGTAAACGGCCCATGAGAGGGGAAGCAAAAATCCTCAACTGACCTATTACTCAATCACCACAAAGAAAGTGCTGGGTAGCAACTTAGCCTCACCTGCTCCCTGACTCTCCTGGCTGTATTCAAATTCTTAACACAAGTCTTGGATCTGAAATTCTCCCAACTGATTAGGTCAGTGTTAAAAATTATGACAGTGAAGCGAGTTCAAGGCCAAATGACCTAAAGAGGTGAAACAGAACAAGAGCCAGAATGAACAATAAATTACACACTTTAAGTATAAAATGGGCCCCAAAAACTTTATAAGCTCTGGGAAACAAGAGAGAGAAACACAAAAGGAAAGCAGTCCAGCTATCAGCCCAGCTCTGGGAGGCTAGAACATGATGGGAACTCAGGCAAGAGAAAAGTCAAACACCAGAAGTAAGCCTCCATTGTTCTGAAGGAACAGCTATGAAGAAAGCTGGGCTATAATGGTAGATGTGTTATAACGGGAGGAGGAAAGTTTAGGCAATGAGGAAGCCAAAGGAATTTTGAGACTCACAGTAATAAACTTAGGCATTCTTATTTCCAGTTCTGAAACCAGTTGACTTAACCAAAGAAAATAATCCTAGTGACACCCTCTAAGACCCCTCTCACAGCACTGTATGCAAATGTTTATCTAGATCCCCACTCTAGACTCTAAGCTCCAAAAAGGCAGAGACACCACGATTTCCCTGGCATAAACACAGAGTAACTGTGTGTGTGTGTGTGTGTGTGTGTATTTATTTACATAAAGGAAAACCACCACTTTCTGAACTAAATTTGGAATGAGGAACCCAGGTCAAGGAAGACAACATATATCTCTCTCTTCCTTCCACACACTCCCTGAGAGAAACACTGTGATAATAAACAAGTAAAACATTATGACTCCCCCAAACAGGGAAGAGAATAGTAGAGGAGTCAAGAGCCCTTAATGATTAAGAAATTTCAACAAATCCCTGGAAGATGGAAGGCAGATGGGAGAAAGTTGACAAAAGAAGCATCAGTCAAATTAGATGAGTCAGAGAGTAGAGATTATTATCTATTATAAAACTTCTATTTTTATCTGACTTTTAAAATTGTAAATATCTACTACTTTGTTTAAACTTGCCGCCATTCATGTACTAGAATATATGTCTGTCTGCCTTAGTCTTTACCAAGCCAAACATCCCCACTCAATACATTTTTACTGACACAGACATAAAGAATGTTCCATGCACTGGTGTATTTTAAACAGATTTGTAGCCAATCTGCAGCTCTTCAAGTGAAAGGTAAGCAATGAAGTATCACTTATTCCAGGAAAGCAACCTTTGTTGGGACAGAGTAAAAATTGCAATGAAACTAATTTCAGAGATCCACTGTGTCAAAGAGTTCTCTGGCAGAGACAGGTAATTAGAATTCTTGGAAACCATTCACAGCTTCCTAGGACTCAGTATTTTTTAAAAATACCTATCTTTACCTAAAATTGGGGATCATTTGCTTAACATTCTCCATAAGCACCTTGCAAGGACTGAAAATATTAGCAAAGACTTAAATATTTATCAGTTAAAACTACATTTCTTCTTAGCAATGTAGATGTTATTCTTAATGTTATTTCTTTCTGGGTCTGGCCTTTTGATTTTGCTTTACAAAGAGAGTATGTAGAACTACTAAAGGTGCATATGACCCCGCAGGGGTAAAAGAGAAAGGCACAGTCCCTTGGGTAGAGAGTTACAAACAGAAGTGGAAGGGAATTTTCTGAAAAAACTGAAGGTACTTGCAAGTATGGGCACCTCAGCAGGAAGAGTAGAGTGAGTAATAAGAAAACTATCTGAACTTGTTTCCAGACACAGGTAAAAGAAAAAACAGGCCAGGTGCAGTGGCTCACGCCTGTAATCCCAGCACTTTGGGAGGCCAAGGCGGGTGGATCACAGGGTCAGGAGTTCAAGACCAGCATGGCCAACATGGTGACACCCCATCTCTACTAAAAACACAAAAATTAGCTGGGCGTGGTGGTGGGCGCCTGTAATCCCAGCTACTCGGGAGGCTGAGGCAGAGAACAGGTTGAACCCGGGAGGCAGAGCTTGCAATGAGCGGAGATCACGCCACTGCACTCCAGCCTGGGCGACAGAGTGAGACTCCGTCTCAAAAAAAAAAAGAAGAAAAGAAAAGACAAAACAAAAGAAAACCATGTACCAAGCACTGTCTTGGCACTTCTGACACATCATCTTATTTCATGTTCATAAAAAGCCTGTACCATTTGTGATAAAAATCCCCGTTTTAGAGATGAAAAACAAGGAATTAAACAAGTTAACTAACCTGCTTAAAGTCACACAATAAATGGTCAAGGTAAAATTTAAACCCAGGTCTGCCTGACTCCAAAGTTCTTGTATTTTCTCTTCTCCTGCTGTTACTTTTCTAACTTCTGGCTGAAGACAGCATATTGAACTATATGACATACTCAGTGTAACAGAAATAAAGCAATAATAAGTTAGAGACTGTGTAAGGGTTTAAAATAAAATCCCACTGGCTTTGAGACAAAGACGAAATTTAAGAATAAAATGGCAGAGGTTTATAAATTTAGTCAGATGCCAAAAATTATCTTTGCCAGAGGAAAAAAAATCTAAGAGCTTCTGCTCTATATCATCTGTTATTATAGGTTGTGCATCTCTATCGCATTTCTTCACATTCCTTTCAAAACTAAATAACCCCACTTATATTTCTAATCACCCAACAGTATTATTGTTGTAGGCTACAGATCAGAACTACAAGGAATATTTCAGAATGATATAATGAGTGCTCAACCAACCATAGTAATTCCTTAACTTAGAACTGACTCCTTCACTAATACTAGAGTATCTAATTTACCTTTTTAATGTACATTAGGTTGATGGCTTCAAAGACCTTTCCAAAATCTTCCCAAGGTCTTTTACTGATTGGAAATAGGGAAGACTGTTCCAATTAGCACCTATTCCTACATTTACTTCCTAATTATTTTCCCATGTGTCTACATGGAGTTGTTCCTTTCTGCAGCCTTGGCCAAAGCATTTTGATAAATGACAATGGAATGAAAATATAGCATTTGCCTCTCTGGGATGCTCATGTGTCTTATCCTACCCATTCTGAAGGGCCACTAAAAACCACAGAAGGACGTTGTACCTCTCACAGCATATCAACGGCTGTAATTCTAAACACATAGCATGAATGGTAGAATCTAAATCCACAGAAGTGTAAAAGATGCTACATCTCTATCACAGACTCAACTTTCTGCTACTATTTCTTGGGTCTGTTCATTTTTTTGCATTACTGTCATCCATATATATAATTTGTTTTTTTTCACTCACTTGTATAGTTGAGCTAATATCCTTTTTCCAGAAGCCTCTCTTAGCATTTTCAATTCCTCTTAGTTTCTAGAAAAAGTAGAATCTTACAAGTTTCATTTTCTCCTTTGATAGCACAGTAAGTTCCTTTTTTGCATTCATTATTATTCTTTACTCTCCCTTTTAGTATCTATATGTGTTTGTCTCTATATCTTCATGTGATGCTGAAATACTTTAGACTAGATTTCCCCTCATTACTTAAAATGTTTTATACCCATTATGCCATGAATTCATGGACAATTGATTAGAGCAGTTCAAACTTTTCACCACTGTGTCTCAAAGTGGGCTTTTCAAAGTAGAGTCATGCACTAGTATATCAGTTCAACCCATTTAACTTTCTTTTTACCCTCCTTCTTTTTCTATATACTGTATACAATTTGGGGCAAGATCTTGGTTCTTCAAAATATTTGATATTTTTTTAAAGGCATATTAATGTTCCTGGTAAGACTCTTGCCCTTATGAGGTTTGCTTATCTTACACTGGCCCACAGCCTAAAACTAGAAGGGTCCACAGTGTCATTCCCTTCCAATAATGACACTGCAGGTTGTTCCAGTTAACCCTAGTTTTACCTGTGTGGACCACCACCAATAATATCCTGGCTGCCTAGAATGTCACAATTCTTAAAAGATTCACATGAAGGTAGCCAAAGGAATATCCTCCCCTTAAAAGAAAAGAAAAGAAAAGAAAAAGTCTTAGATAGTGTGCATAATAATAATTCTTATCCTCTTTCCCTCTGTGTTATTTTGACAAATTGACAAAAGATCATGGTTCTAGTCAAAAGGCTAACGCAAGTTTCAAACAGAAAGAGGTGCTATGGTGTCTCTCAATGCTAGAATTACTACTCTCATTGTGATCCTTAATCCATTACTTTTTTAGCTCCTTGAACATTAAAAGTAAAATTGATCCCCCTAACCAAAAATGACTGGTAATGCCCACCTTCATCTTCACTGCTATCAGATTCAGGAAGTTTGATTCTTCTCCTTTTTTTCTTCATGTTTTCAGTTTCCTTTGTCTCATCATCAGATAACGCTACTCGCTTCCCCCTGTTGTCATCCAGAAATAAATTAAGCTTGTTACACATAACAAAAATGTTAAGTATTCACATGCTCTTATGGGTTTTGCTTTATAACTCGTGGTCTTAATTCCAGAGGGTAGAAAAGGACAGCCAAATAGTCCAATAAGGACTCTTGTTAAGGATACTCTGCTAACTGACCATTAACTAGGTCACTTTATGAGGTGACTTGAATAAAAAATTTCTAGAGTTTTCTAGAAACTGCTGGAAGCTACAACCAGGTTATCAAAAATCTCTCCAAATTCCTTCTTACTTCCCTGATAGGACTTTCAATTATCCAACAAGCATTAAATAAGCAGCTACTACATACCTACAAGGCTCTTTGCTAGCCATTGAGAATACAATGATACAGAAGAAAATACTGTTTTCAAGAAGCTCTGGCAAGCACCACTGGCTATAAGGCAATGTGGTAGATTTAACTGGACAAATAAAATGTTATGGAATATAATTCATATTTGGAAAACTTACAAGCTAAGTAGAAGTTCATCATGTAGAAAGGGGAAACATATTTTAAAGAGAAAGAACAATATGAGCAAAGGCAGAGATATCCTTTTAAGGTGATTCTAATGACATAATAATAATAATAAAAAAAAAAACCTAGACTCCGCCGTGACATTATTTAGCTCCTCAGGATGAATGGATACTCCATCACACTCCTCATGCAACCAACAACTAATTTATCAAAGACCTACTGAATGTTAGAGATACAAATATATACAAGACATAATCTTTGCCAACAAGTACCTTATGTCTTATATAACTTTAAATACCAACTTTCCTTTCTACCTTGAACTAGAAAAAGAACAATTAAACCCAAAGTAAAAGGAAATAATAAAGATAAGAACAGAAATCAATGAGATTAAAAAAAAGAAAATTAACAAAGCCAACGTTGTTACTTGTGGGAAAGAGATTAATAAAATTAATAAGCTTTTTATAAAACCCATTTTGAAAACAGAAAAATATAAATTACCAATCAGGAATGAAACAGTGAAGAAATCTGTATTCAGTACAGGTTCTAGAAACTCGAAGAATAAGGTTATATAATGAACAGGTTTATGCCAATAAACTCAGCAATTTAGATCAAACTTTGAGTTTTAAAAGCACAACTCAGTCAAAACGGATCCAAAAGAACTAGAGAATTTGCACAGCTCTAGTTAAATCAAATTCACAACAAAAACCTTTCCCACAAATAAAATCCAGCCCTGGATTCACTGGCAAATTTTATTAAACATTTGAAAAATATGTACGTACATATAAACTCCTTCAGAAAACAGAGGAAACTTCTCCCAACTGCGGTCATGGATCGCTTAATGACAGGGACACATTTTGAGCAATGCATTGTTAGGTGATTTCACTGTGTGAACGTCATAGAGTCTACTCACACAAACCTAGATGGTCTAGTCTACTGCTCCTAGGCTACAAACCTGTACATTATTGTTACTGTACTCAATACTGTAGGCAACTGTAACACAACGGTATTTGTATATTTAAACATCTAAAAAGAGAAAAGATAGTACAAATACTGTATAAAAAAGATTAAAAATGGTACACACGTCTAGGGCACTTGCCATGAATGGGGCTTTCAGCACTGAAAGTTGCTCTGGCTGAGTCAGTGAGTGAGTGGTGAGTGAATGTGAAGGTCATAGGATGTTACCGTACACTACTGTAGACTTTATCAACACTGGATACTCAGGCAACACTAAATTTATTTTAAAATGTTTTTCTTTCTTCAATAATAAACAGCTTACTGTAACTTTATTTTCAATTTTATAACGTTTTGGCTCTTTTGTAATAACACAGCTTAAAACAAAAAATTGTACAGCTGTACAAAAATATTTTCTTTATATCCCTATTCTATAGGCTTTTTTCTGTTTTAAAAATTTTGTATTTACTTTTTAAACTTTTTTTGTTGAAAGCTAAGACCCAAACACACATTAGCCTCGGCCTACACAGGGTCAGGACCATTGTCTTCCACCTCCACATCTTGTCCCACTGGAAGGTCTTCTTCAGGGGCAGTAACACACATGAAGCTGTCATCTCTAATGATAACAATGCCTTCTTTTGGAATATCTCCTAACGACTGCCTGAGGCTATTTTACAGTCAACTTTTTTTTATAAGTAGAAAGACTACTGTCCTCTAAAATGATAAAAAGTATAGTGCAGTAATTATAGTAGCATAGCCATTTTTATTATCAAGTATTATGTATACATAACTATTTATATATATGCTATACTTTCACATGACTGGCAGCACAGTAGGTATGTTTATACCAGCATCATCACAAACATGTGAGGAAAGTATTATACTACCATGTCATGACAGCTATGATGTCACTAGGCAATAGGAATTTTTCAGCTCCATTATAATCTTATGGGACCACTGTCATATATGTGGCCCATGGTTGACCCAAACATTGTTATGCAGTGCATGACTAATCTTATGAAGTTAGCACAATTTTGACACAGCAACTTGATAAAGACATTACCAGAAAAGAAAGTAACTGACCTATAGCCCTCATAAACACAGGCAACAAATGCTTAGTGTAATATTAACAAATTTAATCCAGCAATATATAAAAAAGGATAATATCATAACTAAGTGGAGTCTATCCCAAGAACACAAGGTTGGCCTAATTCACCACATTAATAAAAACACCATCTGAGCATCCAATAAATTCAAAAAAGCATCTGTCAAAATTCAATAACCACTCATGATAAAACCTCTTAGCAACCTTGGAACAGAAAACAACTTCCTCAATCGGGTTAAGGGTATCTATTAAAAATCTACATTTAACATCACATTTAGTAGTGAAATACTGAATGCATTCCTGGCAATAAGCATCAACAGTGAGTGATGTACCCATGGTTGGGGACATTTTTATCCATACAAGTCATAAGTTCCTAGGAGGTAAGGCCCACTGGACAGAGCTTTAACCCTCTAAAATTTCACCATTTTGTTGATGTTTTCAACGAGAGTAATCCCAACCTTGCCACAAAAGTCGTCTTTCTAGGCCTATCAGTCTTGACAGTGTCCTTTAGATTTCTTTCAACAGACTAATTCTACCAACTATGAGGTAGTGTCTCCAATTCCTGGATCTAGTTTTAATAGCTTATGTGCTTTTTATTTTCTTTTCTAATTACATTTTACCACTTGAAAAATAAACTCATTGATACAAAAAGAAAACAAAGAACTTTTTCTCTTAAATTTGACTGGAAACAGTAACCCTTCATTTGGCAAATTGAAGTGAAACACACACACACACACAATTAGACACACTTATGCCATGTCCACAAATTTAAAACAAAAACTAACAATCAATTTAGATCAATAAGGCCAAAAAAATGACTTTGGTCCTTAAATCATCCAAACTGGCTGATTCCACAGTTCTACTCCACTAGATAAGCTAGTGGGCTTCTCTTTCCATTTTGGTTGTATAGTTGTATCCATAAGGCATTAAGTGGGATTTAGTACTTAACTGAAAACTGCCTGCTGTCAGTAAGCCCAAAGAGACCTTCTCACCCCCAGTAGAGACCCTTCCCCAACAAGCAACAACATTTTCCTACCTTTTTTTTTCCTTCTGCAGCACCTTAACAGGCTCTGCTTTTTTGCTGGATTTTTTCAGGCCTGCAGGAGCTGCCAGCTTTGGTTCAGTGACAGATACTGTAGGCTGCTCCACTATTTTTTCTTCTTTCACTGCTTGTTCTGAGTCCAAATTGACTTTAAGTTTATCTATAAATAGAGTATAGCAGACGACATATGACCCCATCATGCAATATTAATACATCATTCTTTTGACAGTCTACCATGTGCCAGGTAATATGTTAGGAGCAGGGGCAAAAAGGAGCTCATGGACTATTTAGAAAACATTCCTCCTTTCCAACTACCACTCTAACTGTAACTTCTCATTTCTGCCTCCTGCTAATCCCTCATTGTATCACAGCCCCCAGGCTAAATGGTAGTAAAAGCAAGGCTTAGAAAAAACATATACAACTTTATGAGGTATCATCTTTTTCATTTTCAGATGAGGAAAATCAATAATCAGAAGGATTACAAGATGTTTCCCAACAATACACAGTTTACAAATGGTGACAACGATTTGTAGCCAAGACCTTTACTTTCTATATATTCTATCTTTTAATGCCTGGATACCCTTAATATCTCACTACTACCTTAATGATAAAAGTTAAAGACATTTTGGATTCAAGGAAGTTTGGTTCAAACCCCGCTTCACTCTGGGCAAGTTATTTTATCTAAAAGTCAGTCTTTTCTACACCTGGGATAATAGTTACAAGATTATTATAAGGACTAAAAGAGATCAGTATTGGTTAAATGATTTATCCAAGGTAACACTGACAGAAAAGGTAAGAGTTGGGATTTGAACAGAAGTCAGTTTAACTCCTCAAAGTCCTTAACCCTTTTCCTACACTGAGCTGAAGAATGACTACTGTGCAACAGGGAGAACTAAGAAATGCAAAAAGGCCTAGCCATCTGAGGAACTATAGAAGCATGTCATCTAGCCTTCACACTGTACTTAGTGATAGCTTTTCACAAGTAAAGTCACAAAATACTATTAGAAAGCTGTCAATAGCTGGAGGCGCTTCAGTAAGTAGTTTTGGTTATATGTTGTTACAATAGCTTAAACCTTCTACAGTGTAGAAAAAACTAGTATCATAGTCTTGGCTATTATGCATAGCTTAGTATAATAATTTATAAATAATGTGTATTATTTGAAGGTGTAGCTGATGGACCAAAGTGTAAAATGTAATCTATTTACACTTTTCTTTTTCCTGAAGACTTGAATAGAAAATGCGAACGGTGGAATCCACCTTTCCAATGATGGCATACTCTTGCATTTTCAACTGTTGTTCTCAAGTATCAGTGCCTCTCAAATATCCCAAATTGTATAAGAGAGTAAACATGCATCTCCAGGGCTCTAGGGGTCAACAGCCAATCCAAAAAATACAGTACACTGGAGTCACATGTGTAGCTTTAAAATTTATGCAAAATTTTCAATCTATCACATAAATTATACTGTTTAATAGCAATTGTTTTAAAAATGGCATCATTAGGAGAAAAAACTTCCAAATACTTCCTACCTACCTTATGTATTAAGGAAAGCGAGGCTACTGCATTGAGTTTACCAATTACAGAAAACCGATCTCAATTAAAATACCACTGATCAAACATTAGATTCAGCATCCAGAGTTTCTTCTCTCTGTCTTGGTTTCACAGAATTTTGAGAACTCTAACTTAAACATATATGCAGCTACCAATAGCCAATTAACTGGTAAAGAGGTAGTTCAATGCAACAATTTAAGGCGATTATTAAGGAAAATTTAATGACATTTTGTTACCTGAATGATCAAGTCACCTATTTTCTAGCTGATTAAAAGCATTTCCTTCTTATACTCAAGAAAACATGAAACCTTTTCAAGCAAATAAAGATAACCAATTATGACCTTTAAATTTTGTAATCAATGCTGAATTTTATCACGTATAAAGCATTACTTTTAAAAATTGAGATATAATTCACATACCATAAAATTCATCACTTTACATTCAGTGGGTTTGGTTGTATATCCACCATAACTGTCCAGTTTTAGAGCATTTTCATCACCCCAAAAAGAAACCCTGAACCCATTAGCATTCCTCCTTGACCCCAGTCCAGTCCCTGACAACCAATCTTCCTCTCCTCTCCTCTCCTTCCTCTTTCTCTCTTCTTTTTTTTTTTTTTTTTGAGACAAAGTCTCACTCTGTTGCCCAGGCTGGAGTGCAGTGCAGCGATCTCGGCTCACTGCAAGCTCTGTGTGCCGGGTTCACGCCATCCTCCTGCCTCAGCCTCCCGAGTAGCTGGGACTACAGGTGCCTGCCACCATGCCCGGCTAATTTTTTGTATTTCTTTAGTAGAGACGGATTTTCACCGTGTTAACCAGGATGGTCTCGATCTCCTGACCTCATGATGCGCCCGCCTCAGCCTCCCAAAGTGCTGGGATTACAGGCATGAGCCACCACGCCCGGCCCCTACTGTCTCTATAGACTTGCCTATTCTGGATGTTTCATACAAATGAAATCATATATGATCTTTTCTATCTGGCTTATTTCACTTAATATTTCAAGGTTCATCCATGTATATCACATATCAATCTGTACTTCATTACTTTTTATAGCTGAATAACATTTCATTGTCTGGATATACCACCTCTGTTTATCCATTCATCAGATGACAGACTTTTGGACTGTTTCAATTTTTGGCTATTATGAAGAATGCTGCTATGAACATCTATGTACAAGTTTTTGTGTGGACATACAGTTTTAATTCCCTTGAGTAGATATCTAGGAGAGGAACTGCTGCTCTATGTTTAACTTTTAGAAGTACTGCCATATCATTTTCCAAAGTGAGTACACGTCATTTTACATTCCCCACAGCAGAACGTGAGGGTTCAATTTCTCCATATCCTTGCCAACACTTGTTACTGTCCAGTATTAAGTTTACATGGTTCAAGTCCCCACAATGAACTCTCTTCATCCAATTCTCAAGCTTCATTTTCATTGTAATGATCTTGTCATGTGTCAAATACAATAAAAAAGTCCTAGTTTTACTCTGAACATTCAGCCTTGAAGAAATGTCTGTTAAATAAATTAACTTTGTAAGCAATTCTTTTTTTACATTAATATTTAATAGTATTTTATTTTATCCAGGTTTTCCCCCTCACTGAATTACGTGCCATTAACCTTATTACTCCTACCTAGCAATTACAATCATCCACTATTTGAATGTTTTCTTTCTTTCTTTTTTTTTTTTAGGAATGGGGTCTTGCTATATTTTTGGCTGGATTTGAATTCATGGGCTCAAGCAAATCTCCTGCCTCGGTCTCCCAAGTAGCTGGGATTATAGGCATGTACCACCATGCCTGGCTTTTTTTCCACATTTATTTGTCCATCTCTCTCAGTAGAGTATAAGGACTTGAGGCAGGGACCTTGTCTTTTTCTCTATTGTATCACCAGTGCATAACAATGCCAAGCATATAGCAGGTGCTTGATCTATTTGCTAACTAAACACATGACTTAAATAAGTACACTTCTGTATAGTTTGATTTTTTTAAACAATTCACAATCACATATTTTATGTATTTTAAAAATAAGAATTTTAAAATTCACTGGGTTTTTAAGGTTACAAATGCATTAAAAAAAAAGCAACCAACAAAAAGATGGGTCTCATCAAAGTTGCCAAGAAACCATGACCTGATTGGGTACAGTGGCCCATACCAGCTAGGCAGGTCAGTGACAGCATGATGCTTTAACACAGCAGTGCCCAACCTTTTTGGCACCAGGGACCAGTTTCATGGTAGACAATTTTTCCATAGGCAGGGGTGGTGGTGGGCAGCAGGGTAGGGGTGGTTTCAGGATGAAACTGTTCCACCTCAGATCATCAGGCATTAGATTCTCATAAGGAGCCCGCAACCTAGATCCCTCACATGCACAGTTCACAAAAGGGTTCGCAATCCTATAAGAATCTAATGCCACCACTGATTTGACAGGAGGTGGAGTTCAGGCATAATAATGCTTGCTCATTTGCTGCTCACCTCCTGTGCAAACCAGTCCCCAACAGGCCCCGGACTGCTACCCATCAGTGGCCTGTGGGTTGGGGACCTGTTTTAACAGAAGTAGGAATCATTCCCTGTACACCAACTGTGCCTGCAGTAATACAACAATGCTTCCCAGAAACCGTTAAGTATCACATTTTCCATTCACTTTTCTAGTTACCCATTCTGAGCTGCAAGAACACAAAAATGTTCTCTGACAGCTTTTATAGCAAACACAAAAACTGTCACGCTTACATAAGCAGAATATGAAAAAAAATTTAGCCATCATGGAAAGGCAGAATTTTGACTAATTTTGCTTGCATAGGCATGTAACAAAATGCCTCCTTGAAAAATCTTTGTAAAACTGATGCTCCAAGAAAGTGTGCCATAATTATCCTGTGGCTCCTGCATTCTTCCTGGTATTCTACCACATACTCTCAGGGGATGTACACTTGATATGAGAAGTATGAAAATATGTGACTACTGGTTCTTTCCATACAGAAGAATTCTTACTTAAGTATCTTTTTAAAAATAAAGAAGATTTTTGCTTTCTCAAAAAAAGATTTTTAAATGTCCATTATGACTTGGGCCCTTCTAATTCACACTGGAAGTCTAATTCATTACTGTAAGTAATCTGCAAAAAATAACCAAAGAAAGGCAAAATATTTGCTTTTGTGGACCCTTGAGAGATAGAAGAAATAAAGGTCACACCAGGCAAACTGACTCTAGCATCCATGTTATTAACCTCAATACTATACTGCGTAGCCAGGCAGCCTCCCTTTTATTTTAATCACCCATTTTCAAGGGCCCTATGAAGGAAATAGTTCATTATCTTTTCAAGGCGGGAAGTTAAACCAGGAATAATAAACTGGTCTCGAAGAGATCTCAACTGAGCCTAACTCACCCATAAAGTTCCAGCTAAGTTACTTTCATCAATATATTGGGCAGTACACTGTAAATTTATGTTAGGATGCAGGTAGTCTCCTGGACAGGCAAAAACTAAAAAAAGTAACTTTCACTTCCGGTATAATATGTCATTACATTAACATTCATTCATTAGTCAAAGTAAGGTAAGAACATGCTTACTCATAGCAGCTTTTCCAAAAAAGTTGCTCATCATATTCCCTTTCCCTGGGGCCTTGTTGCCTGCTGAAGATGCCTACAAGCACAGAAAACACGTATGATTTTTTGCTAGCATTTAGGCTGTTCATGAAGTAGCAGTCTCAAACAATCTCTTCTATAGCACACTGCTGCGATAGTATAGTCTCTATATAATAGTGCCAAAATGCGGAGGCGTTAGATATAAGAACAAATCTAGAACAATAATCCACACCAGATAGTAACTGGTGTTAATCTCTAAAGCTTAGTTTCTTATAGATCTTATAAAATTAAGTACCCATGGATATGTCTAAACTTTTCTTGAGCACATTTAAAAACTATTTAATTTGACAGAATTAAAAAAGATCAGAGGCAGTATATACACAAAGCGGGAAAACCTAAAACATTACATTTTTAATCATCAGAAGTAGATCTGAATTCCTGGTTCCCACCGTTTAGTAGCAATATGAGCTCCAGGCAAATTAGTTAAGTCTAGGTTTCAGTTTTACCATATGCGAAAGGGAAATAGTTAATACCTCCCTCACAGAACTGATAGGAGGATTTGAACAAAGACCAAACTATTGGCACACAGCTGAAATTCAATAAACGTTATTGTTTTCCTCCATCCTTCTTCCCCAAGACAGACACTTGAAAATGACAGTGATCTGAATTGAACACACTTGACACTTGAAAATGACAGTGATAATAATAGTAACAACAATAATCATACTTTTCTGGATTTTTAAAATAGTATCGGAATGATACTTTTCTTAAGTCAATGCCCTTAAGTTAGTTCAGATGACTGAACAATAAAAATCTAAGGGAAGCAAATAAAGCAAAACAAAACAAAAAAACCCACATAAAGTATAATAAGAATGGGAAATACACTAGGAAGGAAGGTATATATTGCAAAGCCCAGAACATAAGATATTCCTCAGAATGACATATTGCAAATAAACATTTTTTTGAATGTTAACAATTCTAGAGGTGTTTTCACATGTTTTCATCTGGGTCTCACAACAATCTCGTTTGCAAAGGAAATCCAAGGCTTGGTGAGAATCATTATCAAAAGCAAAAGAACACTTTCAGGTAACAGTATCAAGTATTAAAGCGTTCAAACTAAAGTAGAAAAATCAGAACTGAGTATCAGAACCTTACATAAATAAACTACTACCACTGGGACCATTAATGCTTTTCTAGTTACCCACTCTGAGCTGTAATGAAGGGTATCTTCAAAGAAGACTTACATTTGTTACTTCCTTAGCCTCTGTTTTAGCTTCCTTGTTGGTTTCTTGGGTTTTAGCAGCAGCTTTGGAGGCAAACATTCCCATAATTCCTTTGGGCTGCTGGGAAACCTGCTTGGATGCAGGTGGGCCATGACCATTGGTGGTCAGCTCATTGTTGGCTTGTGTCTCACTTGACATGTGAAGATGTGACTGCTCAAACTTTTTGGAAGATGAAGAAGATTCAGCAGGAGATCTAGGGACTGCAGCTGCACATTGTATAGCACTAAATCTAGGGACAGAAATGTTACATTAAGTTAATGTCAGCATATGCATTCTTGGGTGGTTCAACAAAAAAAAGAGAAAGAAAAAAAAACTAATGTCAGTATACAACCTTATTTTCAAATTCTTGCTTCTTCCACACAATACTTAACTCTAATATTGTTTAAAATCAACTTTAGAAAAATGTTGTATGAAACTCTCTATTACATAAAGAAACAAATACTAGAGAGAAGTGAGTCACTTGTACTAGGTCATACATCTAGTTAGTAACAGACAGGGTTGGAATTAGGTGCCTTCTACCACCATCAATTGAATATTCTTGCTTTTTTTGAAAAAAGTATCCTAATTCAAAAAAGAATGCAACCAACCATAATAAAAGACGCAGTAATTTCATTATCCTTGGGAAATGAAATAGCCCTTGTTTTTAAAGACCTTCCTCTGATAGGGCTAGATTTGCAATAAATATTGACTGAATCAAAACTAAGCTTTAAATATTAACAAATTTCCTGGCAACACTCTTGGCCAGAGTAAATCATGCTGCAGGGTTAGGTGTGCTGGCTCATGCTTGTAATCCCAGAGGTTTGGGAACCTGAGGTAGGCAGATCGTGTAAGTCTAGGAATTTAAGACGGCTTGGGCAACATGGTGAAACTTTGTTTCTACAAAAAACACAAAAATTAGTTGGGTGTGGTGGCACACGCCTATAGCCCTGATTACTCGGGAGGCCAAGGTAGGAGGATCACCTGAATTCAGGAGGTCCAGGTTGCACTGAGCCATAAGCTCATCACTCAACTCCAGTCTAGGGAACAGAGTGAGAAGCTGTCTCAAAATAAATAAACAAATCATGCTTTAAAACAAGGAAAAGGCTGGGTGTGGTGGCTCACGCCTGTAATCCCAACATTTTGGGAGGCCAAGGCAGGTGGATCATGAGGTCAGGAGTTCAAGACCAGCCTGGCACACGGCAAAACCCTGTCTTTACTGAAAATACAAAAGTTAGCTGGGCATGGTGGCACGTGCCTGTAATCCCAGCTACTCAGAAGGCTGAGGCAGGAGAATTGCTTGAACCTGGGAGGCAGAGGTTACAGTGAGCCAAGATCACACCACTGCACTCCAGCCTGGGTGACAGAGTGAGACTCTGTCTCAAAACAAAAAACAAAAAAAAAGAAAAATAGGAGAAGCTGGCAGCAGAGCCACTGGCTCCAATAACCTATAGTCCTTGACAGCCATTTGTTAATAATTTCTAATAATACTAACGGCACCAGACAAGTAAGTATGCCCAAGGCCAAGAGAAGAAAATTGGTGGAACAGCTTGCGTGGCATATTAAAGGGAACATACATCTCTTCTCTAATCATTATAGAAGTGCCGTTTCACACAAATCCATAACGTAACATTCCACATTGTGAATAGGTAATTAATTTAGCCTTCTCACAGGATTATTTTCTTTGTTAGAAAAAGCAAAGTTCCCCAGCTTTTTCTAACAAAGAAAAATATTTTATTTTTCCCAGTCTTGCTTATTGAGCATACGTAAGACCTCCTTGAAGTCTTATTTATCTTTTTTATTTCAGGCACCCAGCTCAAGACCTGGCACAGAAAAGTGCTAGAAACAACATGTTGAAAGAATGACTAAGTGAATGAAAGTGAGGCGTCTGGCTTCTCTCCCTTCTTTAGTGTATCACCTTCAACTTGGGGTGCGAGATTTCTAAACTATGTGGTGATAGCAATTATCTTAAAGATCAACCAGGCACAACTTCGAGATTAACTGCTAGAACACCTAGTCTAATGAAAAAAAAAAGAAAATCCCTGATACATCATTTCATCTCAGAAGTAACTTTAGACTGGACAGCCCCAAAGCTAGAGTCAAAAGCTCCAAAAATCTTGCACTGATTTATTATGGTCTTCATCAGAAAACTCTGTATTTACACACATCTTTTGTGCATCAGAGTTAAGAACAGATGGAAATCATTTGCTTTCACCCACTGCTCTTCCTCTCTGGCCTTGCAGTACTTCCACATACAAGGAAAAGGGTAATGTTTTATTTCACTGTCAATGTCTGAAGTTGGCGTTGAAACAACTCTTTCTCCTTCTGGTTTGAATTCCACACCTTAGGGTCAGGACCAGGAATTGGCAATGAGGAAGAGACCGAGTTAGGCTGGGAGTATGTCTGATGACAAGAGATCTCTGGTCAATCCTAAAATTTCAACTTTCTTCATGTCACGGCACTTAAAACACACGAAATCATGAGTCAGATCTCAGTTGGCCCATAATTCTCAGGACCAAATACAAACTCATTTGTTGGAAATAAATTCACTTTTCTACTGAGGATACTTTAAGTAATTAGGTAAAGTTTCACTGAAGTGCTTCCTATTACCACATTTCTACTTGCCATGTTTATTTTAGTGGGCCCTGGCAGATTTCATTTTGAACTTTTGCGTCACTTTTATTCTTGTTTGCTTACTTGCTAGATACAACAAAGGAACTGATTTTTAGAGCCTGGAATACCCAACTAGATTTAAAAATTTTTTGAAATCTAGTAATATATTTCAAATAAACTTATCAGGGTGTTAATATTTTCTTGAAGTCCTTCCCTAAAAGACAAGAGACTTATAAATTATTACTCTTTGGCTATACATTTGTTTATTTAATAAATATTTGTATACTTATGCTCAAGGTTTTGAGCTAAAGAAAAAAAAGAACTAATGTCTATCACTAATTCACTCAATAACTACTTATTAGTGTGCCAGGCACTATTTTGGGTATATAGTTAACAACTGAGACACGATCCCTATTCTCATGGAACTTACAGAAACTATGGCAATTCTGTCTCTCTCTCTCCCTGAGGACCCATCTTTATCAGTCATCCCACCTCCCCAGGATTTTCAGCCTTTTCTTCTCTATAGCACCCTCCTAACAATCCAAGTTCAAGTCATTCTCAACTTTAGAAACGTATATATCCTTCCCGTCTCAATCCCTCCTTAGCTACCACCCTCTTTTCTGCTTTGCAGTCAAATCTCCTGGAAAGAGCTGTCCATATTTGCTGTCTCACTTCCTGTGTTCCCATTTACTTAGCTCACCAGAATCTGGTCACTCCACTGAAAATGCTCTTACCAAGGCTATCACTAAATTCCATGGATAATTTTCACTTTCTAACTTACTTGGCTTCTCAGCAACGTTTAACATTGTTGACTGGTCCCTCCTACTTGAATCTCTTTCCTTAGGGGCTAAAACCCCATATACTCTTATCTCTGATGGCTCCCTCTTGAGCCCCCCTTTTTCTGTTCTTCCCTTGAAAAGCAACTATCATTAAATAGTGCTTACTATGTGCCAAGTGCTATTCTAAGTGCTTAACATATAATAGTCCATTTAATCCTCTACAACCCTATTTGGCTGGTACTATTATCAGCTTTACTGACAAGAAAATTGAGGCACCGAGAAGTTAAATAATTTGCCCAAGGTCACGCAGCTAGTAATTTGGCCTAGAGTTTTACTTTCTGCCCTTCTTTCATTGTATACATTCTCTCTGCATAACTATCTACTACTGTGGCCCAGTTACTATTCTTTCTGATTCCAAAATCTCTCTTTAACCCAGATTTCTCTCCTTAGCTCTAGATTCACCTATCTTTTGCGATGGACATCCTCACTTGGATTTCTCACAGGCTTCTCAAACTCAACATCTCTAAAACCCAATTTGTCATTTTTCTCTCTCTCCTAAAGCCTGCTCCTCCTGTTATATTCCCCTTCTTAGTACTCAGCTGCTCAAGCCAGAAGCATGGGTATCAAACTTTTAATACCAAGAAAGGCTGTCTTCCCCCATCCCCTACCCCCACACACCTTGTCCCTGACCATTACCATACATTGAGGTTGTTTTTTATTTTTTTTTGAGACAGAGTCTCGCTCTGTCGCCCAGGCTGGAGTGCAGTGGAGTGATCTCGGCTCACTGCAAGCTCCGCCTCCCAGGTTCATGCCATTCTCCTGCCTCAGCCTCCCGGGTAGCTGGGACTACAGGCGCCTGCCACCACGCCCGGCTAATTTTTTGTATTTTTAGAAGAGACAGGGTTTCACCGTGTTAGCCAGGATGGTCTTGATCTGACCTTGTGATCCACCAGCCTCGGCCTCCCAAAGTGCTGGGTGCTGGGATTACAGGCATTAGCCACCACGCCCGGCCACGTCAAGGTTTTTTGATGGTCATGACTCATTAAACTTCACACCTCTCCATCCCCAACAGTACAACTTTACATCAGAAAACTATCGTATCCACCTGGATCACTGCCACATTTCTCCTCCCTGATGGCCTTGCCTCCAGATTATTCTCTTCTGATCTATCTTCAATACTGCAGCCAGAACAATCTTTCTAAAATGCAATTTTGATAATTTCACTCCATCTGCTTAAATATTTTCAGTGGCTCCCCAGTGCTCTCAGAATAGAGTCTAAATTTTTATCCTAGTAATCAAAGCATAATGTAATTCCTGCTTGGCCTTTTTAGTCTTCTATCTAATTATTTCCTACCTTTCACTCTAAGTTGCAGCCACAGAAAACGATTGTGGTTCTGCACAAGCATGTTTTCTCTCTTAGCTCTGTCCTTAGCCTCTCATTTCTCCTTTGCTTGGCTATTTCTACTGGGCCTTCAAGCCTCAAGTGAGATGTTATAACCTTCAGTGTCATAAGTCATAACTGTCTTGTCCCCTGACTCTATCCATCCAAAAGTGGGAGATAAGTGCCCCAGCCAACATCTTCCCCCAATATTCCTCCTATTACAGCACTCTTACACTGTATCATAACTCCTGTCTCCCATCAGTTACATGAAAAGGTACGCGGGCACATTCACTCTCCTACTGTATGGTATGTCATAGGTATCATGAGATATTTGCTGAATGAATTCAAATGATTTTGCTCAGTACCTGTCACAGCAGTAGGTGCTCAATATATATCTGGGGAACTGATCTGAATTCTCAATACAACCCCACGAAGTAGACATTATTACATCGAATTGAAAGGCAAAGAAACCAAAGCTCAAAGAGTTTAAGTAATTCGTCCAATGCCACCGGGCTACTAAGCAGCAAAGCCACAACTCAAGCCTGTGACCACCAATTTCCAAAATGTACATGCATTATAGCCCATTACCTCCTTGTGCTGTTAAGGATACAAAAGATTTTAAAAACCTGATCCTGGTATGGAAGCTTAAGAAAAAGTTGTTTTTGGATGAAAAGTAGAGGGGTATCAAATTAGGAATTATTTTTTTAAGGACAACATTTGAACTAGTTGAAGGATAGGTAGGATTTAGACAAGCAGAGACTGGGTAAGGGAGTTAGAAAGGGCACGACAAACATTTCTGGTGGCAGTGACAGGATAAATACATGAGAAGTAGATTTATGGGGAGTCCACTGGGGTTTTCAATATGGGTTGTGGCTGCTATTTTTCACCTTATGATGTACTAATAAAACCAGGCATGTGTCTTATTGCAAGATAAATGGGGTTTTACTAGACTTGGCATTCACTCTTAAGAGGCAGCCACTGTGTAAACATCTTACAAAATCAATTCGTAAAGAAGCCCACAAGGAACATTAAGAAGCTTACTTGCTGCAGTTCTGCAAGTTGCTTTTAAGGATGTCATAGTCAGTATTGAACAGAGGCCCACTGTCCTTTAGCATGGCTTTCTGGATGCTGTACACATGGATGCTGGCAGTCACAGCTAGCTTGGACTTCACTGCTACAAGTCAACAGGAAAAGCAGTCTGTTAATACACAAACTTCATAGCATAGAGGACTTTAACAAGAAACCCTTTTGCATTAAAGCATTTGTAATCTGCGGTGGTCCAAAAAACTCTAAAAGGCCACATAGCCACATATACAGTAAAACATCAACCCTTCTGTCTGCAATGGGGACATTATGACAAGTTGGTGGTGGTGAGTCATTTCTAAGTACAGCACCTGTGAGGGTATCAGTCATGCAGTGGACACTCAGTAAATATTAATGATTGATGATGACTACGATGATCTTTTTCTTTCGGTCAGAAAAGAGCCTTACACTATAGCATATAATTAAAGAGGACTAAGTAATTTATATCTGAGAATATCATTTATATATTTCAATTTTAGTTTAGAGAAAGCAACTCTATAATAAAAACAATGCAAACTAGATAAGCCTATGGAGGAGAAACACAAAAGACCACCACAAGAACAAATGTTAGGTTCTGTGAAGGAAAGGATTGCAGCTAACTTGTTCCATGTCCCCAGTTCCTAGTATAGAGCTTGGCACATAGTAGATAATCATACCTATCTATACAATAAAGAAATTTTGCTTTGCTTAACACTGTGGGAATTCAGAAAGTAAAAAGTAGACAAACCCACCACTCTGAATACTTTAGAGTTAAATTTGGTAAAATACCCCCATCCTACCCTCACAGGCAGGAGCTGTTTCTTTTTAAAATACACATATTTTTTGTGTCCCTGACATGGCTGCCCTCCACCCTCCTCAGTCCCAATCTGTGAAATGGGGCCTGCAGGCCAAGGAGCCTTTATATACAAAGTACAACAGTACAGGTTTTGTCTTGAGATACAGGTCCAAGATCAGGAGAACCCTGTTATTAAATTCCTTTGAATTGGGTTTTTAAACAATCGAATGGTAGCACTAATAGTCTTGAAAGAGTGAGACAAATTTAATTTAGAAGTCTTTCTGACTTCCAGAAAAGCATTCTTTAACTTGCTTCCTAAAAAAACTGCCACTGTCTTTTTACAGTTGATGAGGTAGCTCATATGGTATTCATAACAGTTTCTGCATGTGTCACGAGTTTTGAAATTCTATGATAAAAGTGCTTTATAAATGTCAGCAGCTATTGGCCCTAAAAATGGGAAGTTAGGCAGATGTAGTATCATATTTTAACATGCTTCAAAAACTACTAATAAAATGACTATTGGGCTATTCAGTTAAATAGCTAAATATATGCAGATGTTAGAGGCAGATTTTTTATTGCACCTACATTGATGCCATAAGAGGAAAACTTGCTAAGTCACTAAAACACTTACCTTCCAATTTATCTTCTCTCACTACTGCAACCTTGTGGCACTGTAAGAAAACAACACTTGATTAGTGCTTAATGTAAGAATCTGCAATTTTAATTTCCTTGCCCCAATAATTCAATTGTGCTTGGATGTGAATTAGGAAAACACCAGGCACTCCTTAAAATATATGTTATAATTTAATAAAGTCAGACTCACTTTTAATTTGCTTACTTTCAGGAAAAAAATAATTTGCTTATCTTAAAACTTCTCAATAAGGTTAAGAAAAGTGATCTAGTACAGATTTCAGTACTACAATTTAAAAAATAAAGCATCTCAAATCAGTGTGAGCAAAGGCTTTTTAGTGAGTGATTTAATAAGAATTACTGTATAATCACATGGAGCCACATAAAAATTGGATCTGTTCCTCATACCATATACCAAAATAAATTCTAAATGGATCAGAGATTTAAATGTAAAAAATGAGGCTGAGTGCAGTGGCTCATGCCTGTAATCCCAGCACTTTGGGAGGGTGAAGTGGGTGGATCACCTGAGGTCAGGAGTTTGAGACCACCTTGGCCAACATGGTGAGGCCCTGTCTCTACTAAAAATACAAAAATTAGCTGGGTGTGGTGGCAGGCGCCTGTAATCCCAGCTACTCAGGAGGGTGAGGCAGGCGAATCACTTGAACCTGGGAGGCAGAGGTTGCAGTGAGCAACTGCACTGTGCCACTGCACCCTAGCCTAGGCAACAAGAGTGACACTTGGTCTCAAAAAAAAAGAAAAGAACACACACATGCACATGAAAATATGTGTGAATTCTATAACCGGCTATAACCTAAGAAAGAGGGAACATTTCCTAAGTATAATTTGAAATCCAGAAATAACTGAAATAATCTATTAAAAAAAAATTTAAATGAAAAAAAAAATTTAGTACAAAAACAAACAATAAAGTGGAAAAAAAATCTGCAACTTACATCACAAAGGGTTAATATGCAACTTCTAAAAATAAAGAAAACAAAGACTAACAACCCTTTAGAAAATGGGCAAGAGAGGCCAGACGCAGTGGCTCATGCCTGTAATCCCAGTACTTTGGGAGGCTGAAGCAGGCAGATCATGAGGTCAAGAGATGGAGATCTTCCTGGCCAACATGGTGAAACCCCGTTTCTACTAAAAATACAAAAATTAGCTAGGCGTGGTGGTGCATGCCTGTAGTCCCAGCTAGTCGGGAGGCTGAGGCAGGAAAGTCGCTTAATTCCGGGAGGTGGAGGTTTCAGTGAGCTGAGATTGTGCCACTGCACTCCAGCCTGGTGACAGAGTAAGACTCCATCTCAAAAAAGGAAAAAAAAAAAAAAAAAGGGCAAGTGGTAGGAACAGATAGTTCACAGAAAAAGAAATATAAATATCCCTAAAACATATGATAACATATGCTGTACGGAAACAGGCACTTTCATACATTGTTGGTGGGAACAAGAAACAGAGTGATATTTGGCAATATCCAACAAAAGTACACATGCACTCACCCTTTGACCAAGCAATTCTACTCTAGGAATGTAACCCTAAAACACACTAGCAAAAATATACAAAACACATAGACACTAAACTATTCACTACAGCACTATTAACATCTGTAATAGCCAAAGATCGTAAATAACAACTACCAATAAAGGATTGCTGAATAAGCTAAGGTATATCTATCAATGTGGCACTATGTGGCTATAATAATGAGGAATATTTCTATAACTGCTGTGGAGTGATGCTCTGAATCTACCGTTATGTAAAAAAAAACCAGAGTGCAAAATAGGTTGCACGTATGAAAACATTTATCTAAGAAAGAGAGGCAAAATTAATATATATTTTCTTATATTAAAAATATATACAACAGGCCAGGCGCAATGGCTCACGCCTGTAATCCCAGCACTTTGGGAGTTTGAGGTGGGTGGATCACGAGGTCAGGAGTTCAAGATCAGCCTGGCCAAGATGGCGAAGCCCCGTCTCTACTAAAATACAAAAAAATATTAGCCGAGCATGGTGGTGGGTGCCTGTAATCCCAGCTACTTGGAAGACTGAGGAGGAGAATTGCTTAAACCCGGGAGGCAGAGGGTGCAGTGAGCCGAGATCGCACCACTGCACTCCAACGCCTGGGCGACAGAGCGAAATTCCATCTGAAAAAAAAAAAAAGGAAGGAGAAGGCAAACCCAACGTAATAGTTACCTGTAAGGGAAAGGAGGGAACCTATGAATTGAAAGCAAAATGGAAAAAAAAAAAAATTGAATTTAACTAGATATTGAATTGGTGGCTTCAGTAGAGTGAGGAATTATTTCAAGTGATTCTAAAATACAGGATGACTGTGCATCCTTAGCAGGACATATCCTACAGACAAAGAACTGCAAAGAAATCTTATTTTCAGTAATCAAATTGTTGGTAATAATACTGGTTTTGCTTTTCGAAACCTTGTATATTTGTGTAAAGCAAATAGATATTTTTGTTAATGTTCGGAATCACCAAAATTCACAACATAAAAAAAAGAGCAATCTAAACATCAAATAAGTATTTTAAAAAGTGTAACCATAAGTTTGAGCTGGGATTATTAATGTTCTCATAATGTGTTTTCTCTTAAAACAGGCAGTCCTAAAAATATCATTTTTACTGGTTTATTTAAGGGAAGAAAAAAGTCAGGTTCTGTAAAACTGCACACTAAAAATTACAGAGATTATAAAAAGTACAGACCATTAGGAATGAATCACTCAAAACCTATGCAGTTTTGCAGTAAAGAGCCCTAAAAACAGTAATTCGCACCTCATGAGAAGATCTGAATAGACCAGACAGGTCAGAGTGGCTATATACTGCCTCGGGGGATACTGAAACTACGTAAAAAACAACAGAATGGAAATGCCAGCTGGTGCTAAAACAATGCAGACCAGAGTAGAGCTCTGATTCAATGGGTTCCTATTAAAGTGGACATGGGAGTTAGGGAGCATCCACAAACCCAGAGCCTAGGAGGGGGTAAGCCCCCTGTTCTTAGCAGAACAGGGAAAACATGGCTAGCTGATGAGAGAACATTCTTCATAGAAAAATTACGGCTAAAAAAACAGAAAGGCCAGGTGTCGTGGTTCATGGCTGTAATCCCAGCACTTAGGGAGGCAGAAGCATGAGGATCATTTGAGCCCAGAAGTTTAAGACCAGTCGGCCAGGTGTGGTGGCTCACACCTGTAATCCCAACACTTTGGGAGGCTGAGGCGGGTGGATCATGAGGTCAGGAGATCGAGACCATCCTGGCTAACACAGTGAAACCCCATTTCTATTAAAATACAAAAAATTAGCTGGGCGTGGTGGCGGGCACCTGTAGTCCCAGCTACTCAGGAGGCTGAGGCAGGAGAATGGCATGAACCCAGGAGGCAGAGCTTGCAGTGAGCCGAGATCGCGCCACTGCACTCCACCCTGGGCGACAGAGCAAGACTCCGTCTCAAAAACAACAACAAAAAAACCCAGCCTGGGCAACATAGTGAGACCTCGTCTCTAACAAAAATAAAAGTAAAAAATTAGCCAGGCATGGTGGTGCATGTCTGCAGCCCTAGCTACTCAGGAGGCTGAGGCAAGGGGATCACTTGGGCCCAGGAGTTCAAGGCAAAACATCACCATTTTGTAACCTTTAGTGAATTAATGATTTAGGCAATGATTAAAACTAATCTCAGCTAAAATCATTAGATGAAAAGCTAATAGGGAACCCATAAAGCATAGATCAGGTTGACAGTTCTTCACATTACAAAAAGAACCAGCCAAACATTTCCTTGAAATTTTCAAATAATCCTCTGGAAGAATCTCTGGAATGAGATTTGAAGGAAGCTTTCACGTTCTATATATTTTTAAACATTTTTTATAATAATCATTGGAAAAATAAAAATTATTTACATTAAAAAAAATCCAGGTCAGGCACAGTGGCTCACTTCTGTAATCCTAGCACTTTGAAAGGCCGAGAAGGGCAGATCACTTGAGCTTAGAAGTTCGAGACCAGCCTGGGCAACGTGACAAAACCCTACCCCTACAAAAAATACAAAAATTAGCTGGGCATGGTGGCGAGCACCTGTAATCCCAGCTACTTACGGGGTTGAGGCAGGAGGATGGCTTAAACCCAGGAGGTTGAGGCTACAGTGAACCGAGATTCTGCCACTGCACTATAGCTTGGGTGACAAAGTGAGACCCTGTCTCAAAAAATAAATAAAAATAAAAATGATTAAAAATCCCATACAAAGCCGTGTAATGTCTTTTTTCTTTCTAGAAGCACTAAAAACTTGAAAAGGAAATTATTAATACAAGAATTAAAAGAACAAAACCTGACATAATGCTTAAGAATTTGCCTTTCCTTAGGATTCCCTTTAAGGGAAAAAAAGCATAGGTAAGCATCCACATTTGGTCAATTAATTCCACAGGGCTCCACAGAGCTTCCCAGTGAGGCTATTGGGAGGGCAAGTCCAGGGCTCCAAAATCCTCACAACCACTTCAACCACAGCAACCACGCTCTTAATAAATTTTACATATAGAACTCTGATTAAGATTTTGTTTGAAAAAGCATTCTCCTGCTAAAAAAAGATAGGCAGAATTTAAATGCCATCTTATACTTAGAAACAGAAAACCTTTTTATAAGCAAGCCATGGCTTAGAAGTTTTTAACTGATTATAGGTTATACATCATTTTGAAAAATGGTCTCAGAAATATGCACTGAGGAACACAATTTGAACACTTTCAGTGTCATCCAAGAAAACTCTGGACTCTGAAGACCAACCATGAAGACTGTCCAAGAATCCTAAATTAAGAGCCCCTGTTATAATGGGTCAGTTTGAGTAAAAATCTATATTATCTTAAAACACAAATTATTAACTTGGGATCCTATTCCAGAAGATCCATGAACTCAAAATTTTATGAATATCAACAAATGCATTTTTCTTTCAGATTCTCAGTGACCAAAAAAAGAAAAAAAATTACTGCTTTAAAGAAATATAAAGATTCCCAAGTAAAGGCTTAAATATGACTAGATTGAGGGTACTGACATAACTAAAGAAAGAGACAGAAGGTTAGTTGACCCTGTAAACAGAAGAAAATATGACAATCAGCTATAATCTTTGACAATAACCATTCAAGAGCTCTAGAGTGGCAGAACTCCGGAGGCAGGTTTATCTCTGAAAGTAAATGAGTCACATCTGTTTAACTTTGCTTCAGAGATATAAAAGACATCTTATTTTACACTTGCAAATATCTTGGTTATCATTTGGCTTGCCAAATAGCTTGCAAACAAGAAAAGAATATGTTGGCTAGAGAGTATTAAGTATCTGATCCTTCTAGCAGTTTTGTTGCTCCTTGTAAATTACTAAACGGACATTCCAGTTTTATTTTATATCACCCAAGCTGGAGTACAGTGGTGCAATCACAGCTCACTGCAGCCTTGACCTTATGGGCTCAAGTGATCCTTCCCACTTCAGCCTCCTGAGCAGGCGGGACTACAGGCGCATGCCACCATGCCCGGCTAGTTTTTGTATTTTTTGTAGAGATGGGGTTTCGCTAGGTTGCCCAGGCTGGTCTCGAACTCCTGGGCTCAAGTGATTCTCCCAACCCAGCTTCCCAAAGGGCTGAGATTACAGGAGCGAGGCACTGTACCCAGCCTGACATTTCAGTTTTAAATCTCACATGCTTGAGACTCAATTGCTAAAAAACAAATCCAGTCAATATTTTGACAAATCAGGGCTCTGAACTTATGATTCTGAGGGAAAATCAAAGGAAAGAGGAAAACGTAGTAGATCTTTGAGAAGGGGCCACCTGACCTTTGGGCAAAGTCCCACGGGGCTTTTTATGCCCAAAAGAACCTTCAGACAGGAAGTTTGAGGAAGTGAGAACAGAGGAGGTATGCCTTACTTTTGGGAGGACGCCAGAGAGGGGAATTATTAAAGTTCCCAAGGCCCAGTGTGGTGCAGGAGAGGGAACAAGCCATTTTAGCAGAGCTTCTGGTACCCACCAAGGCATGGGAGTAACAGAATGATCCCTGTGCCCCTGAGAGGGACATGAAAATAGCTAAGAAAAAAATCAAGCAGACCTGAGAAAGCTTTACAGTCAGGATGATGAAATCCAGCAGTCACCTGCGGTGCCAGATGACCAGATACCAGGTGGGACTACAAAAAGAAGAGGAAGGAGAATAAAATGTTCCCACCCTATGCACTGCATTAGCCATGCTCCTGCCAAAAACCCTTACCCTTTAGGCACTTAGACGTAAGCCTACCCAAATGAATGTTCAAAATTAAAATGAAGTTCAGTTAAAGAAATTATAATTTTTGAACACTTGTATTCGTGATTCGAAATTTGAACAGGTGTAAAATTAAGCACCATTGTTCCCCATATACCTTCAAGAGGGAAAAAGAGATACAGGGAATAACAGAAGCAGTCTCCTAACATCTTATTGCATAATAATGATACAGTCTCTGCATCACAGCCAAGATATTACCCAAACTTCTCAGTTTTAGATTTAGTCTAAACACCCAAAATAATCATCACCATCAAACAGCTCTTTAAAACTACTATAACACAGAATCTTGGTTTTTTTCTCTCCCCTAAACTATGTTATAACACTCCTCATAACACAAACACATTTAAGCTCATTACAAGGCTCTGAGAACTTACGGAATGTCCATTCTGAATGAGACTGCCAGACACCAAATAGGTAACATGCAGCTGGGCTCCTGAATTTTCTTTTCGTTTCCTTTCAACATAATCATACAGCATCCTGTTCCAAAGAAAACAAGCCACAAGTAAGTCATCAGTAAGAGTTCTTACATGATCAACTCTTAATTAATGACTTAAAAGATATATGAAATCTGGTAGTCCATCAAATTTTCTGAACAGTAGCATTTTTGCTTGGCTTATGGTCAGTTAAAAAAAGGATGGACTGTAGACAGGACATGGGGAGTAGAGTCCACTTGTATGGAGCTGGCACAGTGATCAGTGTATTAACTGAAATAAGATTAATAATAGACGAAGAGGGACTGAACCTGCATTAAAACAGTGACAATGATACATAATAAATAGAACACTGAATCAAGAAGTAGTCTGGTAACTGTCTAAGCTCTGGATAAGATAATTAATTTGTCTAGGCCTCTTAATATCCCAAGGTGTGAACAGGAGGGTTATATTAGATTAGTGATTCTTTTAACCTGGGATTCAGGTGGCCATCTATAACCCTCCAACCCTAAAGTTTCAGCAAATGTTTATGTGCTTTTTTGGGAGGAGATGTGTGAGAGTTTTCGATGGATTCTGAAGAGTGAATTACTCCAAAACATTAAGAACTACTAAGTATATGATCACAAATGTCCAGCTCTGAAATTCCAATTTTAAGATTACTCAGATTTAATGCCGATTCAGAATTGCAGAATGTAACAGCTTACTCACGTCGCCCAGTATTCAGAATAATTCATTAACCTGAGATAGCCAAATACTAAATGCAGAAATAATGCTGCTTTTAGTAAAATCTCTAAATTCATTTTTACCCTATGATCCAGCAAGTATCAGAAGTTGGCTCCCTTCAACAGTCCAGTTTAAAAACAACAAAAAGAGACATAACATGTCTTTTATTTCGAGAAACATTTACAGTCTCTCTATAATATACTTCTGCCAAGCACAGCTAGAAATTTAAAAATCCCCAGAGAACCTCAACCTACATTGCTGTTCACTCTCTTCTTGAAGAGCCTGCTCTCTCAGCTTCCATAAAACCATGACCCACTGAGTCTCCTGCTACCCCTCTCACTGCTTCTGCTTCACTTTCTGAAGAGACTTCTCTACCTCCTCCCTTTCCTTAACTGTTGGTGTTCTGCCTTCAGCTATCTTTTCACTCTATGTATTAGAGTGACTGACCATTCCTGTCTGCCTGGGTCTGAGGGGTTTCTTGGGATGTGGAACTTGCAGTAACAAAATCGACCATCCTGGGCAAACCCAGGGTGGCTGGTCACCCTACTACATATTTTCCTCGGTTTATTTCATCCATCCCTGACTATAACATCATCTGCTCAAACCACCCAAGCCAGAAATCTGGGAGTCATTATCCTTCACTTCTTCCTATCCAGTGAGTTGCCAAGTCTCATCAGCTCTCCTTCCCAAGTAATTCTTGACTCCATGCCCTCCAAATCTCTTGACTAGACTATTTCAATTCCAAGTATCAATTCCTCTTCTCCTCCCCACTTCACCTTCATTATCCATGATGCTGCCAAAGTGAAGTTTAAAAAATGCAAATCAAGTCATTCAGTCAACAAAACTTTACCGAGTGATTACTTTATGTTCTATGCCTTAGTGACAGAATAGTGAATAAAGCAAGTCTGCTCTTAGAGCTTACATTCTAGAAATGAGACACACAATAAATATATATAATCTCAGATGACAGTAAGTTTATGGAAACAAAATTAAGTAAGGTAAGGAGGACAGAGGGTGCCTGAGAAGTTTTGCTATTTTATATAAGGTGATTAGGGAAGGCCTCATTAGCAGAGCCCTGCACAGAGGGAGGGAGCCAGCAAGGTGGATATCTTGGGAAACAATGTTCTAGGCAGACAGTCCAACAAATGCCAAGGTTCTGACGCAGGACGGTCAGCAAGATCCAAGGAAAAGAAAGGAGGCCAGTGTGCTGCAGTGAAATAAGGACAGTAGTAGGCGAGAGAGGGCAGAGTGCCAGGCACATAGGGCTTTGTGGCTACCATAGGACTTTAAGAAGCCATTAGAAACTTGAGAGCAGAGGTAACATGATCTCACCTTTTGGAAGGATCTGAGGTTATGTGGACGATATACTGTAGGGGAGCAAGGGAAGAAGCAAGGAGACCAGTTAGGAGGCTATTGCAATAACCCAGCCTAGAGATGATTGGTGGCTCAGTTTGGGGCGGTAGCAGTGCAGATAGTAATTAGTGGATGAATTCTGGGTATATTTTAAAGTGAGAAACAAGAAGATTTGCTGATATACTGTGGTGAGGTGTAAGAGAAAGAAGAGTCAAAAATGACTGCACTAGGCAACCCAAAGAAGCAAGCTGCAATTCACCGAGATAGGGGAAAAGCAGGAAAAGCAGGTGTTGAGGGGAGAAGTCAGGAGTTAGGTTTTGGGGCATATTAAATTTGCAATGCCTATTAGTCACTGTTGATGTTGAAAAAGTTGCTAGAGAGTCTTGCCTGAAATATAATTCCTTGTTATAAATCTTTCAGTAGCGCCAGGCACGGTGGCTTACGTTTGTAATCCCAGCTCTCAGGGAGGCAGAGGCGGGAGGATAGCTTGAGCCCAGGAGTTTGAGACCTGCCTGGGCAATATAGTGAGATCCCGTTCTCCACAAAAAGCGGGGGTAAAAAAAGACAAAATAATAATAATAATAATAAGTGTAACAAAGCTTTCAGTAGCTTCTCATCCCCTAAGGATCAACTTCAAATCTCTAGGTATGACAGGTAAAACCCTTCTCGTTCTGGGCCCTGTATCTCTGACCATTCCCCATCATATCTACACTACCTTCATCCTTATGAAACATTCTACAGTTCCCTTTATTCCTTTGTATATGCCCCTCCTTCTGCCAGCCTGGCCTCGAACCCCTGGGCTCAAGCGATCTTCCTGCCTTGGCCTCCCAAAATGCTGGGATTACAGGAGTAAGCCATCATGCCTAGACAATGAGCCTCTGCCTTCTAAGCTCTAACAAATCTTATCTCATATCCATTATTACAGCATGTATCATCCTGCATTCTAACTACTTATTTTACATATGAGGCATCCGCTCTGGACTGTTAACTCCTTGAGTACAAAAAGGTGCCCTAGTCAGGATTTTTGCTGATTCCTCCTCTTTGCCCTTTGATGTTTCTTTCCATTACAACAATTGTGTTAGAAGAATAAATGAGCTAACAGATCGACGAACATTTTGGTTTGTTGATGCTAGTTTGGACCATGCTAAGGGAAGACGTGATAGGCAGGTACCATGCCCAAGATGCTCTCAAGCTTGCTGGCCAAATGCAGTATTTTTTATCCACAACTAATAGTCCTGCCCATATCATCAGTCATTGTCCTCTATGTACCTGTCTCCCCAAATTGACCCCAGTTCTTCTCTCTTATATTAATAACAGAAAATTCAAAGCAAACTCCTATTTTAAAAAAGAATTCCTGCGGCCGGACACGGTGGCTCACATCTGTAATCCCAGCACTTTGGGAGGCCAAGGCAGGCGGATCACCTGAGGTCGAGAGTTCGAGACCAGCCTAACCAACATAGAGAAACCTCATCTCTATTAAAAATACAAAATTAGCCGGGCGTGGTGGTGCATGCCTGTAATCGCAGCTACTCAGGAGGCTGAAGCAGGAGAATTGCTTGAACCTGGGAGGCAGAGGTTGCAGTGAGCCAGGCTTGTACCATTGCACTCCAGCCTGGGCAACAAGAGCAAAACTCCATCTCAAAAAAAAAAAAAAAGGAAAGAATTCCTGCCTATTTTTTTGAGTCTAAAACATGTTTTACCTAATCTAAGCCATATTTTTTTTTTTTTTTTTTTTGGGAGATAAGAGTCTTGCTCTGTCGCCAGGCTGGAGTGCAGTGGTGCGATCTCAGCTCACTGCAATCTCTGCCTCCAGGTTGAAGCAATTTTCCTGCCTCAGCCTCCCAAGTAGCTGGGACTACAGGCACACGCTGGCTACTTTTTCGTATTTTAGTAGAGACGGGGTTTCATCATGTTGCCCGGGCTGGTCTCAAACTCCTGAGCTCAGGCAATCCGCCCGCCTCGGCCTCCCAAAGTGCTAGGATTACAGGCATTAGCTACCGCGCCCAGCCTAAGCCAAACATTTTTTAATAAACAAAATGTAAAATATTCTTAAATAAGAATGACAACAGGCTGGGCACAGTGGCTCACGCCTGTAATCCCAAAATGTTAGGAGGCCGAGGCAGGCAGATCACGAGATCAGGAGTTCGAGACCAGCCTGGCCAGCAAGGTGAAACCCCATCTCTACTAAAAATACAAAAAGTTAGCCAGGCATGGTGGCACATGCCTGTAGCCCCAGCTACTTGGGAGGCTGAGGCAGGAGAATTGCTTGAATCCGGCAGGCGGAGGTTGCAGTGAGTCGAGATTGTGTGCACTCCAGCCTGGGCAATAGAGCAAGACTCCATCTCAAAAAAAAAAAAAAAAGAATAACAACATATATGACTTCTTACAAGATACACTTCCTACACGTATGATTAATTATAGCTTCCCATTTTAATTTATTAATCTTCCCTCCTGATCAGTTCCACCCATAATGTTCCCCAGGATGAGTACAATGTATTGCCCATACTGCTTTCTCTAACCTAACTTAATTCTTTCACAGCATTTTCACAATCTGAAATTATCTTGTTTAAATCAATTGGTGGGGGTGGGGGGTGGGCTTGTCTGTCAGGTTTACTATTGTATGACATAGCCTGAAATAATGCTAAAGAAAACAGTATGAGGCCAGGCACACTGGCTCAAGCCTGTAATCTCAGCACTTTGGGAGGCCGAGGCGGGCGGATCACCAGGTCAGGAGTTCAAGACCAGCCTGGCCAAGATTGTGAAACCCTGTCTCTACTAAAAATACAAAAATTAGCCGGGCATGGTGGCGGGTGCCTGTAATCCCCACTATTTGGGAGGCTGAAGCAGGAGAATCACTTGAACCTGGAAGGCAGAGGTTACAGTGGGCCAAGTTCCACCACTGCACTCTGGCCTGGGTGACGGAGCAAGACTCCATCAAAAAAAAAAAAAAAAAATTATGTGAGAGAAATGTTTGTGAAAATAGTGAGGCCGAGCTTGGTGGCTCATGCCTATAATTCCAGTACTTTGGAATGCTGAGGCAGGAGGACTGCTTGAGTCCAGACATTCAAGACCAGCCTGGTCAACATGGCAAGATCCCATCTCTCCAAAATAAAAAAATCAGCTAGCATGGTGGCATGTACCTGTGGTCCCAGCTACTCACAAGGCTGAGGTGGGAGGATCCCTTGAGCCCAGGAGGTCAAGGCTACAGGAAGCCATGTTTGAACCACTGCACTCCAGCCTGGGTGATAAGAGTGAGACTCTATTTCAAAACAAACAAACATAAACCATAGTGCTTGGTATTCATTCAATAAATATGTATTGGCATTCATTGTGTGTCTGACACTGAAGAGAGAATAATTGTGGCATATTATATTTTCCAAAGATGGCTGAGACAGCATCTCCCATTCCATATGCTCTTCTACATTCTCTCATTGAGAAGTAGAGTCCACCCCTTGAATCTGGTATGGCCAGTGATTCACTGCTTGACTTCTGAGGCTAGTCAGAAAAGGCAATCGGCTCTACACTGTGCTGGAACACAAGTTTTCGGAGCCTTGAGCTGCTATGTAAGAAGTCCGACTACCTGGAGACACCAGGCTGTGAGGAAGCCCAGGCCATATACATAGACCACATGCAAGCACTCTAGTCCACTGCCCCTGCGAAAGTCCCAACAGATGGCCAGAAGCAACAGCCAGACATGTGCTTAAAGATGCCTAGAGATGACCAGGTTCCAGTTATTGAGACTTTCCAGTGGGGATGCCAGACATCACGGAACAGACATAAGCCATTCCCACTGTGCCCTATCCAAATTCCAAAGCAAAAGATTCTATGAGCATAATAAAATGATGTTTCCAGGCACTACATTTTGGGGTGATTTCTGATACAACAATAGTAATCAGAACAGCGATGAACCTGACAAGTTTCCTGCCTTCATCGAGTTTATATTCTAGTGGCAAAAGACATACAATAAGCAAAAAATGCCAAGACAATAATATGAATTATAAAATGCTGGGATAACCATATACCCATGTGCAAAAAAATGATGCTGGACCCTTTCCTTACACCATACACAAAAAATTAACTCCAAGTAATTCCTAGAAGATATAGTCAATATTTATACATTTCAGTGATTCATTTAAAAATTAGCTTGAACTAACACCTAATCTGAAAGCTTTAGTATAGTCTTACTATAACGACTAAAGCATTTCTCCTTCCTTCCTTTCCTCCCTCCCTCCCTCCCTTCCTTCCTTCCTTTTTTCTCTCTCCCTTTCTGTTTTAGAGACAGGGTCTTGCTCTGTCACCCAGATGGGATCATAGCTCACTGCGGCCTTGAACTACTGGGCTCAGACAATTCTCCTGCCTCAGCCTTCCGAGTAGCTAAGACTACAGGTGCATGCCACCACACCCAACTTCTGTTTTAAAAAACCTTTTTATAAAGATGGGGGTCTCACTATGTTGCCCAGGCTCGCCTTGAACTCCTGGGCTCAAGCAATTCTCCCACCTCAGCCTCCTCAAGTGTTGGGACTAATACAACTGAGCCACCACACCCACCTGACTGAAGCATTTCTAATGTTAACAAGTACATGGCCAGGTGCAGTGGCTCATATCTGCAATCCCAGCACTTTGGAGGACAAGGCAGGAGGATGGCTTCAGCCCGGGAGTTCAAGACCAGCCTGTGCAACACAGTGAAACCCCATCTCTACAAAAAATACAAAAAGTAGCCAGGTGTGGTGGCGTGCACCTGTAGGTCCAGCTAGTCGGGAGGCTGAGGAGGGAGAATCACTTGAGCCTGGGAGGCCAAAGTTGCAGTGAGCCAAAATTGCGCCACTGCCTTTCCACCTGGGCAACAGAGTGAAACGCTGTCTCAAAACAATAATAATAATGATGTTGACAAGCACATGATCTGTAGAAAACTTAAATATAGTGATAAAAATGATTTTTTTTTAAACTCTAAGTGGATTACAGAATTAAATGTAAGTGCAAAAACTAAGAAATCTTAGAAAAAAAGCACAGGAGTAAATCTTCACAACCCTGGGTTAGGCAAAGCCTTCTTAGATACTATGTCAGAAGCATATGCAACACATCAGAAAGAAAACACAGCAAGGGTATGGAGAAAAGAGAATGCTTATACACTGTTGGTGGGAATGTAAATTAATACAGCCATTGTGTAAAACGGTATGGAGGTTCCTCAAAATATCAAAAATAGAGCTACTGTATGATCCAGCAGTCCCACTATGAATATGCATCCAAAGGAAATGAAATCAGTATGTCAGAGATATTTGCACTCACATGCTTATTGCAGCACTATTTACAATAGCCAAGATATGGAATCAACCTATGTCCATTAACGGATAAATGCATAAAGGAAATAGAGTGTATATACACAATGGAATACTATTCAGCCATAAAAATGAATAAAATCCTATCATTTGCAACAAAATGGATGAACCTGGAAGAGACTATGTTAACTGAAATAAGCCAGACACAGACAAATACCACATGATCTCACTCATTTGTGGAATCTGTAAAAGTTGATCTCACAGAAGTAGAAAGCAGAATTTTCTTTCCATAGGCTGAGGTGGTTAGCGGAGGGGGAATGGGGAGATGTCGTTCAAAGGATACATAATTACCATTAGACAGGAATAAGTTCAAGAGCTCTACTGTATAGCATGGTGACTACAGTTAACGATGATATATTATATTCTTGAAAAATGCAAAGATGGTAGACATTAAATGTTTTTACCACCAAAATAACTGTGATGTAATACATTTATCAGCTAGATTTAACTATTCCACAACGTACATAGACTTCAAAATATAATGTTGTACACAATAAATACATACAACTTAACTTGTCAATTTAAAAAATCTTGGCTGGACACGATGGCTCACATCTGTAATCCCAGCACTTTAGGAGGCCAAGGCAAGCAGATCACTTGAGGTCAGGAGTTCGAGACCAGCCTGGCCAGCATGGTGAAACCCCATTTCTACTAAAAATACAATAAAATTGGCAGGGCGTAGTGGCACATGCCTGTAGTCCCAGCTACCTGGGAGGCTGAGGCAGGAGAATGGCTTGAACTAGAGAGGTGGAGGTTGCAGTGAGCCGAGATCACGCCATTGGACTCCAGCCTAGGCGACAGAGCAAGGCTTCTGTCTTAAAAAAAAAAAAAAAAAAAAAAATCTTCTTAGGCCAGGCACAGTGGCTCGTATCTGTAATTCCAGCATTTTGGGAGGCCAAGGTGGAAGGATCACTTGAGATCAGGAGTTTGAGACCAGCCTGGGCAACATAGCGAGATCTCGTTTCTACTAAAAAAAAAAAAATAAGATAAAAAAAAATTAATCCTTTTAAAATTTAAACTTAAAAAAGCATAAGCAACAAAAGGAAAAATAAATAAATTGGACTTCATCAGCAATAAAAACTTCCATTGGCCAGGCATGTGGCTCATGTCTGTAATCCTAGCACTTTGGGAGGCCAAGGCAGGGGCTTGAGCCTAGGAGTTCAAGACCAGCCTGGGACCAGCCTGTGAAACATGGCGAGACTCCATCTCTACAAAAAATAAAAAAATTAGCTGAGTGTGGTGGCATGCACCTGTAGTCCTGGCTACTTGGGAGGCTGAGGTGGGAAAATCACCTGAGCCCAGGGAAGTCAAGGCAGAAGTGGGCTGAGATCACACCACTGCACTCCAGCTTGGGCAATAGAATGACATTCTGTCTCAAACAACAACAACAACAAATGTCTGCACTTCAAAACACACCATCAAGAAAGTACAAAGACAATCCACAGAATGGTAGAAAATTTTTGCAAATCATTTTTCAATCGGGGTCTTATATTCAGAACCTATAAAGAACTCTTAAAACTCAAAAACAACCAAAAATACCCAATGACAGAAATGGGCAAAATTTTGAATATCATTTCTCCAAAGATATACAAATGGCCAAGACGTGTATGAAAAGATATTCAGCATCATTAGTCATTAGGAAAATGCAAATCAACATCATTTATGAGATACCACTTCACATCTGCTAGGATGGTTAAAATAAGACATAACAAAAAGTTTTAGCCAGGTGTGGTGATGTACACCCGTAGAGCTACTTGGGAGGCTGAGGCGGGAGGATCCTTGAGTTCAAATCCAGCCTGGGCAACATAGTGAAACCCCATCTCAAAAAAAAAAAAGAGAATTCATCCACGAGAAGTCTAAGGGAAAAAAAAAGTGTCAGTGTTGATCAGAATGTGGAGAAACTGAAATACTCATATACTGTTAGGACGGTAAGACAGTGTAGCCATTTTGAAAAATAGTTTGTCAGTTCCTCCAAATGTTAAATACAGAATTATAACCCAGCAATTCCAATCCTAGGTACAGATACTGATATGGTTTGGCTGTGTCCCCACCCAAATCTCAACTTGAATTGTAATAATCCCCATGTATCAAAGACAGGACCAGGTGGAGATAACTGAATTATGGGGGCAGTTCCCCCAAGCTCTTCTCATGATAGTGAGTTCTCACGAGATCTGATGGTTTTACAAGGGGCTTCCCACTTCGCTCGACACTCATTCTCTCTCCTGCCAACCTGTGAAGAGATGCCTTCCGCCAAGTCTCCTGAGGCCTCCCCAGCCATGCGGAACTGTGAGTCAATTAAACCTCGTCTTTATAAATTCAATCTCAGGTATGTCTTCATAGCAGCATGAGAAGGAACTAATACATATACTCAAGATAACTGAAAATATATGTTCATATAAACACTTATACATGAATGTTTTATACATGAATGTTCATAACAGCATCATTCATAGCAGTCAAAATATGGAAATAACCCAAATGTCTATTAATGATGAATAAACAAAATTTGTTGTATTCATATATATTTGGAGACTGAATCATGTCTCCCAAAAGATATGGTGAAGCCCTAACCCCCAATACCTTAAAATGTGACCTTATTTAGAAATAGAGTTATTGCACATGTAATTAGTTAAGACGAGGTCATATTGGAGTAGGGTGGATTCGTAATTCAATATGACTGGTGTTCATATAAGATACACATGCAAAGATACAGACACACAGGGAGAATGCCATGACAATGAAGGCAGAGATTGGAATTACGCAGCTACAAGCCAATGCGAATGATTGCCAGCAAACCACCAAAGGTGGGAAAAAGTAAAGAATAAGATTCTTTCCTATAGATTTCAGAGACAGCACACAGCCCCGCCAACACCTTGATTTTTACTTCTAGCCTCCAGTACTATAAGATATTAAATATCTGTTGTCTTAAGCCACCCAATTTGTAGTATATTGTTACGGCAGCCCTTGGAAACTAATAAATTATATAATGGAATATTATTTAGCCATAAGAACAAATTAAGTAGTGATGCATGCTAAGTGAAAAAAAAAACAGACATTATAAGACTATATATGATTCCATTTATACAACATATTCAGAACAGGCAAATCTATAGGCAGAAAGATTAGTGGTTGTCTAGGGCTGAGGGCATAGAGGTAAGGGAGAAATGGTAAGTGAGTGATAGTGGGTAGTTTCTTTTTCGAGTGATGAATATGTTATAAAACTGTGGTGATGGTTACACAACTCTGTGAATATACTAAAAACTACTGAATTATACACCTTAAATTGGTGAATTATATCTCAATAAACTTTTTAAAGGGAGAATTACTAAAGAAATTAACAGAATGATATGACAGAGTTGGGGAGGGGTGGGGATACTTGAAATAGAGGATTAGTAAGATTCCTTACAAGTGGTAACATGTAAAATCTGAGCTGAAATCTGAAGGATGAGGACAGCTGAAAGAGCATTCCAGACAGAGGGATCCTAAAGTGAGAATAAGCTTGCATATTTGGAGAACAGAAAGGCAAATATGGCTAGACTATAGTAAGTGAGGTAGAAAGTGGTATGAGATGAAGTTGGGTAGATAGGCAGGAGCTAGACAGTGCATTAATGCTACAAAAATTAGAGGTAATCAGGTAGCTACAGTAAAATTGCAGGCATCTTCATTTCACCTTTAGGGAACTCTAGTTCACAGTATACACCTTTGTATCCCAATAGGCTTAGTAATAGTTGCCTAATTTCACTTTAAACATCCATAACCACAATGAACAATAACCCATAGGTATCCATTCCCAAAGTTAACTGAACCTCTTGGGTTTGGGCCAGCTGCTCTTGTGCAATCTCAGTCAAAACCAGTCCCAATCTATTCCTAGGCTAAGACTTTCAGGTTTGAAAGCCTAACCATCACCGCCAAAATCAGACTCCTAAACCTGTCTAACACTAACCCAGATAGAGTCAAAGCAACCCATTCTAGAGACTAGGAACTTTCTAAGACTTGTGGAATGTTCTTAAGGCTCAAAGATTCCTATGGCTCCTTCAGGCATGGTGGCTCACACCTGTAATCCCAGCAATTTGGGAGGCTTTGGCAGGCGGATCATTTGAAGTTAGTAGTTTGAGATCAGCCTGGCCAACATAGTGAAATCCCATTTCTACTAAAAATATAAAAATTATCTGGGTGTGGTGGTGGGCGCCTGTAATCCCAGCTACTTGGGAGACTGAGGCAGGAGAATTGCTTGAACCTGGGAGGCGGAGGTTACAGTGAGCTGAGAGCACGCCTCTGCACTCCAGCCTGGGTGACAGAGCAAGGCTCTCTCTCAAAAAAAAGAAAAAGAAAAAAAAAAGTTTGTACGACTCAAAGAATAGAGAAAACTCAGACCATCCTTAGGAATAAAACAAACTAAATGAGCAATTAACCCAATATTTGTGTCCTCAACCTGTTTACTAATTCCCCCCTTTGGGACATAGATGATACTGGCACCTATGCAGGTCAAAACATTCTAAAGTTATTTCAAAAGCTTGCCTTTTCCCCTCTGGTTTCAAACTGGATCACAGGTTTCAGTAAGAAAAGGTGATATGGCAAAATTCAAGAAGAATAATGTTCTGCACCAGCCTAAACATATTCTTTTCAGTTTCACTTAAATAGTTCTCCCATCTCTTATACTGTCATACAGCTTGTGTCAAACACCTGTTGACCTCATTATGGAAGCATTTCAATAACATCCAGAAACGGGCCTAAGAAAAACATGTGAAAACATAGTGAAGATGTAAGAAACAAACATACAAATCTGAGATGTAAACAGAACTGGGCAGGCCATTTAATAAATTTGAATTAACAAAGTGATGTTAACCAGAGCCCAAGGCTGCAAATAAATCCAATAAATTTACCATCATACCTTTATATATTTGGGTTGCTGCAAAAGTAATGGCAAAAACCATGATTATTTTTGCACCAACCTAATACAAGTCCACCAATATTTTAAACAAGACAAAAGGTAGTAAAAAGAGTATTATTTTCATTTACCCAGAAAATTAGCTCTAATCTATAGGCTATCTGTAGAGTTAAAAGCAAAGCACAACAAAAAACAAAACAAAAAACTCCAATGTGATTAAAATTGGTAGTAACTTGGACTTACTGTTTGGCCTGGTTAACATGAACCCCTAGTGTATAGCTCAGCCATTTGTATGTCACCTGTAAGAAGAAAAACATTTTCAAATGTTTTATTAGATGACTCCAGAGTGCAGATCAGTCCCGAGTGTCTGTTCCTAAAGATTCCTATTCTTAGACGGTTATGCCTTATAAATTACAACAAATGCCACTGCAGCTTTGCCAAGAACTATCTATCTGGGTAGGCAGGACCAAGTTACTTATCTTAAAAATGCTAGTAAGTTTGTTTCATGAAGTAATGAAAAATAATCTAACAAGACAGGTTGAACATACCTAGCAGAAAAAGCTCTCATTTTCCTCACATTCCTTGTTTTACTTAGGCCCTTTCCTCATGATGTCTTTTTTTTGGGACCACCAGCCAAAGCCATCCTAAAACTCACGCAGAAGATAGATGACTTTGAAATGTTATGTCTCAGAAACTTCTAAAGAAAGTTGCACCCATGCAAACATTAAAGGGCGCAGGTGGTGCAGGGGTCAGGAAATGAACAAAGAGGGTAAATATTTTTATAAGAGATCAGATTGGGAACTACCAGCATCAAGCCTTCATCCCTTCTAGACCCAGGATGCCTGCACTCTCTTCTCTCAAAGTCTCTCCAATTCCAAATGTCAAGCTTCCAATAGTTAGAAGACTTGCACAGGTTAGGCAAAGGTAGTGTGATGTAGAAGAAAGTATTAGTAAGAGGACAGACGTAGGTTGAAAAATTGCCTATCCCTTACCAACCGGAAATAAACAAGTTATTTAGCCCCTCAGATTCAATTTCCTCATCTAAGGATACCACCACCGACCTGGGGTAGGGTGCGGGGAGGTCACTGTAAAGATTAAAGTGCCTTGGCACACAGCATGCACTCGATCATCAAGGTTTGAAAAGTGCACTCACATCCATCATCTCGCTTGATCTTTACGGCACCCCTGTGAGGCGGGTCAAACCTCTAGCAATGCTTAAATTTCCAGGAAGAGGAAACAGTATCTGGAGGTTACACAACTTGTAATTTAACACAGTTAAGACACGATTTCCTCAATTATAAACGTAAAACTTTAAACGCCAACCACCTTAAAAGATAGGTGTAGGGACGCCTTAGAAATACTCAGCCAACGGCCCTCCCTCCGCGCCCGGTCTCCGCGGCTCCAGCCCCAGGCTCTGTTCAGAGCACGCCCACCCAAGGGACACGGACTTCCGTGTGTGCCGGAGGACCTTCCCGACGAGTCCTCGCTCGCCCTGGGGCGCAGAGCTCGCCCAGGTCCCCTCGTAGGGACCTGTCTCCCCCTGCTCCCCACGAAGCCACCGCAGAGAGAGTCAAGGCTCCCGCCACCCCAGCCGGGCCCAGGACCCCGGTCGCACGCCCGCGTTCCCCAGTAGTAGCTGCTCACGATCTTGTTTTGGTCCGTGACGAACTCGTCTATATTTTCCAGATAAAGCTGGTCCGCCATGGTGCGGCAGCGCTGGGACCCGCCTCTAGCCCCTCTCAACCACAGACACAGCTCCCGCCGGCGGGAAACGTCTTTGCTCCCTCCCAGGTCCCGGGTCGTTTCCCCGGCAACGGAAGCGACGCACTACGGCGGCCCTCAGCGAGTCAAACTAGTTATGGAGACGGCGCAGACTGAAGTAGGCAGAGCTAGTGGGAAACAACGAAGTATGGGGCCTCTTGGGTAGTTTTTTCCTATACCTACGTGCTTATGTTAAAGTTTAATTTATAAATTAGGCACAGTAAGAGATTAACAAAAATAACTAACGATAAAATAGAACAATTGTTATTATTATACTGTAATAAACATTAGTGAATATGGTCTCTCAACAGATGTCGTTGGATATAATATTTCCCTACCGAGATTGGCTGCGGGTGATGAAACCCGGGAAAGCCCGGATAAAAGGGAGACTATTGAAAACAAGTAATTTTAGTAGTGCTGCCAACTGGGGAGAAGTACTGCCTGTTATAATCCCTCAGAGTTGAGAAATTAGGGAAGGTTTTTCCAAAGGGGATGAGGAGAGGCTGAGTGTTTCGGATAGAGGCAGGAGAATTTGCTGGAAAAGAGTTCATTATCTCTGGATTATTAGGAGAAGAGGCGGGTGAGAGATACTTGGGAGAAACCAAATAGTTGTGCCTAGGAGAATGTGAAGAGGTGCATGAGCTGTGTTCTCAGGAAAACTTGGAGAAAAGTTATCAGGTTGGGGAATTTCAACTCAAATTTCTCCTAATATCACCCCCCAAAAATCTTTAATAATTGACTTCAGCATAAGCTGGTGCAGTTCAGTACCGCAGCTGTAGTGCATAAGTGAATCAGACTTACTGGGTTTGAATCCTCGTTTTGCAGTTCGTTGTGTAAAGTTAGGTAATTCTTTAGCCACTAGGAGCCTATTTCCTTATCTATAAAATGGGAATAATAATAGTACCTACTTCAAAGGCTTGTTGCAACATGCATTCATTCAAAGCACAGCAAAATCCTGAGAAAGGCCAGATACTGTTCTGAGTGCTGAGGTGCTGGGGCTGCAGCTGTGAACAATAATAAACCGAGCCTGTTCACATGTAGCTTACATTCTGAGATATTTAAGTGAAGGATAGTGGTGGTTTAAAATAGGGCAGCAGACTGGGCGCGGTGACTAACGCCTGTAATCCCAGCACTTTGGGAGGCCGAGGGGAATGAATCACCTGAAGTCAGGAGTTCGAGACCTGCCTGGCCAACATAGTGAACTCCTGTCTCTACTAAAAATATAAAAATTATCTAGGCATGGTGGCACGTGCCTATATTCCCAGCTACTCGGGGGGCTGAGGCAGGAGAATGTCTTGAATCCAGGAGGTGGAGGTTGCAGTGAGCCAAGATCATGCCACTGCACTTCAGCTTGGGAAACAGAGGGAGACTCAGTCTAAAAGTAAAATAAAATGGCTTGGCGCAGTGGCTCACACCTGTAATCCCAGCACTTTGGGAGGCCGAGGCAGGCAGATCACCTGAGGTCAGGACTTTGAGACCAGCCTGGCCAACATGGCAAAACCCTGTCTCTACTAAAAGTACAAAAATTAGCCAGGTGTGGTGGCACATGCCTATAATCCCAGCTACTTGGGAGGCTGAGGCAGGAGAATCACTTGAACCTGGGAGACAGAGGTTGTGGTGAGCTGAGATCGTGCCACTGCACTCCAGCCTGGGAAATAGAGTGAGACCCCCTCTCAAAATAAATAAATAAAATAAAGTAGGGTAGCAGTGCCAGACACAGTAGGTCACATCTACAATCCCAGCGCTTTGGGAGGCCAAGGCAAGGGGATCACTTGAGCCCCAGGATTTCAAGACCAGCCTCAGCAACATAGTGAAACTCCATCTCTACTTAAAAAAAAAAAAAAAAAAAAAAAAAAAGCCATGGTGGTGGCGCAAGCCTGTGGTCTGTGGTCCCAGCTCTGAAGTGGGAGGATGGATTGAGCCCAGGAGGTACAGGCTGCAGTGAGCGCTTGATAACGCCACTGCATACAGCCTGGGTGACAGGGTGAGACCCTGTCTCAAAAAATAGTAATTTTTTTTTTTTTTTTTGAGATGGAGTTTTGCTCCTGTTCCCCAGGTTGGAGTGCAATGGCGCAATCTCAGCTCACTGCAACCTCTGCCTCCCGGGTTCAAGTGATTCTCCTGCCTCTGCCTCCCAAGTTGCTGGGATTACTGGCGCCCACCACCATGCCCAGCTAATTTTTTGGATTTTTAGTAGAGACAGGGTTTCGCCATGTTGGCCAAGCTGGTATTGAACTCCTAACCTCAGGTGATCCACCCGCGTCAGCCTCCCAAAGTGCTGGGATTACAGGCATAAGCCACTGTGCCCAGCCAATACATTTTTTAAAATAGAGTAGTGGTAGTGGAAATTGAGAGAACTGAGTGACTTGAGTTTTCTGTTAGTCGGCAAAACCTGCTGATGAATTAGATGAGTGGAGTGTGGAAAAAACAGGAATCAAGGAAAATACCTAGATATAGAATATAAATCTTTAGGCAAATGGTGATGCCCTTGACTGAGACATGAAAAACTGGAAGCAGATGAGAAAATCAAATAATTCTATTTGGCCAGTTATAAATGAGGTAATATACATAAAACCCTCATACAGTACCTGCACACAATAAAATCTATAATCATTGACTATTACATTATTATATACCAGACACACTGTACCAGGTACTTGGAGAGCAATATTTCATTTAGTCCTCATAGCAATGCTGCAAATGCATTATATTGTCCATATTTTTTATTTATTTATTTATTTATTTATTTATTTATTTATTTATTTTGAGATGGAATTTTGCTCCTGTTGCCCAGGCTGGAGTGCAATGGTGCAATCTCGGCTCACCGCAACCTCCGCCTCCCGGGTTCAAGCGATTCTTCTGCCTCAGCTTCCCGAGTAGCTGGGATTACAGGCCTGCACCACCATGCCCAGCTAATTTTGTATTTTTATTTTTATTTTATTTTATTTTGTGTATGTTTCAACATCTAAAATACAAACATTCTTGTACCTAAAAATTGTAACTTTTTTTTTATACTTTAAGTTCTAGGGTACGTGTGCGCAACCTGCAGGTTTGTTACGTATGTATACATGTGCCTCATTTTGTATTTTTAGTAGAGACAGGTTTCTCCATGTTGGTCAGGCTGGTCTTGAACTCCCAACCTCAGGCAATCCACCCGCCTCCACCTCCCAAAGTGCTGGGATTACAGGCATGAGCCACCACGCCCAGCCTATTAATTTATTTTGTTTTATTTTTTGAGACGGAGTCTCGATCTGTCGCCCAGGCTGGAGTGCAGTGGCGCGATCTTCACTCACTGCAATCTCTCTGCCTCACATGTTCATGCGATTCTCATGCCTCCACCTCCTGAGTAGCTGGGATTGCAGGCATGCACCCCCATACCAAACTGTATTTTTAGTAGAGAGGGGGTTTTGCCTTGTTGGCCAGGCTGGTCTTGAATTTCTGACCTCAAGTGATCCGCCCGCCTCTGCCTCCCAAAGTGCTGGGATTACAAGTGTGAGCCACTGCGCCTGGCCATTGTCCATGTTTTAGAGACTAGATTGTTGAGGCTTAGAGAGAAGTAGATTTTTCCAGGATTATTAGGTGGTTGCTGTGGGATCAGAACTCAGGCCTCTTGTCAGTGCTCCACAGGAGTGGGAAGTAAGTCAAGATAATTGGCCAGGGAAGAGTCTTGATACTATCCCTATGCCAAATGGAGCAGATGACAGTGAAGTGGCTATGTTGTCTGGGCTATATACCCTGGGGTTGGTAGTCTGGCGCCAGGAAAATTTAGGACACTAACACAAAGAGTTTAGGAGCGGAGGTTTAATAGGCAGAAGAGAAAGAGAAACAGTTCTCTTTATAGAGAGAGAGAGGGGTCTCCTAGTGATCATGGTGGCAGATGCACTGGACTTTATAGTCCAGCTTGAGGAGGCGGTGTCTGATTTATGTAGGGCTCACAGATTGTTTCGATCAGGTGTGACATTTACATAGCCCAGGGAGAAGGCTGGTATCCCCACCCTAATCTTATGATGCAAATGAACTCTCCTTGGCTGGCATCATCTTGTCTGCTCCTTACTGTACACGTGGCTAGCAGAGAAGGGATGATGGAGCCGCCATCTTGAACATGTCTAGTGCCTAGTTCCTGCCCACATTCACCTGTGCAAGCTCCCAACTTGCTTGTCTACATCTGCAGCTCGACTTTACAGGCTGGTCTTTGTTATAAAATGATTTGGGGCTGCTTTTCATTAAAAAGAAAAGCCTTACTGTGGACTCCTATCCTTTTACTATCTGCCTAAGTGATTTCTTCTTAACTCCTATATCAACCACACTGTTTAGAGTACCCAGCCCAACCCAAAGGACATGCCAATATTAGGGCTGAATGACTTAGCTGGATTAGTGGTTACCCTTGGTAGGGTAGAAACTGGAAGGGACTATGAGGAGGCTTCTGAGATGAAGGTAATGTTCTTGATCTTGGTGCTGGTTGCATGGTGTGTTGAGTTTGGAAAATGATTTGAGGTACATACTTTTGATATGTATATATAGTTTTCTACGTGGATGTTTGCATTAATCAAAAGTTTAAGGAAACTGATTATTTGAGGAATCTTTTTTTTTTTTTTTCTTCTCACTGCCTGTATGATCAGGTATTTTTTCAAAAGACGCTGTCCAAAATGATGTGACCCTTATGGAATAATCAAATTTAAGAGTTTATGCAGCAGGCTTCTTTTCCTCTGTAGCAGGTTTCTTTTCTGCAGGCTTCTTTTCAGGGGCTGGTTTCTTGGTAGCTGCTGCCTTTTTTCCCACTAGAGGCTTCTTCTGCTTCTTAACACCAACAGCAGCCTTCTTTCCTTTCTTCCCTACCACAGGCTTCTTGCCTGCAACCGCCACCTTCTCATCTGATTTGGCTTCTAGTGCTGCTGCTGCAGCAGCTGCCTTATCCACCTGGAGCTTGTGATTCCTGGCCTGGCGAAGAATGGTATTCCGGTGCACGGTCTTTGTATATGGGTTTAGCTTCAACATGATTCTCAGGTTTTTCAGTGGGTTCTTCTTTAGGACTCTGCGATGAATCTTCTTGCGTGGTGCTCGAAGGGCTCTTTGGATCTCTGGGCTTTTCAAGATTCTGCTAAGATCTGTATTAATCATCTTGTGCATGGGAAGATTGTAGTTACTCTTGAGGGAAGCGGCTTTACACCAAGTGCCATACAATTCATCTAACTTCCGGAAAGCACTCTCAGTCCAGATGCAGAAACGTCCCACATGCCCACCAGGAGCAAGCTTCAAAATGTTCAGTTTGCTTACATTAAGCAGAGTAATTTCAGGGATGTTTCTGAAGGCCTTGATGATGCCATCATCCTCATTATAGATGATGCACGGCCCCCTGCGCTGGATACGGCAATGGTTTCTCATTTTGCCTTTGCCAGCCCTCATTCACTGAGAGGCATAGACCTTTTTGATATCATTCCAGGCTTTAAGTTTCTTAGGGAGCAAAACAGCTTCTTTGGTCTTCTTGTAGCCTTCAACTTTATCTTCGACTACCAAAGAAAGTTCAGGAACTTCCTCAATACGATGACCTTTAGACATAACCAGTGCTGGTAGGGCTGAGGCAGCCAGGACAGAACAGATGGCATATCATTTTTGGGTTGTGTTCACTCTACAATGCCAACGGTGCCAGGTTTTAGTTGGTGCAAACATTCGGCCTCCACAACACATGTTTCCAAAAGCACCCTGGCCAGAGCGGTGAGTCCCACCACCTGGAACTCTGGGAATTCGAGCCACAGCTCTGCCAGTACCCCAAGACTCAGCACTGGTCTGATGACCTGCGAATTCACTGACAGCGTAGGGCTGTCTGTTGTTTTTGCGCAAGTTGGTGTGAACAAAGTTCACAATATCTGGTCGAATAGGAGCCTTGGATACAGCAGGCAAAGTGACATTTTTGCCAGATGACTCCCCCTTTTTGGAGTACACCGATATCAGTGGGAGAGCACATGCCATGGCAGAGAGAGGAGACAGCCACGCTCCTCTCACTCTGGCTGCCGCCACAGGAAAAAGTATTTGAGGAATCTTAACTACAGTGTCAAGCCTTCTCAAACTAGGAAAATAGAAAATAGGTAGAGGTATTAGAAAGACTGGGTTTAATCTTAACCTTGGACAATAGAAAGGAAATTCTGGGAAGAAGGGATAATGGGCAAAAGTGGTACAAAGCAAGGCAGTAATTATCAAATCAAGATAAATAATGAAAGGTATCTCTAAGTCTGGGTTGGGATAATGGGACTAGAAAGGAATGACTACAGCTCTGCACAGGATTGGGTAGACTAGGGGTTGAGTGTGTACATTAAGGGCAGGAGAGCTGGAGGGGGAAGAAAAGAGATAGCTTTTCTATTTCTGTGTCTAAGGTCTACCCAGTTTGACTATTCCTTTTCCAATTTGGAGGGTAACTGAATGAAAAGCATATAGGCTTTGGAAACAATTTTTCTTGTAAAAAGCAAGAAAGCAAACAAACAAAAATCTGGGCCTGAATCCCAGCTTTACCACTTACTAGCTGTGTGGCTTTAGGCAAATCATTTAACCTCTTTTATCATCTTAAAAGAAGAGATAATAACATCCAGCGATGTACAGATAAATGTGTAATAACCAACTTGCTAAATAAAAAAAGCCCTGAAGTGGTTGCACTTCTGTGGTATAAATGCTCCACATAGCAAAATTCAAGCTACAGATATTGATGCCATAGAATGCAGAGTTAGGAAGAGTTGCACAGTATCACACTATTATTTCCACCATACAGACACAATAAACATAAATAACCTCAAGAGCATAGATAGGCCAGGCACAGTGACTCACATCTGTAATCTCAGTACTTTGGGAGGCAAAGACAGGCGCATCCCTTGATCCCAGGAGTTCGAGTCCAGCTTGGGAAACATAGTGAGACCTGTCTCTCTAAAATAAAAAAAAAAAAAAAAAAAAAAAAGAAGAAAAAAAGCAAGACCCTTTCTCTTTAAAAAAAAAAAAAAAAAAAAACAAACGAAAAGAGCATAGACAGTAGTAAAATACTTAGGAAGTGATGAAATTTGAATATTTATTGCCTTGTGTTTAATATAATTTGATTGCACATTTATATAATTTAATTTTTAGTAATGGCTCTGTTTAACTGACTTGCAAACTTTCTGAAAATTTAACTTTCAGCTCTCATAAGCAAGTACCGGCCAGCCCTCGTGCATCACTGTAAATAATTTATCTACCTTGCATGATTGAGAGGGTTGAAAGTAACATGCTCTGTGCCTGGGAGATAACTAAGCCTCCATAAATGGCAACTGTTATTGTATAACAAACAGTTACATACCACTGACTATTTGATAGGCTCCATTCCAAGTGCTTTACAAACATTAACCCATCTAATCTCCATAACAACCCTGGAAAGTAAAGCATGTTGTTATTCCCTTTATTCAGAAAAGTAAACTCTGTCACAGAGAGGTTAAATAACTTGCCCAAGGTCACAAAGCAACAGAGCTAGAATTATAACCCAGGCAATCTGGCCACAGCATCCATGATCTTAAACACTGTGTTTTGCTATCTCATTATTAGTTTACAACTGTACATGTAAAACCAATATTAAGTACAGTAAACTCTAACACGTTTTATTGCAGAATTTTGGGATTCCTGTGCACATCAGTCAAGTGAGAATTGCTTTCAGTAGAAACCAAGTAACAAATTGGATATGTTGAGTATCACATGATATGACAACATAGAGTCCAGGCAAAAGTTAACATTGAAAGTTTTGGGTCAGGTGTTGGAGGTAAGGGAAGGTTGCGGGGAGTATAGACCTTTGATTAGATTTGGAAGGGAACTACAGCTAGCAAATGCCAGTGAAGAAGCCTAGGGCTGTGTCCAGGAGATTAGTATTTTATCTAGATAATGCCTGAAGGCTTCATTTTAGGGTCAAAAGTAAACCAGAAAAGACTCCAGAAAAGAGAACTCCTCTGTACTTCTACTCCCATAAATCCTGAATGAAGAGTGTTATAGGTTGTATACATTGCTTGGATGATAATAACTATCATTTATTGAGCACATACCATGTTTTGAGTACTTTGCCTAGAGTGGCTCATTTAATCCTCAGCCAATCCTGTTAGATTCAATTATCCCTTCACCAAAAAAGGGCCCAAATTTGAGATTGATTTTGTGTTGTCAATGGGAAGAGTGAGTAGAAAACAATTCCATGTAAGTTCTAAGACAAGGTTTGCTTAAATAACTAAGTAGTAGGTAGTAAATAGGACTTTACAACTAGCCTCATCCTAATGTAACAATAATAATGACACCACCACCACCAGCATCTAATAGCTTCTTAATAAATGTTTACTGATTTAGTTTTTTTGTTTGTTTGGTTGTTTGGTGTTTTGAGACAGAGTCTCGCTCTCTCACCCAGGCTGGAGTGCAGTGGCACGATCTTGGCTTGCTGCAACCTCTGCCTCCTAGGCTCAAGCAATCCTCCTGCCTCAGCCTCCTGAGTAGCTGGGATTACAGGCACCTGCCACCACACCTGGCTAATTTTTATATTTTTAGTAGAGATGGGGTTTCATCATATTGGCCAGGCTGGTCTTGAACGCTCAACCTCAGGTGATCCATCCGCCTTGGTCTCCAAAGTGCTGGGATTACAGGCATGAGCCACCGCGCCTGTCCTAACTTAGGTGTAATTACACTAAAAGCAGTGAGATTTAAGGGGAAAAATATAGGATTGAGAAACAAGGAGACCTCAAAGAGTGTCCACTATGAATTACCATTCACTGCATGTGTAGGCACTATGCTAGGCCTTTTACTTGAATATTTTCATTTAATCTTTGAAACAACCGATAAAGTATTATTACCTACCTACTATTATCTCTATTTTATAGATGTCATTTAACTTAAATTATTATCCCTATTGTACAGATGAAGAAACTGGAGCTCAGAGAAATTAAGTAAGTGGTAAAGATGTGTTTCCAGCCCAGGTGTGCCCAAACACCATGTTCTCGACACTGTGGTTGTCTTTATACAATAGCGTTTGGCTGATTTTTGTTTTCTTCTTTATATCTATTTTTTCTTATATGTGTTTGGAAGTTTTAACAAGAGTCCGTATCATTTTTATTTATTTATTTTTTTGAGATGGAGTTTCACTCTTGTTGCGTAGGCTGGAGTACAATGGTGCGATCTCGGCTCACTGCCACCTCCGCCTCCCGGGTCAGATGATTCTCCTGCTTCAGCCTCCCGAGTAGCTGGGATTACAGGCATGCGCCACCACACCCAGCTAATTTTGTATTTTTAGTAGAGATGGGGTTTCTCCATGTTGGTCAGGCTGGTCTTGAACTCCCCACCTCAGGTGATCCGCCTGCCTCAGCCTCCCAAAGTGCTGGGATTATAGGTATGAGCCACTGCACCCGGCCAAGAGTCCGTATCATTTTTATAATCAGAAAAGAATGAACATATTTTCATTTTGAAAAAAATGGAGCATTTAGCAATGTTAAATTAACTCTTTTTATTCCAGTCATCTGTAATGTTTTGCTATTTAAAATGTAAAAGGTGGCCGGGCGAGGTGGCTCATGCCTATAATCCCAGCACTTCGGGAGGTCGAGGCGGGCAGATCGCCTGAGGTTGGGAGTTTGAGACCAGCCTGGCCAGCATGCGGAAACCCCATCTTTACTAAAAATACAAAAATTAGCTGGGCGTGGTGGCAGGCACCTGTAATCCTAGCTGCTTGGGAAGCTGAGGCAGGAGAATCGCTTGAACCCAGGAGATGGAGGTTGCAGTGAGCCTAGATCATGCCATTGCACTCCACCCTGGGCAACAGAGTGAGACTCCATTTGAAAAAAATAAAAATAAAATGTAAAAGGTAATCTCCAAAAAGGACTAGAACCACCATTCCTACCTACAACATCTTAAATGTCACTTTAAAAAACAACAACAACAACAAAAAAAAAAACAAAAAAACACTCACTCCTTATTCCTTAAGGATGGTGCCTCATATTGAGAACAAAAGCAGTTCTCCAGAAGCCAGAATAATCAATCAGCCAAAGCATTTTCTAACCAAAGGAGAGGCCAGACAAAACTGTCGGGGATGTTGGCGTCAGGTGCCACCAGCAGTGGGAACCATAGGACCTCAGCCTCCATGCCTCAAAAAAGAACCTAAGTGTCAGAAGTAGAAGGTTGACCCTCCTCTGTCTTCTTCATCCCCGCCTCATCCCAGAAATAATCGCATCAGAGAATCTAATGATTCTGATGGGGCATGGAGTGGGAAATCTAGACAGGGCTCAATATTGGGGCAGGGTGATGAGCAATCAACCTTTGTGCAGGCAGGGTTCCCAGACTCAGAGGAGGGAAGGAAGCCAGGCCTCTGCAAGGAAAGGAAGCCCTTAGGGGCAACTTAGGAACCCTACCAGTTGGCTGGCCTTCTGCGATACTACAGGTTTATTGGGGGTAACATTCCAAGCGGGGTAACAGGTCAACTAAGATGTATAAGATTAAAGTAATCTTAAGACCAGGCTCTGTGGTTTACGCCTATAATCCCAGCACTTTGGGAAGCCAAGGCAAGAGGATCGCTTGAGGCCAGGAGTTTGAGACCAGCCTCGCCAACATGGGGAAACAATGTCTCTACTGAAAAATACAAATATTAGCCAGGTGTGGTGGCTCACACTTGTAATCCCAGCTACTTGGGAGGCTGAGGCGGGAGGATCACTTGAACCTGGCAGGTGGAGGTTGCTGTGAGCTGAGATCCTGCCATTGCACTCTAGCCTGGGCAACAGAGTGAGACCCTGTATCAAACACAAAACAAAACAAAACAAAACAAAACAAAAGAAGTAATCTTAACACCAATATATTTCTTGTTGACACAGATGTATTTAGTAATTAGATCACTCATTCATTCATTCATTCATTCATTCGATGAACATTGCTAAAGGCCTCTTGTATACCAGGCTGTATGTGATTAATGGAGACACAGCATGGTCTTCATCTCTGGGAGTTTACAGTCTGTATAGGGCAAACAGCAATACAGTGTGAGGGAATCACAGCGTGCCAGAAGAACTCAGAGGAGGCAGCTCACCTAGCCCAAAGATCAGAGGAAATCAGGGAAAAACTTTGGGCCTGGATACTAGGAATATATACCATGTAATCCTTCCTTTCATTTGGTGAAATATATAAAAATGAAATCAGAGTGCTGTCCTTTTTTTTTTTTTTTTTTTTTTTTGAGACAGAGTCTTGCTGTATTGCCCAGGCTGGAGTACAGTGGTGCAATCTCGGGTCACTGCAACCTCTACCTCCTGGGTTCAAGCGATTCTCATAACTCAACCTCCTGAGTAGCTGGAACTACAAGTGAGCACCACCATGCCTGGATAAGTTTTGTATTTTTGGTAGAGACAGGGTTTCACCATGTTGGCCAGGTTTGTCTCAAACTCCTGGCCTGAAGTGATCCGCCCACCTTGTCCTCCTAGAGTTCTGGGATTACAGGCGTAAACCACCATACCCGGCCAGAGTGCTGTCTTTGTTACAACTTTTAATAATACATCACAAGCCTGTATTTCTTCTTTTTCAAAAAGTTGTTTAGGCCAGGCACGGTGGCTCATGCCTATAATCCCAACATTTTGGGAGGCTGAGGTGGGAGGATCGCTTGAGTCTAGGAGTTTGAGATCAGCCTAGGCAACACAGGGCAATCCCATCTCTACAAAAAAAGGAAAAGAAAAAAATAGCCAGGTGTGGTGGCTTGTGCCTGTAGTCCTAGCTACTCAGGAGGCTGAGGCAGGAGGATCACTTGAGCCCAGGAGGTCAAGGCTGCAGTGAGCTATGTTCATGCCACTGCACTCCAGCTTGGGTGACAAAGCAAGACCCTATCTCAAAAATAAACGCATTTTTTAAAGTTCTCATAAAGTTTTATGAGAACATGTGTATCTTGCATAGACTGTCTTGGGGAATGTATAGCTACCCAGGCCAGGCCAGGACACATTACCCTCTTGACAGCTGGTGACGTAGGAGCTCCAGGACAGTGAGATAAGCCTCCAGGTGCTTGTTCTAAAACACCTTATCAGTACTATAAAAATCAATGCAAAATCCCTCAGTTACCAAAACTAAGTGGGTGAGCCAAGAGGACACTGTGATACTGGTTTTCCTGCTCCATACGTATACCACCCCATCATGCTCCCAGCCACACTCACACCCTAGCCTGTTTATTCCTCAGCTCACTCATCAGATGTTCATGTCTCTACCTTTGCTGCCTCAGACATTCAGAAAAAGAGCATGAGGACCTCCCATCCCCACCTTGCATATGCTTTGTATAATTTTTTTCCTTTCTCCCTTCCCTTGGGGGTGGGGAGAGTGCTTGGAGTAGTGATGCTAAAAGTGAAGACAACTGAAAACTGGCTATGGGCAGTTTTGTCTTAAGCACATCATTTCTGAAAAAAATTTTTTTTTTTTGAGACAGAGTCTCCCTCTGTCACCCAGGTTGGAGTGCAGTGGTATGATCTTGGCTCACTGCAACCTCCGCCTCCCAGGTTCAAGCAATTCTCCTGCCTCAGCCTCCCGAGTAGCTGGGATTATAGGCCTCCGAGGTTCAAGCAATTCTCCTGCCTCAGCCTCCCGAGTAGCTGGGCTAATTTTTGTATTTTTAGGAGAGATGGGGTTTCACCATATTGGCCAGGCTGGTCTCGAACTCCTGACCTGGTGATTGCCAACCTTGGCCTCCCAAAGTGCTGGGATTATAAGCGTGAGCCACTGCACCCGGCCTCTGAATTCTTACAATGTGTGTCAGGTGGGGTTGGCATTCAGGGCTAGAAAGAAGCATATGATCCTTTTTTCAGAGAACATTGCTTTCTGCCCCCAAACACTGCTGGTCAGGGAGACTTCCTGAGGAGCTGTCACGTGGGCTTAGCTTTCATGTCAGGTGAAGAAGGGCAAGGGCTGTTGCAGACACAGTCTTGAGGGAGTGAGCTGCTCTCTTTGCCTCATTGTCTTTTGACCTCATTGCTTCTTTCTGTATGACTGCTCTGTTTTCTTCTCTGCTTAACCACAGTTTTTGTTTCCTCATAATTTTAGTATAAACAGAGCCATCATTGCTATGGTTCATCTCAACCACCACTTCCAGCTTTTGGCCCATAACTAACTACAGATTTTCTCAACAGTTCCCCATTTTGTAATTCCTAACTGGCCCAGTCCAATTTGCTCAACTTATTTCAGTTTTTGTTTTTGTTTTTTTTTAAATCTCAGATTATCAAAATTTTTTTCAGGATACTAAGCAGCCCATGGACAGGTTCCTCTTAGACAAGTGCTCATTCATTCATTCCTCACTTGTTCACTGAGTTTCTTCTTAGAATTCACTATATATATGAGATACAATAGTATACAAGAGACATATGACCCGGGTTGGAGACAGATAAGTTAACAGACAGTTAAAAGACCATGTTGGCCGGATGCAGTGGCTCACGCCTATAATCCCAGCACTTTGGGAAGCTGAGACAGTTGGATCACCTGAGGTCAGGAGTTCAAGATCAGCCTGGGCAACATGTTTAAACCCCGTCTCTACTAAAAATACAAAACTTAGGCTGGGAGCGGTGGCTCACGCCTGTAATCTCAGCACTTTGGGAGGCCAAGGCAGGTGGATCACGAAGTCAGGAGTTCAAGATCAGCCTGGCCAACATGGTGAAACCCCGTCTCTCGTAAAAATACAAAAATTAGCTGGGCATGGTGGTAGGCGTCTGTAATCCCAGCTACTCGGGAGGCTGAGGCAAGAGAATTGCTTGAACCGGGAGGTGGAGGTTGCAGTGAGCCGAGATTGTGCCATTGCACTCTAGCCTGGGTGACAGGGCGAGACTCCATCTCAACAAAACAAAACCAAATGAAAAAACAAATATTAGCTGAGTGTGGTGGTGGGCGCCTATAATCCCAACTACTTGGGAGGCTGAGGCAGGAGAATTGCTTGAACCCAGGAGGCGGAGGTTGCAGTGAGCTGAGATCATGCCACTTCACTCCAGCCTGGG
>NW_012105410.1:321612-323467 GCF_000951045.1 Mandrillus leucophaeus
GAGAATTGCTTGAACCCAGGAGGCGGAGGTTGCAGTGAGCTGAGATCATGCCACTTCACTCCAGCCTGGGCTACAGAGTGAGACTCCATCACAGAAAAAAAAAAAAAAAAAAAAGGAATGCATTGAATTTGGCCTCCATCGGCTAGAGGAGTGACAGTCGCAAAAGCCAGAGTTCAGTAATTTAAGGAATGAAGAGTGAGAAGAACTGAAGATAGAAGGTGAAGACAACTCTGGCCAATTAACTATGTGGAAATGGAGAGGTGGAAGGGGTTGAGGATGGTCATGAGCTTCATAGCATGTCTGTCTAAGCCACAAGGCTAGGAGGTGGTGGTGGACATTTGTCTTAAAAAAAAGGCATGCCAGGCATTGTGGGATCTGTTTCATCTAGAGTGTTGTCAGTCAGGGAGGCAGGACTGGAGGAACTGAAGGCTGGAATCTGCAGGAGGGGACATGGAAAGGGAATTCTTCAAAGGCCTTTTCATCCCTGGTTCCCAGCACCCTACTTGGCTAAAACTGGAATGAACAGGCCCTTAGCAAATATTTATTGGCGGAAACTGAATGCCTGGTGAATAGATGGATGGGTGGATGAAAGTGAATTAAATATTGTTCTGCTCTATAGTCCCTTTTGTTGAGTTACAGAATATTGTTTGTGGAAGGTGTTGTCTACTTTTCCTTGCACCACTGCAATGACTATTGTCTGTTATCAAGTGAACATTATAGATAAGCTAATGGGGAAATCCAGCTTCCTTGAAACTCCCAGTGATCAGAAATGAGGACAGAGAGGCAACGAGCCCAGGTCCTAAGCAGGCTTGACGGCTGCAAACAGCCCTGCTGTTAGAGACCCCAGAAAGAGGCTTCACACGTTCCTACATACAATCTTGACACATAGTACTTTAGTAAACACTCCATATGTTTGGGGTTGACTAATTTGAAGTATCTTACCTTTCAGTATTTTCTTCCTAAGGCACAATCAGATAGTGGACTTACCCAACTAACTTCTCTCATTTCCCCTTGCTCTGTGATGCCTCCACCACTCCACTGCTCTCCTCATACCTGCCCTATTTCAGGCCCTCCTATCATCAGTCTTTTCTTTTAAGTTTTCTGCTAATAAAGGAAATGCCTGCTTGTCCTCATCTTTTCTAGCCTCATCTCTACTCCAATCCGCCCTCCCTGGCCCTGGTTCATCTTTAACACAAGTTCTAGGATGACCTTCCTTCCTTCCTTCTTCCCTCCCTCCCTCCCTCTCTCCCTTCCTTCCTTCCTTCTTGACAGAGTCTCTGTTGCCAGGCTGGAGTGCAGCGGAGTGATCTCAGCTCACTGCAACCTCTGCCTCCTGGGTTCAAACGATTCTCCTGCCTCAGCCTCCTGAGTAGCTGGGACTACAGGTGGCCATCACCACGCCCAGCTAATTTTTATATTTTCAGTAGAGACAGAGTTTCACCATGTGGGCCAAGATGGTTTCAATCTCTTGATCTCACGATCCGCCTGCCTCGGCCTTCCAAAATGCTGGGATTACAGGTGTGAGCCACTGCACCCGGCCAGGATGATGTTTCTGAAACACAGATCTGATGATGTTACTCCCTGCTTAAAACCCTTTGGTGGTTCTCTGTTGATTTTAGAATAAAGTCTCTCTCCTTTCTCTCTCTTTCTTTCTTCCTTCCTTCCTTCTTTCCCTCCCCCCACCCACTCCTGCCTTCCCTCCTTCCTTCATGGAGTCCCACTCTGTCACCCAGGCTGGACTGCAATGGCACGATCTCACCTCACTGCAACCTCCACCTCCTGGGTTCAAGGGAGTCTCCTGCCTCAGCCTCCTGAGTAGCTGGGACTATAGGTGCATGCCACCACGCCCGGCTAA
>NW_012105410.1:323542-352948 GCF_000951045.1 Mandrillus leucophaeus
TTTTTGGTAGAGATAGGGTTTCACTGTGTAGGTCAGGCTGGTCTCGAACTCCTGACCTCAAATGATCTGGCCACTTCAGCCTCCCAAAGTGCTGGGATTACAGGTGTGAGCCACCATGTCCGGCAAGTCTCAGTTTCTTAGTAGAGAAGACAGGAGCATTCAAGGCTCTTCAGGGTCTGGTCCTTCTTCCACCTTCCTCTTCAGCAATGTCAAACTGCAGTAGCGCCAGCATCCTCCAACAGCACGCACCTGCTGTCACAGCCACATGCCTTCGCTTCCTGCTTCTGCTGCAGCCTGAAATACTGCCCTCGACCCTGCTCCATTCCTTTGTGTCTGGAAGCTTCAGAGCCTCCTTCCTGACATTTGTCTCACGGCCTCCTGCTGATTAAACACAGTCCAGATGGTGCTGCTGCTTCTCATCTGGCTGGGTGACATTCTGTTTCAGCTTCTGATTTCCACGAAATATCCAATCCTACCAGGCATTTGGGGATTTGGGTAGTGTACTAAGGATGTGAGGAGTGTGGGGGGAAGGGGTATACTGCACAGTTCACACAATTTACACCTAAGATTTCCCATATGAGGTCTTTCCTCTTCAAAATTCCCTTGTTTCAGTCAGCTTCCCAGCCCAGGGTATTTTAGTCTTCCCCCTTCTCTTTGTCGGAACACATGCGTGCATGCAGATGTGTGTGTGTGCGTGTGTGTGCATGCATGCATGTGTGTATGCGTGTGTTGCGGGTGTGCGTGCGTGTGTGTGCGTGCGTATGTGTGTGTGCGTATGTGTGTGTGTGCTTGCGTGTGTGTGTATATGTGTGTGTAAACCTCCCTTGTCTAATGCAACACAATCCCGCCCTTTCTCTACCCAAGTACCAGGCGGCCATAGGGTAGTTTTTCATAGATTATCCTAATTTCTTCTCAGGACACTTTGGCACCAGTTGCTAAAAAAATTAAAAAGGCATCCACACCTTACACATCTCTCTCACTCAGTTTGCTGTGAGCTCCTGAAGGCCAGGCCCATGTCTAATCCATCACTTATCCTGTTCCAGCTGGAGCCTGGCACAGACATGGCCAGGCCACAAATGAGCCACTGGACTGTGGTGTGGCTAGAAGAGGCTGGGAAGTGTGGGGATATCAGGTCAGTAAGCAATGCCTTCATTTTTCATCCTGGAGGGTTGGGTTTCTGATGAGCTGCCCCCACCCAAAGCTGATTCATACCCAGAAATATATCCTCTGCCTCTGTCGATACATCTCGGCCTTTCAGAACCCCATTAGGCCAGACAAAGGATCCATCTGCTGGGTTCTTTCTTTCTTTTCTTTCTTTTCTTTCTTTTCTTTCTTTTCTTTGACGGAGTCTCGCTCTTTAGCCCAGGCTGGAGCGAAGTGGTGCGATCTCAGCTCACTGCAATCTCCACCCTCTGGGTTCAAGCGATTCTCCTGCCTCAGCCTCCTGAGTAGCTGGGATTATAGGCGTGCACCACCACACCCAGCTAATTTTTTGTATTTTTAGTAGAGACAGGGTTTCGCCATGTTGGCCAGGCTGGGCTCAAACTCCTGACCTCCGGTGATCCACCTGCCTCCGCCTCCCAAAATGCTAGGATTACAGGTGTGAGCCACCGCGCCTGGCCTGCTGGGCACTTTCACGAGGCATTCCCTCCTCCAGGAAGCTGGTGTCCCTCTGTGGCCATCCCTGGGAACCACATTTCCCACACATCATCTGTCAAACAGCAGGTGCCAAGTATATTCCCACCCTTACTGCCCCTTGCTGAGCACAGGTCCGGCCATCTTTCAGCCTCCCCACTGGTCTTCCTGTCTCCATTTCCACCTCTTCCAGTCTGTCCTCCACACTCACCACTAGAAATATGGTTCTAGGCCGGGTGCGGCGGCTCACGCTTGTAATTCTTGCACTTTGGGAGGCCAAGGTGGGTGGATCGCTTGAGGTCAAGAGTTCAAGACCAGCCTGGCCAACATGGCGAAACTCCACCTCTACTAAAAATACAAAAATTAGCCAGGCGTGGTGGCACGTGCCTGTAATCCCAGCTACTTGGGAAGCTGAGGCAGGAGAACGGCTTGAGCCTGGGAGGCGAACATTGCAGTGAGCCGAGATCACGCCACTACTCCAGCCTGGGCAACACAGCAAGATTCCATCTCAAAAAAAAACAGATGGTTCTAAATGCTAAACTGACCTTGACCTTGACCACCCCCCGCAAACCCCAGGTAAAACTCCTTCCATGGCCCCCCTACAGCTTTATTTTAATAACTTTATTGATAAACAATTTAGATACCATAAAATTTACCCATTTTAAGTATACGGTCAGGTGAATTTTAGTAAATTTATAGTTGTGTAACCATCACCCAAATCCAGTCTCAGAACACTTCCATCATTCCCAAAGTTTCCTTGTGCCTTATATTCTCCACTTACGCAGTCAATCCTACTCTCACCTCTTAGCCCTAAGTAACCACTGACCTGCTGTCTCTATAATTTTGTCTGTTCTAAAAATTTCATGCAACATGCTGGGCATGGTGGCTCATACCTGTAATCCTTGTGCTTTGGGAGGCCAAAGTGGGAGGATAGCAATGAACTCCTGGAATTTAAGACCAGTTTGGGTAACATAGTGAGACCTTCTCTATACAAAAAATTTTAAAAATTAAGCCGGGCACGATGGCTCATTCCTGTAATCCTAGCACTTCTGGGAGGCTGAGGCAGGAAGATAGATAACCTGAGCTCAGAAGTTCGAGACCAGCCTGGACAGCATGGCAAGACCCCATCTCTTAAAAAAAAAAAAATTAGCTGGGCATGGTGGTGCATACCTGTAGTCTGATATACTCAGAGGCTGAGGTGGGAGGACCATTTGAGCCTGGGAGGTCGAGGCTGCAGTGAGCCATGACTGTGCCACTGCATTCAATCCTGGGCAACATAGCAAGATCCTGTAACAACAGCAACAACAACAAAATTAAAAAATAAAAACAGAAACTTCATGCAGATGGAACCATACAACATGTAGTTTTTGTGTATGACTTCTGTTTTGGGCTGAATTTTGTCCCTTCCGAATTCATATGTCAAAGTCCTAACCTCCAGGACCTCAAAATGTGACTGTATTTGGAGACAGTCTTTAAAATGGTACTTAAGTTAAAATTAGGGCATTAGAGTGGGTCTTAATCTAATGACAGATGTCCTTATAAGAGATGAGGACTTGTACATGTACAGAGGGAAGACTATGTGAAGACATGGGGAGAAGATGGCCTTCTGCAAGCCAAAAAGAGAGGCTTCAGAAGAAATAAACTCTGACAACACCTTGATTTCTAGCCTTCAGAACTGTGAGAAAATAAATTTATTTATTTTGTTTGTTTGTTTGTTTGTTTTTTGAGATGGAGTCTCACTCTGTTGCCCAGGCTGGAGTGTAGTGGCGCAATCTCAGCTCACTGCAACCTCTGCCTCCCAAGTTCAAGCGATTCTCCTGCCTCAGCCTCCCCAGTAGCTGGGACTATAGGCGCCCACCATTACACCTGGCTAATTTTTGTATTTTCATAGAGACAGGGTTTTGCTAATGTTGGCCAGGCTGCTTTCAAACTCCTGACCTCAAGTGATCTGCCCGCCTCAGCCTCCGAAAGTGCTGGGATTACAGACGTGAGCCACCGCACCTGGCCAAAATTTGTATTAAGTCATCTAGTCTGTGGAACTTTGTTATGGCAGCCCAAGCAAATGAATATATCATCTTTCATGTTAGTGCAAACATCAGTAGTTGATTACTTTTTATTGCTGAGTAGTATTTTATTGTATGAATGTACCATATTTTATTTATTTACTGACCAGATGATGGATGTTGGATAAGCTCCAGTTTTGGTACTAAAAAATTTGCATACGAGTCTTGGTGTGAATGTGTTTTTATTACCTAGTGGTGCATCTCAGTGCTTTTTTAAATTTTATTTTATTTTTTGAGATGGAGTCTCACTCTGTCACCTGGGCTGGAGTGCAGTGGCATGATCTCAGCTCACTGCAACCTCAGCCTCCCGGGTTCAAGCGACTCTCCTGACTCAGCCTCCCGAGTAGCTGGACTACAGGTGTGCACCACTACGCCCAGCTAATTTTTGTATTTTTAGTAGAGACGGGGTTTTACCATGTTGGTTGGCCAGGATTATCTCCATCTCTTGACCTCGTGATCCGCTTGCCTCGGCCTCCCAAAGTGTTGGGATTACAGGCGTGAGCCACCATGCCCGGCCGTTTTTGTTTTTTTTTTTTTTTGAGACGGAGTCTCACTCTATCGCCTGGGCTGGAGTGGAGTGGTGCAATCTCGGCTCACTGCAACCTCCGCCTCCTGGGTTCAAGCGATTCTTCTACCTCAGCCGCCTGAGTAGCTGGAACTACAGGCCCCCACCACCACCCTTAGCTAATTATTTTTTTGTATGTTTTTATTAGAGATGGGGTTTCACCATATTGGCCAGGCTGGTATCAAACTCCTGACCTTGTGATCTACCCGCCTTGGCCTCCGAAAGTGTTGGGATTACAGGCGTGAGCCTCCATGCCCGGCCCTCTCAGTGCTTTTAAGATCAAGTTTGAGGCCGGGTGCTGTGGCTAATACCTGTAATCCCAACACTTTGAGAGAATGAAGTGGCAGGATCACTTGAGCCCAGGAGTTTGAGACCAGCCTGGGCAACATAGTCATACCCCATCTCTACAAAAAATAAAGAAATGAGTCAGGCATGGTAGCGTGTGCCTGTGGTCCCAGCTACAGGGGAGGCTGAGGTGGGAGGTTCGCTTAAACCCAGGAATTTGAGGCTTCAGTGAGCTGTGACCGCGCCACTGTACTCCAGCCTGGGTGACAGAGCAAGACCCTGTCCCAAAAAAAGAGATCGAGTTTGAACTTCTTACCACCTCAACTTCACCTCTCACCCCTAGCTACTTCTTACCTATGCTCCAGCAACACAGACTGCTGATAAGTCCAGGCACATACTGTATTATTTCCTAAAAATCTTTACATATGCTGTGCTCTTTTCAGAAGTACCCTCCTCAGTGACCTCAGCCATAAAGAAGGCAGGTGTCTTCTCTGCCAGGCTAGTTTAGCGCTCCTTTCCTTTGCTCTCATAACCCTTTGAGGTTCTATCATGCTAGATTACAGTGTCAGGTTGAATTTTTTTTTTTTTTTAACTAGGCAAGTTTCTTAAGAAAAGGAATATTGTGTTATTTATTTCTGTATTCTCAGTGTCCAGGACCTATGTAATAATTGGTGTTCAAAAAATGTTTGCTTAAAAAGGAAATAAATAAACAAGTGATTTAGTCATTTGAAAAGTTTTCAGTGAGTGCCTACCATGTTTTTAGCACAATGCTAGCCACCACCGAGGCCACAAAATAAATAAAAGACCTATTATATGTCCTTAAGGGCCGGGTGCAGTGCCCAGCACTTTGGGAAGCCAAGACAGGCGGATCATGAGGTCAGGAGTTTGAGACTAGCCTGGCCAATATGGTGAAACCCTGTCTCTACTAAAAACACAAAAATTAGCCAGGCATTGGTGGCACGTGCCTATAGTCCCAGCTACTTGGGCAGCTGAGGCAGAAGAATTGCTTGAACCCGGGAGATGGAGGTTGCAGTGAGCCAAGATCGTGCCACTGCACTCCAGCCTAGGCAACAGAGTGAGAGTCCATCTCAAAAAAAAAAAAAAAAAAAGAAAGAAAAAAATGTCCTTAAGGAATTTTAGTTGGGGAAACAAGACCTGCTCAGGAAAACGGGTTATAGAACAATGCAATAAAGAACCAAGTTGCTGAAGAGCACTGCACACACAGGTCTCCGTTCAGATTCTGGCTGAATGATCATCTGCAAGCCCCCTAAGCTCTCTAGGCTTCAGTTTCCTCATCTGGAAAGTGGAGGTAATTACCAGATGTATTGCGTTTAAGGTACTATTGGAATACAGTGCTAATCATTAAACAATGCTGCTCCTCTGGACAGTGTTTTATAGAAGTTCACAAAGCTGATTCACGTTCTTTATCTCTTGTGATCAACCCTGTGAAACAGGGATTACAGTACAGCAGTTATGGCAGATAGTAAAAATGACCACAAATTATCCCCTTTCCTCTACCCACACCTTTTGAAATTGCCTTTGCACATTCAGTCTGGGTTGGCTTTGCAATAACTTGAAACACGCTTGAGCACGGAGGCTTGTCTTCTCTCTCTCTCTCTCTTTTTTTTTTTTTTTTTTTTTTTGAGATGGAGTCTTGCTTTTTCACCGGGGCTGGAGTGCAGTGGCATGATCTCAGCTCACTGCAACTTCTGCCTCCCGGGTTCATGCGATTCTTCTGCCTCAGTCTCCTGAGTAGCTGGGATTACAGGCATGCACCACCACACCTGGCTAATTGTTGTGTTTTTAGTAGAGACAGGGTTTCATCATATTGGCCAGGTTGGTCTTGAACCCCTGACCTCATGATCTGCCCGCCTCAGCCTCTCAAAGTACTGGGATTACAGGTATGAGCCACCATGTCTGGGCTGTCTTCTCTTGTTAAACTTGGAATCTTTATCCCGCCAACTCAATGAGCCTAAGCTAGCCTGCTAGAGGATGAGAGGCTATATGGAAGAGCATCAGAGTGCTCCAGCCAACTGCTGATCATCATATATGTGATTGAGCCAACTCACCAGCTATCCACAGACCCATGCATGTGGGAATCCAGCATAGATCAGCTGAACTGGCCAAGACCAAAACTGTGACCTGTATAAATATACTATACTGTAGAACTGTGAACTAAACAAAATGATTGTTGTTTTAAGCCATTGCATTTCAGGGTGGGTCATTTAATAACAAAAGCTCACTGAGACAGAGATGCAGAGCAATAAAGCTGTGGAGCTAAGCAATCCGAGTTGGAAAGACAGCTCTGCCATTTTCTAGCTATATGGCCTTGGGCAAGCCACTCCATTTCTCAGAGCTTCAGTGTCCTCACTTGAATAATGGGGGTAATGGTAGTGCCCATTTCCTGGGGTTGCAATAATTCAGTAAGATGATAGATGTCTGACGTTAGCTTGTATGAAGCTTGGCTCAGCCTAATGGGAGCCGTTGTTACCATTGCTCTGTTGTTCGGATGAGTAAACTCAAGATGAGAAAACTAAACTCCCAGGTGTTTGGTCACTTTCCCCAAGGTCAGTCAGCCAGAAAATGATTGAACTTGGGACTCACACTCAAGATGTCTTAATTCCTACCAAGTGTAGGATTCCTAATAAGACTAGTGGGGTGACTGGCAGGGGGTGGGGAGGGACATTTATTGTCTACCTGGTGACAAATTTCCTTGTGTCCTGATTTCAGTAGGAAGCCAAAATAGGCTGGAGGTAATGAATAATCAAACTGAAGTTCTACGAAGATTAGTCGGGGTAGCACAAAGTACAACTCACTGGAAGGCACTGGCAGTTTCAGCCCTTCATTCTCTGAATCCAGTGTCTTATCAAGTTGGATTTTCTTTTACTGTTTCTCAAATCCACTCATTTCTCTCTCTCTCTCTCTCTCTCTCTCTCTTTTTTTCCCTTGCCCCTGTTCCTGGAGCTGTGCAATGGCTTCCAGCTTCCTTGGCGACTTCCACTGCAATCCTCTTTCCTTTCCTCTCATCCTTCTCCAGCCACACTTTCAGCTCTGTGGCAGCACATGCCTGATGCCTACCAGAGGACAGATTCTGCTTGTGGGCTTTACCTTGGAGCCGGCTTCATGGATTCCAGGTGTTGGGATATAAGGCTTCCATGTGCCTGACAGCCAAACCATCAAATTAGGATATTGGAGATGTCCCCAACAAAGCCTCTCAGAGCTGACCCTTTATAAGGGTGGCACCTGAATCCTACTGAGGGCCTGCAGGTACATACCATCAGTGAGCAGCAGATGGCAGAGTCACCTCTCCTTTTGCCATCTCCCATTATTGCCACTCCTTCCTCCATGAAGAATAACAATGAAGATAGGACCTCAATAAACAATTAGAAAACGCTCTGTGTGAAAACGTTTAATTGAATTAATTGCCCAAATTTAAAGAATAAGGGATTTCCTAGTAAAATCGTATTTCAGGCTTTTAAAAAATCCAAATATCTTGTGCCATACCATGGTGGAGCCTTGGTCCTTATCATTCCCTCTGTTCTCCCAACACGGAGGCCAAGTTATTTTTGCCATTGATCAAGGTGGTTGTACTATTTTTTTTCTTAAAACTTTTTTTTTTTGAGACAAGGTCTCACTCTGCCACCCAGGCTAGCATGAAGTGACACCATCACAGCTCACTGCAACCTCCACCTCCCACGTTCAAGCTATCTTCCCACCTCAGCCTCCTGAGTAGCTGGGACTACAGGCACGTGCCACCATATCAGCTAAGGTTCATATTTTTTGTGGAGACAGGGGTCTCCCTATGTTGCCCAGGCTGGTCTTGAACTCCTGGGCTCAAGTGATCCACCCGCCTCGGTCTCCCAAAGTGCTGGGATTACCAGCGTGAACCACTGCACCTGGCCTAAACATTATTTTTAATGTGTGAAATATTTATTGATCATGTCTTTAACAAAAGTAAGAAAATTCTGGGCGTGGTGGCTCATGCCTATAATCCCAGCACTTTGAGAGGCTGATGGGGGTGGATCACTTGAGGCCAGGAGTTTGAGACCAGCCTGTGCTACATAGCAAGACCCTGTCTGTACAAAAAATTACAAAAATTAGCTGGAAGTGGTGGCACATGCCTATAGGTCCAGCTACTCAGGAGAAGGAGGTAGAAGGATTGCTTGACCCCAGGAAGTTGAGGCTGCAGTGAGCCAAGATAGCACCACTGCACTCTGGCCTGGGCAATAGAGTGAGACCCCATCTCAAAAAAAGGAGGTGATAAATTATAAGTGAATAAAATATAATTGAATAAATGAAAGAGTAACACCCTCTGGAGGTTGTAGGCATTTGAGATTGTCACCTCTAATCCAACCCCTCTCCCCGCCTAGCCTCCAATCTCCAACTCCTGCTTTTTTGGATGAGATAGCTGAGACCCGGAGACACAGAATAAATTGTCCAAGGTCACAAAGGTAGAAAGTGGCAAAGCCAGGAGCAGGAATCATGTCTTTGGACTCTGTCTCCCCTGCTTCTTCCATATGTCCTATGGCCACAGAGCTTAACAAACAGTGGTTGAATTGATGACAGGAGGCCTAGTGTAGGGGGAAGAACATTAAGTTGGCATAAGGAGTTCTACATTCTAGTCTTAGCTGTACCACTGACTGGCTGTGTGACCTTAAGCAAGTCACTTTCCTTCTCGGGATCTCATTCTCTACATCAATGTACAAGGAAGATTAAATTCGGCACTGAAGGTTAACTGGGAAGTGTGTCACATTAGCCAATTATAGCCATTTTGTCCTGGGACTAAGAACTTGGCCCCAAAGAAAATAGTAAAGGCCTCATGGTTATAAAGAATAGAAATCAATATTGTCTTATTTGAATAAGAAAAAAAGTTTGTTAAGATAATTTTCTGTAATTCATGGAGTCGCCAGAAAGCCTGAAGAATTAGGGTCAGCAAATGGGCAGAAAATGAAAACATATGCCCACACAGAACTTGTGTATGAACGTTTATAGCAGCATTGTTTGTAATAGCCAAGACATGGAAACAACCCAAATGTCTGTCAACAGATGAATGGATAAACAAAATATGATATACAATGGAATATGATTCAGCCATAAAAATGAATGATATATGCCACAACATAGATGGACCTTGAAAACATCATGCTAAATAAAATAAGACAGCTGCAAATGGCCTCATGCTGTATGATTCCATTCATGTGAAAGTCCAGAATAGGGAAATTTATACACAGAAAGCAGATCAGTAGTTGCTCAGGGCTGGGAAGGGGTAGAGGTGTGGGTGGGATAGGAAATGATAGTTAAAGGGTATGGATTTTTTTGAGGTAATAAAAATTGGCTATGGTGATAGTCTCACGTATTTGTAAATATACTAAAAGTCAAGGAATTTTACACTTTAAAAGAGCAAATTGTAAAACATGTAATAGCAAAAACTGCAATTATTTTTGCACCAACCTAATATTTCAATAAAGCTGTTTAAAAAATGGCAGAGACTAAAGGAGCCAAGACAGGTACTACCTTAGCCCAAATCCTGCTATGGAACCAATTCAGTAAAGACGCCACTGCCACCTCTATCCCTCCCCTGAACCCTGGACCCAGAGGCCACTCATTGCTCTGCTGGCATTGCTGCCCTATACCTAGATGTTACTGCCACTGCCTCCACCTCTGCCAAAACGAACTCTCCGCTGTCCCTGCTTCTTTGTGGCACAAGTTTCTTAATCAAAGTTCCAAGAGGACATATCTAATTGATTGAGCCTATATCATATGCGCATGCCCTAGCTGTAAAGGGTGTGCTGGAAAGCAAATATCTGGACTTTTTCACTTCCATAATAGGAGACAAAATCTGCTTCTCTCCAACGCTCAGATGACCGAGAGTTCTCCGAATATAAGGAAGGGGTTGGTTTCAGATGTTGGGCAACCAAAACAAGAAAACCAGCCAACCAAGCAACAGAAAAAAATTTTAAAAACCTGGCATCTATACTTATATACATAATCCAGTTAAAATGCAAAGGCTGGGAGCACTGGGTCATGCCTGTAATCCTAGCACTCTGGGAGGCCAAGATGGGTGGATCATTTGAGCTCAGGAGTTTCAGACCGGCCTGGGCAACATGGCGAAACCCCACCTCTACAAAAATTACAAAAAGTTGTAAGAAATTGTACATAAGATTAATTTATCATTGATGCCTATTGAAGTAAAAAGAGGAAAGGCTGGAAGTGGCAGGCAGAATCCCTAGCTTGTTTGCTGTCATTCATTGTAAGTAGTACATTGCAACAACAATCATGCTTAAGCCCAATACAGTCACTAGGTTGTAGTTTTTTAAAATAAAGCAAATGAAAGCAGTATTGTCCTGGTTTTAAACAAACAAACAAAAATTGAAATTCAGAGGTGGATGGCCTGGAGGTACAGAGAGAGTACAGAAAAGATGAGATAACACGTTGCTGTTATCATTTTGAGCTGATGAGCTATAGACCTCTTTTTCATGTTTGGTGAATACTTCATCTTTCAAAAAAATTCACAATTTTTTTTTTTATTTTTAGAGATGGAGTTTTACTCTGTCTCCCAGACTGGGGTGCAATGGCACAATTATAGCTCACTACAGCCCTCCCAGGCTCAAGTGATTCTCTTGCCTCAGCCTCCTGAGTAGCTGACTACAGGGGCAAGCCCACCAGAGTTTCTCATCACAGGATGAGATGGTTGTAGTATAATTTAATACTCTGGTCTTGTAAACCAGAAATGGAGAATCCCTCCCCAGGGCAACACAGGGAAAAAGTATTCCCACTTCACCGTCAACACCCAAAGCTGAAGTTCTAATTAAACTACTCCCTGAATTCTTCTCAGCACATACTTCAACTACTGTGTCAGTATTAATCAACTAGCACTAATACATTAGCACTAATACTAATACATTTTAATCAACTAGCTTGGTTATTAATCAACTAGCACTAATACTTGGTTTTTACTCAACTAGCTTGGTTATTAATCAACTAGCACTAATTGTTAGTTGATTAATAACCAAGCTAGTTGAGTAAAAACCAAGCCGGTTTCCTATCACAGGAACTGAAAATGCCAGACTCAATTCTCCAGAGTCCACTGCAACCAAGACATGGCATATGGCCTAAGTGCTACAAATCAGACCATCTGCCTTAGAGAGACTTTGAATTGGAAGCTAGTGAGGCAAAGGAGCAGGCCGTGCAGAATCAGTGTGAGCCATGACCAGCAGCAGAGTCCAGGGCCTGACCTTTGCTGTCTGGACGGTGCCTGTGGTGGTAACACTTCCCCAGAGCAGCAGCTGGCATGTGTTCATGGAGCCAGTTCTATATGGTGAATTTAGGAGCTGCTCCTGCAGTGAAAGATCCCAGCCTTGTTCTCTGACCCTCCAGGAGATTCTGTGAGCTACCTAATAGCTTTTCAATAACTCCTATTCTGCTTCAGTCGGCCGGAATATGTTTCTGTTGCTTGCAGGAAGGCATCCTGCCTGATAATGAGGAAAAGGAGCAGGAGCTATCAGTAGCCTAGGTGGCCTAGGATGGAGACTACATCAGGGCATTTAATAATTAAACTCCCAAAGCTCAAAGATTAAGAAAGGATTCTTTTTTTTTTTTCTTTGAGACAGAGTCTCGCTCTTGTTGCCTAGGCTGGAGTGCAGTGGCGCAACCTCAGCTCACTGCAACCTCCGCCTCTCGGGTTCAAGCAACTCTCGTGCCTCAGCCTCCTGAGTAGCTGGGATTACCACCACACCTGGCTAAGTTTTGTATTTGAGTAGAGACGGGATTTCACCATGTTAGCCAGGCTGGTCTTGAACTCCCAGCCTCAGGTGATCCTCCCACCTCGGCCTCCCAAAGTGCTGGGATTACAGGCGTAAGCCACCGCACCCGGCCATCTACTTTCTTATAGTATCCTCGCATGGCAGACAGAGAGTGAGCTCTGGTCTCTTCCTTTTCTTATAAGGGCACTAATCTCATCATGGGAGCTCTACCCTCATGATGTCACCTAAACCTAATTACCTTGCAAGGGGCCCACCTCCAAATACCATCACATTGAGGGTTAGAGCTTTAACATATGGATTTTGGGGGGCACAAACATTCGGTCCATGGCAAACTATTGACTGAGCGACCTTGAAAAAGTCATTCATCTTTCTGAGCTCTAGTTATCTCAACTATAAGACAGAAATATTAAGAGTTTTGCCTCCCTCAAAGGGCTCTTGTAAGGATCAGATTAGATCATGGACATGAAAATACTCTATCAAGTATAAAGTGAACTCAATAAATGTTTGTAATTTATCTTAGTGCTTAACACAAAGTATGGCAGACCAAAGGTGCTCTTTAATATCTGAGGTAAAAGCCTGGACAACATGGTGAAACCCTGTCTCTACAAAAAAAATACAAAAATTAGCTAGGTGTGGTGGTGCACACCTGTAGTTTCTGCTACTTGGGAGGCTGAGGTGGGAGGATCACTTGAGCCCAGGAGGTCAAGGCTGCAGTGAGCTGAGATGGTGCCACTGGACTTCAGCCTGGGCAACAGAAACAAACAAAAACAAAAATATCTGAGGCAAGAAGAAAGGATAATAACAATTACTTATAAAGCAATTGCAGTGTGCCGGGTGTTGCGATAAATGCTTTCTTAACATTATCCTCCTTGTACCCTAAGGTAACCAGCCCAGGGTTTAGCACTGAAAGCCTCACATCCTGGGAATCCCCTGGACATGGACGTAGGTTTGAGTGTCATGCCTTTTGCAAATGAGGAAAAAGAGGCTCAGAGAGATTATGCAACATGCCCTTAGTAAATGACAGAGTCAAAATTTGAACCCAGATCTGTCAAGGAGGAAATATGCAGGGAGAAGCTTTAGAATGATGGCTGAAGACTAACAAATCCTGCTCCTTAGCCATGTGACTCTGTCTCAAGCCCAGCTCGGTCTCAGCGCTGGTGGTGGGAGATTGCCCAGAGAAAGTCAAAATCTGGGCCCAGCCCCTGTCACCCGCTCGTCTTGGGCAGTCCCTGGCAGATCGTGGTGTTTTGTTTTCTTTTGTGTTTTTACTTCACAGAAACTCTGCTGTTTCTACAGGGTAATTAAGCCTCTCATGCCTCATCCTGTTTATATTTTGCTTTTGTGTTTTGTTTTGCTTATGAGTGAAAGAACAATTTAACCTTCTGAATCCAAACTACTTGACCCCTTAAAGCAGGTGTTTCTGGTCTTGAGCAATAGCATTATTACAAACACTTAGACAGAGGTAGGGGGATTCTGTGCCCAGTCAGCAACAGAAGCAAAGCATTTCTCAGAGACTGACGGGTAAGTTTTGTGTGGGGTGCAAACGAAAGGTGCCTAGGAAAGCCAAAAAAAAAAAAAAAAAAGGCCTGATTGACCTCAAGGTCGAGCTTCCTTTCTGCTCAAATCTCACCTTCCCTCCCATCAGTGCACCTCATGCTGTGCTGTTGAATCCAGATTCGGGAGGCTAGCCTGTGGCCCCTAGCTCCGCCCACTAGTAGTGTGTGACCTAGACAAGTCTCTTCCCGCTCTGAGCTTCAGTTTTCTCATCTGTCAGATAAGGGAATCAGATGATTAAATTAGATGCTTCTAAATTAGATGTTTCCCAAGGGGCCCTTGTGGAGTTGTCACTCTAGGACACCATAAGGTACACATAATTGAACTGCTTCTGAAGGCAGGCTTCAGGCCAGGTGGTATGTGTGAGTGGATGTGGATGGGTGTGAGTGTGTATGCACGAGCATTTGAGTGACAGACCGTGTGTGTGTGTGTGTGTGTGTGTGGTTGTGTATGAATGTGCATGTAGGTCAATATTAAAAAAGATATTCCCGGCCGGGTACGGTGGCTCACATCTGTAATCCCAGCACTTTGGGAGTCCGAGGAGGGTGATCACTTGAGGTCAGGAGTTTGAGACCAGCCTGACCAACATGGAGAAACCCTGTCTCTACTAAACATACAAAATTAGGTGGGCGTGGTGGTGCATGCCTGTTATCTCAGCTACTTGGGAGGCTGAGGCAGGTGAATCACTTGAACCCAGGAGGTGGAAGTGGCGGTGAGCTGAGATCGCACCATTGCATTCCAATCTGGGCAACAAGAGTGAAACTCTGTCTCAAAAAAAAAAAAAAAAAAAAGATATTCCCAAGGTTTGCTTAAAATTTCAGCTCTGGTGGAAGCTCATTCACCCCCACCCCTGCCCAACTCTCCTGAATTGCTCTCCCAGACTCAGCTTTCCCAGAAGGTGGGAAGTAAAGGCATTTTTCTTGGTGAGAGAGCATTGAGGACAGGAATAAGCCCTAACTTTGAAGTTGGACTTGGGGTTTGTATCCTGACTGCCCCTTACTTGGTATGTGACCTCCAGCAAGTCATTTACCTAAGCCTAAATTTGCTCTTGGAGCTAACAGTTCCTAGCTCAGCATAGTTGTGAGGCTAGGATGAAACAAGTATGTAAAATACTTGACATAGAACCTAACACATGGGACATTCTCAATCAGGACCAGCTACATAATTTGCAGGGCCCCATGCAAAATGAAAATGTGGGGGCCTCTTGTTCAGAAATTGCCAAGCATTCAAAGATGGCAACAGCAGAACATTAAACTAAGCAGGAGGTCCTTCTAAGTACAGAGCCCTGGACATCTATACAGGTGATGTGTTCTTGATGTTAACCTCCTTCCCTTCCAAGGACTGGTTTGTTGATTTGTTTCTATTTTAACAGGGGATTCTTAGAGAACAGAGAACCTTCAAGATCCAAAGAAATGACTGCTCAGTGGTGAGAGGCTATGCTAGACTGTGATGGGTGACGCTTTCCAGGAGTGCCCTCAAATCAAGCTCCTAGTAGGCCTAGGAGCCACCTACTTTTTTTGGGCTAACAGATGAAGTGCGGACATGGGGCCATTCAGCCCAAAGAAAAGCATACTTCCTGCTTCTCTGTCTCAGAAGGACTGTCTGGTGGCCCCAAAAGTAGAGCTGTCACTGGCTGTGGAGTCTCAGGAAAGGCTTGTCTGGAAACAAATAATTTCTTCACCAGCGCCAAGACAGTTTACAGATGCCATGGCAACGTCAGTAAGTTACCCTATATGGTCTAAAAAGGGGAGGAACCCTGAATTCTGAAAAAACTCATGAATAATCCACCTCTTGTTTAGCATATAATCAATAAATGACCATAAAAAGGGACAACCAGCAGCCCTCAGGGCTGCTCTGTCTATGGAGTAGCCAATCTTTGGTCCTTTACTTTCTTAATGAATTTGCTTTAGCTTTGAAACAAAAAAAAGAAAGAAAGAAAGAAAGAAAGAAAGAATTAAGTTCTCCACTCCCAGAAGTCCACAAGGAAGGGCAGCTTGTCATGAAATTCCCCTCAGTGGGAGGATGATTTCTTAGGTCCTTTCCCACTAAGGTAATAGGATACCAGGACAGTTGATGTTCAGGGAGATGGAAGTCAGGATTCAGGACACATTTTGTGATTTTTATTTGCTCCACAGCCTCTCCTTCTGGGCAGCATCTGGGATACTCAGGTGGTCAATCAGAAACCACTTACTGATGCCAACTCTCCCAGGTCCTGCACTGGGCACTAGGGACACAAAGATGAAGCAGACCCAGGCTCTGCCCTCAAGGGCTCACAGTCTGGTAGAGAAGATAAATATAGAAACAAATTATCACCATACTTGGGGTCAGGATTATGGCTGAGGAAAGCACAGGGTCTGTGGGTGCCCGAGGGAATGGTGACAGAACAGGAAAATCAGAATTTTCAAAGCAAAGAAGAGGAACAAATCTGTCCCAAGAAGGAGGGACAGCACAGAAGCGTGAAAGAGCATGGTTGGGGTAATAGCAGGCCCTCCCACATGAACAGAACTTGGGGGAAAGTGGGATGAAGCAAGAGTCATCCACCTCATCAACCACTGAAGAGGTCAATAGTTGCTCCCTAGTTGCTAGATCATAAGGGGCCTTGAATGTACAGCTATGGAGTTCAGGCTTAATCCTGTAGACTGTGGGGATCCAGATAAGTGATCTGGTTATATCTGAATGTTAAAAATACTGCTCTATCAAAGGGAGGGCCTTTCTCATAAAAAAAATACTGCTCTGAAACTTCAACAAGATACCACCACTTACTGGCTGAAAGAAACAAAATGAAAAACACAAACAACATCAAGTGTTTTTTTTTTTTTTTTCTTTTTGGGATGGAGTCTTGCTCTGTATCCAGGCTGGAGTGCAGTGGCGCGATCTCGGCTCACTGCAAGCTCCGCCTCCCAGGTTCACGCCATTCTCCTGCCTCAGCCTCCCGAGTAGCTGGGACTACAGGCGCCCGTCACCATGCCTGGCTAATTTTTTGTATTTTTAGTCGAGATGGGGTTTCGCCATGTTAGCCAGGATGGTCTTGATCTCCTGACTTTGTGATCCACCCGCCTCAGCCTCCCACAGTGCTGGGATTACAGGCATGAGCCACCATGCCCAGCCAACATCAAGTGTTAACAAGAATATGGAACAAATGGAACTCTCATGCATCACTGATGGGAGTGTAAACTGACATAACCACTTTAGTTTGGCAGTTTGGTAGTATTTTCTAAGGCTGAACATCTACAAGCCTGATGACCCAGCAATTTCCCACCTATTTACACCAACAACCACATATAAGAATGTCTACAGCAGCACCACTTGTAATAGCCCAAAATTGGAAACACACCAAATGTCCATCAATAGTTGATAGAATAAAGACATTGGACATAACCAATCATTGGAATACTATACAGCAGTGAGAATACCTGCAACAACTAAGGTGAATATCACAAACCTATTATGAGTGAAAGAAGTTGGACACAAAAGAATACATACTATACGATTCTACTTAACAGTTCAAAAACAGGCAAATGTAATTTTTGATGTTAGAATTCAGGATAGCATTTAGCTTTGCAGGGTGAAGTGGCTGGAAGGAGGCACAGAGGAGCTTCTGAGCTGCTGGTCATGTTCTATTTCTCCACTTGAGTGTTGGTTGCATGGAAGTGCACTTTCTCAAAACTTATGGAACTGTACATGTATGATTTATGTACTTTTCTATGAATGTTATGCTTCCGTTTTTTTGTTTTTGTTTTTTGTTTTGAAATGGAATTTCGCTCTTGTCTTTCAGGCTGGAGTGCAGTCGTGCGATCTCAGCTCACTGCAACCTCTGCCTCCCGGGTTCAAGCAATTCTCCTGCCTCAGCCTCCTGAGTAGCTGGGATTACAGGTGCTTGCCACCACACCCAGCTCATTTTTGTATTTTTGGTAGAGACGGGGTTTCACCATGTTGGCCAGGCTGGTCTCGAACTCCTCAGAGGATCCACCCACCTCGGCCCCCAAAGTGCCGGGATTACAGGCATGAGCCACCATGACCGGCCACTTCAGTTTTTAAAGTTGAATTTTGAAAATGCATTCCAGCTACTCTGTGGACTGGAGGGAGCAACTCCTCAGGCACAGAACCCACTGGAAAAGCTGTTGGAAGAGGGGAGGCACCTCCTGCTTTTTCATTTTCTACTCAGCATGCCATGTGCTTTTTGATGACTGTTTCTTCCAGGCAGGTTAGCTAAGCTGTTGGGAGAAGCGTGATAGATGGAAGGGACATCATAAGTAAAGGGTCCCAAATAACTCAAGAAACAAAAATCGAGACTTGGAAATCTCTTCCACCCCACCTCCTCCCTGAACTCACTCTGGCCGTGGGAGTGGATGGATGAAGGTCAGAGCAGGTGAGTCACTTGCTTCCTTAACCACTGAGAATATTTTTCCCACTCTGTGCATTCAGTCTCCCCCCACTTCCCAGACATGGAGGCTTAGCTTAGGATAAGACATCATGCATCCTTTCCCAGAGACTCAGTCTTCATTTCTTTTACCTCTTTTACGTCACCTAAGTCCTTCTGGATCCTCAGGACAGGAACTGAGGCCCTGGGGATCAATGACAAGGAAGGAGCTGCTGAGAGAGGTCCCTGTCCACTGGGCAGAAGGGATACTCCAGTCCAGAGTGCGGCTGAGCACTTGGAACCTGGGAAATCAGCCAGCATTTCATCTTTTGTTTTTTCCTCCTGGGCCTTCCTGTCTCAGAGGTGAATGGAGAGGGGTCATGGGGACTTCCTGGCCTCTGCAAATAAACCTTTCCATTGTCGTTGGCCAGGCAGTACTTCCAGGCCAGACAGCCTAGGTTGATGGGCAGTAACTGAAACAGCAATGCTGCCTTCAAAGGAAGCTTACCCCTAGTCCCATCAAAAGTCCCTGTGGGCTGGGCATGGCGGCTCACACCTATAATCTCAGCACTTTGGGAGGCTGAAGCAGGAGGATCACTTGAGCCCAGGAGGTCCAGGTTGCAGTGAGCCCTGATTGCATTACTGCACCCAACAGAGCAGGACCCTGTCAGAAATAAATAAATAAATATCCCTACAAGAGGAGGCCATACACTGCTGAGGTGGAAAAGTAGTCATGATTGCAGCCAGAACTTGACCACTCATTGTTGGCCCCCAGCATCAGAGAATGTGAGGGCTGGTAGGGCCTGAGAAGTCAGCTAGTTTGTCTTCTGATGATTCCTCACACCCAGACAGTTCCTGACACATAATAGGGACTCGATAAACATTTACTGAATAAATGAGTGCATCTAGTCCTGCATCTTCATTTAAGTGAGCTGTCAGGAAAGCAAGGCCCGAAATGGAAAAGGATGTTTCCCAAGGACACACAGTGAGTTAGTATCAGAACCCAGACTAAGCTCAGGGTTCCTGAATCCCTGTTCTTTCTGTTAATAACTGGGTGACAATTGGCATACGGGGAGGGGAGCCATATTCTCCTCCTTCCTTAAGCCAAAGGAAACTGGGGACTTCAAGAAAACCACTCACAGAGCTTGACATGTTACCCTGAAGTTTGGGGATCGTAGATATGGAGTTTGACATATGATTGAGGAATTTAAAGATGAGAGACTGAATGGAATTTATAGGACAGGAGACAGATGGTTGGGCTGAGAGTAAACTCTTCTCCCACTGGCCGTGGGGCAAAAGCAGGTTTTTCCTAGGAACTGAGGTAGACCTGGAAGAAGGGAGCTGACCCAGGATCTTCCTAAAAGAGGTCTGTCCTCAAAAGAATTGCATTGAGGGCACTGGGACCCCAACAGAGAAGACGCGTTTCTCAAGTTCAGGAGCCAAGCCAGAGGAGAAGCTTTGCTTCTCAAGGGAAGTATAGTTGGGGGCTCCAAGGGAGGATCCCTAAAGCTTCCCCCCATAAAGCCTTTCAAAGAGATGGAATTGGTTGCCCAAAAGAGCAACATTGTATTATAGTTGACACCATTTTTCCTTCATCTTCTCTTCTTGGAGGCAGAGATAGACTTACCTTGAAACTAATGAAGCTTAAGTTTCAGGGTCACTCACTTACAGACCTCTTTAGTCTCACAAATTTTGTATTTGTAATTTTGTATTTAAATATATATATGTATATATTATAAAATTTATATTATTTTTGTATTGATAAACAATTTTATACTGATGCATAAACAATTATCACAGACTTAGGCACTTACTACAAATTTATTATTTCTGTTTCTGTATACCAGAAGTCTAGGCAGGGCATGACTCAATTCTCTGGTCAGGATCTCAGCAGGCTGGACTGAAAGTGCTGGTCATGTATCGGGCTTAGGGTTCTCCTTCAGTTCACTGGTTATTGGCAGAACGCAGTTCCTTATGGTTGTAAGACTGAGGTTCCCATTGTCCTGCTGGTTATCAGCTGGGGACCACTCTCAGCTCCTATAGGCCACTCGAAGTACTTTGTCGCATAGCCCTCTGTTATGGACTGAATGATTATGTTCCCCTAAAATTTACACGTTGAAGCCCTAACCTCAATCTGATGGTTTGGGAGATAGGGCCTTTGGAAGGTAATTAAGGTTAAACAATGTGGCAAGGGTGAGATCCTGACCTAATAGGTTTAGTGTTCTTATAAGAAGGGACACCAGAGCTTGCGCGCTCTCTCTCTGCATACACACACTGAGGAAGGGCCACATGAGGACACAGCAAGAAGGTGGCTAACTACAAGTCAAGAAGCGAGCCTTCCCCAGAAACTGACCATGCTAGCACCCTGATCTTGGACTTCCAGCCTCCAGATCTATGAGAAAATACATTGCTGTTGTTTTAAGCCACTCAGTCCATGGTATTTAGTTATGGCGCCCTAGCAGACTAACACGCCCCCTTATGCAGTTCACAGCACAGATGTTGCTTTCTTCTAGGCCAGCCACAGTGCATCTCTCTGGCTTCCTCTTTTGCAACCAGATGGAGAAAATTATCTTCTTTTAAAGGGCTTGCCTGATTAGGTCAGGCCCACCCAAGATAAACTCTCTTACCACTTAACAGAATCACAGCAGTGATGTCACTGGATTCACAGGTTCCACCTACACCCAAAGGGGAGATTATACAAATGCAAAGGTCACTGATGGAGCGGGGGGGATCATCTTAGAATTCTGCCTAATATAAAGGAGGCTGCCCAAATTGTGGAAGCTTCAGCCCCCACAAAACCTGAATCCACCCTGTCTGGAGGGGGTCAGAAACAGCTGCTATGGAATAGGGAGGAGGTGAGGGAGCAAGAAATAAGCCTTGTACACCTGCTCTACTGCTGCAGACTTCCTTTCAGTTTCAGGAGGGGACAAATCAACTTCTATGTGCTTGGAGATCTGATATCACACAGGGCTATATCAGGGCTAGGTGATCACACAGATTATACTCTGCTTTTTATTTTTATTTATTTTTTTCTGAGATGGAGTTTCGCTCCTGTCACCCAGGCTGGAGAGCAATCGTGCAATCTCAGCTCAACGCAACCTCTGCCTCCTGGGTTCCAGTGATTCTCCTGCCACAGCCTCCCAAGTAACTAGGATTACAGGCACCCGCCGTCACGCCCAGCTATTTTTTTTTTTTTTTTTGCATTTCTTTCTTTCTCCCTCTCTCTCTCTCTCCCTCTGTGTGTGTCTCTCTCTCTCTTTCTTTCCCTGTCGCCCAGGCTGGAATGGAGTGGTGTGATACCAGTTCACTGCAGACTCAACCTCCTGGGCTCAACGATCCTCCCACCTCAGCTTTGGGAGCAGCTGGGACTACAGGCATGAGCCACCACACCTGGCTAATTTTTAAATTTTTTTTAGGGACCAGGTCTCCCTATGTTACCCAGGCTGGTCTTAAATTCTTGGGCTAAAGCAATCCTCCTACCTTGTCCTCCCAAGTGCTAGGATTACAGGCATGAGCCACTGCACCTGGCCAAACTAAGTTTCCTTCAGTTTATTACCATTAGACCATACTTTTTTGTATAATAATACTTCTCCACAGCTATCCACTTCTTTGTCAAAACCGGCATAAAAAAATACACTGGTTTACCAATGGCCTTGCCCTGGCTTGCCTTGCCTTGCCTTGCCCTGCCTTGCCCTGCCCTGCCCGACAGAGTCTCGCTCTGTCAGGCTGGAGTGCACTGGCATGATCTCGGCTCACTGCAACCTCTGCCTCTGCCAGGCTCAAGCAATTCTACTGCCTCAGCCTCCCAAGTAGCTGGGATTACAGGTGCGTGCTACCATGCCCAGCTAATTTTTGTATTTTTAGTAGAGACAGGGTTTCACTATGTTGGCCAGGCTGGTCTCGAATCCCTGACCTCAAGAGATCTGCCCGCCTTGGCCTCCCAGACTGTTGGGATTACAGGCATGAGCCACTGTGCCCAACCTAAATGTGTATGCTTTTTTCTTATTATTCTGTCTTCTGTTTTAGAGGCCTTGGTCATAAACCCAAAATGGGAAGGAAATAGCTTACAAGAGACTAGAGAACTTTTATTTCCTGAGGACGAAAAGAAAAAAAACCAACAACCAAAACACTCCCATGAGATCTTCCTAAGATTTCATCAAGTGATAAGGGAAGACCTATTTGGTAAATTGAATTTTAGAGAAACTGGTGGGGAAAAAATAAGGTTTCCTGCCTGCAACAGTATGACTCTAGCTTGTTCAACAAACTAGTTATATTTACATTATAGCATAATAGGCATAAATACAATAAAACAAATCTATAGCACAACAACAAAAACACATTATAGTTCAGGAAGAGGCCACAGTAGAGAAATTCCTGGACTGGGAGTTGGAAGACTGAGTTGTAGTTCTCATTCTTTCATTGACCACTTAAGTTGCAGTGTGGAATGTACACAACACAAACAACCCACAGAGAAACTAGGGAAATGATTTGAACAGGCAATTCACAGAAGACGAAATGCAGATGGACAATAAACATATTAAAAGCAACTCAAACTCACTAGCTATCAGAGAAATGAAAAAATTTTTTAAAATAGGATACAGTGTTTCCATAATATGTCTGACACAAATTGAATTATTGAGAACATCTAGCTCTTGTCAGTGTAAGGGAAAAGACGTGTTTTTCCTTCCCATCTTAGGTTCATGGCTGAGGTCTCTAAAACAGTAGACAGATTAATCAGAGAAAAGCATATACGTTCATCAATTATAAATTTTATGTGACATAGGAGCCTTCAGAAAAATCTGAAGAAATGGGTAAACCCATGTACCCATCAAAGAAATTAAAACCTACGTATTTTTAATGCTAGTTTTAATGAAGAAGTGGATAGCTATGGAGAAGTTTGGTTACATAAAAAAGTATGATCTAATGGTAATAAATTGAGGGGAACTTAGCAAGGTCTGCTTGTTCAGATTCTTCTCCATGGACCTTTGTCTTCAGACATAAGGACCCTTTTCCTCTGGGTGCAGGGAGGGCACTTCCTGAATGAGGGTCTCATGACCTGTTGCAGGGGAAGGTCAAAACAGCCCTCCGAGGTTTTAGGACTTGCTTCAGGAGAATAGGGCAGGAGGAAGGTGTGAGTGATTTTCCTGCTTCTGATGTTTTTGGGTAGCATGTCCTGAACTCCATTATTACAAAGTAAGGAAATGGACATCATTACACATTGCTGGTAAAGGTATTACATTGTACCATAATCTGTTTGGAAAGTATTCTAGAAGAAAAATTTTAAATGTATATACTTTTTGGCCCATGCACTGCTCTTTTAGACCATTTTGTTGGAACAAAAGTATCATTACCTAAAAATATATGTACAAAAATGTTTGCCTGAGGTCAGGCAAGGTGGCTCATGCCTCTAATCCCAGCACATTAGGAGGCCAAGTCCAGGGGATCACTCTGAGCCCAGGAGTTCGAGACCAGCTTAGGCAGCACAGTGAGATCTCATCTCTACAAAAAACAAAAATCTTAAAAAATTAGCCAAGTGTGGTGGTGTGCACCTGTAGTACCAGCTTCTCAGGAGGTTGAGGTAGGAGGATCTCTTGAACCCAGGAGGTGGAGGCTGTAGTGAAACTAGATCGCTCCACTGCACTCCAGCTTGGGCAACAGAGTGAGACCCTGTCTCAGAAAAAAAAAAAGAATGTTTATGGGAACACTGCTTATAGTAGGGAAAAAAAAAAAAAAAAGGAAATAACCTGAATGTCCAAGAGCAGATAAATGATTTGAATATATTTGTATATATTTGTATTCTATTATGGAATATGATCTAGCTATTTATGAAACAACTTAAATCTTTAAATCTATATGTACTGTAACCAGGGACCTCAGTTTTAAAAATCACACACTTTATTTTTCTTCCTCTGCTCCCCTCTCACCTTGTCATTCCTTCACTGTCTAGACACTTCTCTCTGGCAACGTTTGCTTATCTAATTATGCTGTTGCTTAAGAAATTCCAGAGGCTAATCTTGAAACAAACCATGCAGGAAGACCCTGTGGAATCCTCCCTAAGGAATCCTCCCACTTAGGGGGAGTCAGAACAATTAGGTCACCACCATCAGGCCAAAGTCAGGATAATGCCAAGCAGACCTCCAGAGAGACGATGACCCAAGATAGCCATCAGAACAAAGACCCAGAGCTGCAGTCTGCTGCACTCCCCCATGTCTCCCACACCAAACTTCTTTTAAAAACCCTATGGTAAATTATAAAAATTTATAAACTAGCACTTTCCTATGCTAGTTCTCCATTGTCTCAGTTTGTTGGCTCTCCAGTTAAACCTGCTTTTCCTCCCACCAACCCTTGTCTCTCCTGTTTGGTTTTTGAGCAGCGAGCAGCCAAACCTGGGTCCAGTTATAGTCCCAACCAGGAGGAATGACAATGAAATACTGTTGTGTGAAAAAGCAGGTTGCACAGTAATGTATCTTGCATGCCCTTGTTTTTGTTTTATGAAAGAGAAAACAGCCAGGTGTGTTGTTGCATGCCTGTAGTCTCTGCTATGGGGAAGGCTAAGGTAGAAGGAACCCTTGAGCTTGGGATTTTGAAGCCAGCCTGGGCAACATAGCAAGACGTGGTCTCTAAAAGAAATAAAATAAAATAAAATAAAATAAATTAAGGAAAAATAAGTCCTTTGTATGCTTATATTTTTGTATGAGCGAAAAAAAAGTGTGACAAGTTACACAATATGGTGTTAATATTGGTTAACTGGGGCATGGGCTGGGGAATGGTGATAAGGGAGTGGTGAAGGTATTATAGGGAAGAAGGGATAAATTAACATGTATTTTATAATATGTTAATTTTTTATTATTTGACTTATTATGAAGAATATACAATACTCTTCTAATTAAAAAAAAAGTGTATTGGTCTGTTCTCATGTTGCTAATAAAGACATATTGGAGACTGGGTAATTTATAAAGGAAAAGAGGTTTAATGGATTCACAGTTTCACATGGCTGGGGAGGCCTCACAATCATAGTGGACGGCAAAGGAGGAGCAAAGACACGTTTAACATGGCAGCAGGCAAGAGGGCTTGTGCAGGGGAACTCCCATTTATGAAACCACCAGATCTTGGGAGACTTACCACCACAAGAACAGTATAGGTGAAACTGCCGCCATGATTAAATTATCTCCACCTGGCCCCACCTTTGACATGTGGGGACCATTATAAGTCAAGGTGAGATTTGGGGGGGACACAGCCAAGCCATATCAAAAAGTATATTTAAAAATTAACTTTAAAAATAGCATAGGTTTGGCAGTCAGAAAAATACAAGTTTGAATTCCTGCTCTATCACTAACAAGCTTGGTAACCATAAATATAACCTATTTAAACCTGAGTCTCAGCTTGTCATCTGTTAAAATGGGTGTAATACTGACACCCCAGAGTTATTCTGAGGATTAAATGAATTTATTTAAGTGCTGAGCACAGAGTAGGTCCTCAAATAAATGATAGCTACTATTATTACCATTTAGGATTGGATTGACTTCGAGGATCCCCTAATAGGTTAATGGCACCTTTCAGCACCTGAGTCCCTTCAGAAACAGAATTCATACCAGACACTTTGACAGAGAGAATGTAATATAGGGAATTAGTTAAATAGGCACTAGAGGACTGATAAAAGAGAGTAAGGAGATAATAGAGAGAATTACTATAAGCAGCTACCTTCCCCAGGGGTGGGGGAATAAAGGGAAGAGGATAGCGTTGTCAAAACCTAGAAGCTTTGCATCTGGGTGTGTTCTCAGAGAGCCTCCCTAAATCTGGAAACTGGCGCCAACTGCTGTTGTCAAGGTGAATGGCCTTTGCAGGGGGTTGCTGACAGGACAGGAAGCAAACAGAAGCTACAAATTCCCTCCCCCTCCTCCAGTGTTCCAGCTTTCTCTAGGGCCATTTACCGCAGAGTCTAACAGGGGGCAAGGCTGGCAAACACACAGTGTGGTTTGCAAGTCCTAGCCCCAGCTTCTCAGAGTTTGGGTTCAGCTCTTAGCTATAAAAGGTGTAGCTAAGAGACACTAGCACGCTTACATCAAATCAGCTTTCTTTAACTGTTGTTCAACCATGAGTTAGAGGACAGTTGAGTGCCATGAAGGGGAAGGGCTGGAAGGAGCACCAGAGGTAGCAGTACTAACACTCACCTTTATTTTCCGGGGCAATTCAGCCTGGACTCAAACTTGCATACTCCATTCTGCAAAACAAAAGCCCTTTGTTTATCCAACCCAGTCTCCTTAGGAAGCTGCTGAGTGAACATTCATTGTTGTTCATTCTCATCTTACATTATTCACCAAAGTACTCCTTACAACAACTACTCTGTCCCAGAGGAGTTCTGATATACACAATTTTGCCCACCTTGTTAAATTTCTAGCAATACGTTGGTACCCAGGGATGTTTTGTCATCTGTTATAACCTGGGGTCTTTGTCAGCTGCTCAGCTGACCTGTCGCTTCCTCCAGCTCAGATCCCCATTGTATGACCCTGGGCAGGTCACTTTTTTCTTTTTTTTTTTAATTTTGAGTCAGTCTCCTCTGTCGCCCAGGCTGGAGTACAGTGGCATGATCGCAGCTCGCTGCAGCCTCGATCTCCCAATCTCAAGTGATCCTCCTACCTCAGCCTCCGAAGTAGCTGGCACTGCAGTCATGCTACCAAGTCTGGCTAATTAAAATTTTAAAAAAAATTCTTTAAGAGATGGGTTCTGTTGTCTAGGCTGTTTTCGTGGCCTCAAGCCCGGAAAACAGATCTGACCCGCCACACCCAACTTTTACTTTATGTCTTTGGTCCTCAGTTTCCCCTCGTATAAAATGAGGACTTTAGGCTAGATTATCCCTAAAATTCCTCACAATTCCAGCATTCTATAATTTTGCCTACATTGTAAACAAAATGAGTCATTGTGTTACAGGAAAGGGGTCCCAATCCAGACCCCAAGAGAGGGTTCTTGGATGTCAAGCAAGAAATAATTCAGGGTGAGTTTATAAAGTAAAAGCAAGTTTATTAGGAAAGTAAAGGAATAAAGAATGGCTACTTTATAGACAGAGAAGCCCCAAGGGCTGCTGGTTGCCCATTTTTGTGGTTATTTTTTGCTTATATGCTAAACAAGGGGTGGATTATTCATACCTTCCCTTTTTAGACTATATAGGGTAACTTCCTGACATTGCCAATGGCATTTATAAACTATGACGGAGCTGTTGGGAGTGTAGCAGTGAGGACGACCAGAGGTTACTCTTGTCGCCATCTTGGTTTTCATGGGTTTTAGCTGGCTTCTTTACTGGCAACCTGTTTTATTAGCAAGGTCTTTATGACCTGTATCTTGTGCCGACCTCCTATCTCATTCTGTGACTTAGAATGCCTAACAGTCTGAGAATGCAGCCCACTAGGTTTCAGCTTTATTTTACCCAGCTCCTATTTAAGATAGAGTTGCTCTGGTTCACATGCCTCTGACAGTGGCATTTTTTTACAAAAAAGATTAATAAGCTAAAAATGAGTGTTCCAAAAAGTTAGATTTTTAATGACTTTGAGGCTAAAGTTAAGGTTTATATTATTATTATTATTACATTCAGGTTAAAACTATACCTTGACATAAAGAATTTGATGCTTTGGCCCAACTCAGGTATGAAATGTCAATTAACACTTCTTAATGGCCCATTATGGGCCGTGTGCTGTACTCCATGTGCTGATCCAGAAGAAAGAGAAAATATCACCAAGCCTCAACTCTGAGGAACCTCTAACCATAATAATGATCAACTAATAAGATGACAAAGCAAGTGATCAATACTTGAGTAATGTACCAACTTGTTCTGAAATGAAATTGGCTGGGTGCATTATAATGATGTTTGTTGGTGCGGCAGTAAGATTTTTCAAAGGAAATAAATGAGCTGAGTTCTTTAGAATTCCACATATGCTTCATTTATTTAAAAATGAAAAAAAAAAAGTCTGGCTGTTAATAAGGTAATGAAACCTGATAATATTGGACCAAAAAGACAATAACTGTGTTAGAGTCAGTGAAGAAAAACAAAATTCACACTTAGGACTGACCTACCAAGTTGAAATGCTGTGCGGAGTTACTAACTACTTCCTGAAGTAATGTGTCTAATAGTGCTTGGGCTGGGTTATCAGGCTGCAAGGGTAGATTAATCCACTGCCCCCTACTAGTGCTATGCTCTAGAAATGTCTTTCCCCAGGAGTCCTAGTGCCTCTGATTTTCCTTACTTCTTTTTTTGCAATGGAGTCTCACTCTGTCACCCAGGCTAGAGTGCAGTGGTGTGATCTCAGCTCACTGCAACCTCTGCCTCCAGGGCTCAAGCAATTCTACCGCCTCAGCATCCCGAGTAACTGGGATTATAGGCACCTGCCACCGTGCCTGGCTAATTTTTGTATTTTTAGTAAAGACGGTTTTGCCATGTTGGCCAGGCTGGTCTCGAACTCCTGACCTCAGGTGATCTGCCCACCTCAGCATCCCAAAGTGTTGTGATTACAGGTGTGAGCCACTGCACCCAACTGATTTTCCTTACCTCTGCCCCTGGCCCTGCATGAACACTCTTCTCATAACTTGTCTGAATACTTCTCAGCCTACACAGCCTAGCTTAAGCCCCAGCTTCTAGTGAAGTCTCTGGTGTGTGAAATATTAGCATGTGTGAACTATCCTCTCTGCTGAACAGACAGAGCTGATTTTAACAATATCTGACTATCTGTACCCCACCTCCTATAGCCTGTAATTACAGTCACCCACAGGAACACCTCTCCATCACCTCGGAAGAATAAACACAATGTCTAGATCAACCGGGAGGGTGTGTGAATGCAGATCATTCCCAGAAAATATTTGACCGTTGGCATTTTCTGTCTCTCTGCCTCTCTTTGGTCTCCCTTCCTCTTCTACCTGACCATTTTCTTGGTCTCTTTAAACTTCTGCCTCCTTGTAGAACTCCCTCATCATGGAAGAGGAAGCATGAGATCTTTGAAAAGCTACACATCATTTGGAGACTCTTGCATCCTTCAGCTCCTGCAGAATGAAACATCACACAACAAACAAAATCTTCTTTTAAAATATTAACTACTGGCTGGGTGTGGTGGCTCATGCCTGTAATCCCAGCACTTTGAGAGGCTGAGGTGGGCAGATCGCCTGAGGTCAGAAGTTCAAGACCAGCCTGGCCAACAT
>NW_012105410.1:352998-367360 GCF_000951045.1 Mandrillus leucophaeus
TCTGCCTCCAGGGCTCAAGCAATTCTACCGCCTCAGCCTCCCGAGTAACTGGGATTATAGGCGCCTGCCACCGTGCCTGGCTACTTTTTGTATTTTTAGTAAAGACGGTTTTGCCATGTTGGCCAGGCTGGTCTCGAACTCCTGACCTCAGGTGATCTGCCCACCTCAGCATCCCAAAGTGTTGTGATTACAGGTGTGAGCCACTGCACCCAACTGATTTTCCTTACCTCTGCCCCTGGCCCTGCATGAACACTCTTCTCATAACTTGTCTGAATACTTCTCAGCCTACACAGCCTAGCTTAAGCCCCAGCTTCTAGTGAAGTCTCTGGTGTGTGAAATATTAGCATGTGTGAACTATCCTCTCTGCTGAACAGACAGAGCTGATTTTAACAATATCTGACTATCTGTACCCCACCTCCTATAGCCTGTAATTACAGTCACCCACAGGAACACCTCTCCATCACCTCGGAAGAATAAACACAATGTCTAGATCAACCGGGAGGGTGTGTGAATGCAGATCATTCCCAGAAAATATTTGACCGTTGGCATTTTCTGTCTCTCTGCCTCTCTTTGGTCTCCCTTCCTCTTCTACCTGACCATTTTCTTGGTCTCTTTAAACTTCTGCCTCCTTGTAGAACTCCCTCATCATGGAAGAGGAAGCATGAGATCTTTGAAAAGCTACACATCATTTGGAGACTCTTGCATCCTTCAGCTCCTGCAGAATGAAACATCACACAACAAACAAAATCTTCTTTTAAAATATTAACTACTGGCTGGGTGTGGTGGCTCATGCCTGTAATCCCAGCACTTTGAGAGGCTGAGGTGGGCAGATCGCCTGAGGTCAGAAGTTCAAGACCAGCCTGGCCAACATGCAGAAACTCCATCTCTACTAAAAATACAAAAATTAGCCAGGCATGGTGGTGCATACCTGTAATCCCAGCTAATTGGGAGGCTGAGGCACAAGAATTGCTTGAAGCCAGGAGGCAGAGGTTGCAGTGAGCTGAAATCGTGCGACTTCACTCCAGCCTGGGTGAAGCAGTGAAACTCCATTTCGTTTTTTTGTTTTGTTTTGAGACGGAGTCTCACTCTGTCACCCAGGCTGGAGTGCAGTGGCGAGATCTCGGCTCACTGCAAGCTCTGCCTCCTGGGTTGACACCATTCTCCTGCCTCAGCCTCCTGAGTAGCTGGGACTACAGGCGCCCGCCACCTCGCCCGGCTAATTTTTTGTATTTTTTAGTAGAGATGGGGTTTCACCGTGTTAGCCAGGATGGTCTTGATCTCCTGACCTTGTGATCCACCTGCCTTGGCCTCCCAAAGTGCTGGGATTACAGGTGTGAGCCACCGCACCCGGCCGTGAAACTCCATTTCTAAATAAATAAATAAATAAATACCAACCAAAACACAACTTCTTTTGCAAACAAAGTCTCTGTCTCCTTACTCCTTTCCAAAGACCACACTTCCTTGTTGAGACAAGAGAGAAGGAAAACTCAGATTTGCCCCTGTAAGTAGGTTGACTAGTAGCCACTAAAGATGTTAGATCCCAATCCTTGAAACCTGTAAATGTTATTTTATATGGAAACAGTATCTTTGCAGGTGTAATTAAGTTAAGGCTCTTGCAGTGAGGAGATTATCCTGGGCAGGTCCTAAATGCAAGGTCACACGCATTACATGTGACCTTGCCCTGACACCTTAATTTTGGCTGAGTGAAAATGATTTCAGATTTCTAACCAACAGAACTGCGTGAGAATAACTTTCTGGGTTTTTTGTTTGTTTGTTTTTAAAGAGATCAGGTATTTCTTTGTCACCCAGACTGGAGTGCAGTGATGCAATAATAGCTCACTCCAGCCTCAAACTCCTGGGCTCAAGGGATGCTTCCACCTCAGCCTCTCAAGCAGTTAGGGCTACAGGGGTGCATCACCATGCTCAGATAATTTTATTTATTTTATTTTATTTTTATTTTTTGCAGAGATGAAGGTCTCATTATGTTATCCAGGCTGGTCTCAAACTCTTGGCCTCAAGCAATTCTCCTGCCTCTGCCTCCCAAAGCTCTGGGATTATAGGCATGAGCCACTGTGGCCTGGCCCGTGACTTAACTCTAGTTACAGTCTTTGCGGTTAGGAACAGGTGGGGCAGATCCTGAGGTTTATGGTAAGCACACCTGATAGCAATAACTTAAGCATATCCTGAGAATGACCCTGTATGGCAAACACACCTGAATGTGTGTTCTGAGCTAGGGAATTGAGAAGTGGCCAAATCACAGACTCATTTCTTGTCAATGAGGAACATTTGAACTTCTGGCGCATCCCGTGGAACACGGGCCATACGGGGATCAAATCGTTGGGTTTTGGGTTAAATGAAGGTTGCCAGGTGGAGGTTGTTAGCGGGAGGGTACTAAGTGCACATGCTATAGAAACTGCAGGCCTTTTGCAAGTGGCTGCAATTCTCCTGCCCAGCCCACCGCCACTGGACCTGTTCACCACCACTGGAATTGTTCTCTGGTCCAGCCCGCCACTGCTGGACTCTCCCCTGTGTGGAAGTCCCCAGTAAAACTCCGTGTCTCATTTGCTGGCTCTGGGTCTCTTTTTCAGCCTCAACAAACCTGGTGCTATCCTCACTGGAGTTGATAGGGGTTTGGCACAACATGAGGGAGGCACATTTTATCCTGACGGTCTGAGTTCCCTGTCTTGCCTTCGAATAAGCGAGGGAGGTGGGGGTGCTAGCTCTTAAGAGGAGAAGGGCACTACTTCTGAATGCTCAGAGGATTTAGAGGAGTCTGAGAGTTCAAAATATACCCACAGGTCCCCATCCTAAGTGCTAGAGTTCTACTAACCTTAGCGTATTGGACCTACCGTTGTCATTTAATTTTCTCTGGAGCTTGACGGCTGTATTAATTCCCAGCTCAGGTCTTCAGCTTTTTCTGCCTTCTTGCTGTAGGGAATGAAAGCCTCTTTGTCAGCTTTCACATTTGGCTTTCATTGCCTGTTAAATGCCTGTAGTTTTTTATTGTCTTTTTCTAACATATCCATGAATTTAGCAATAGTCACTCAGTTTCCATAATAGAAATAGTTACTGTTTCTCTTATACTTCCCAAATGCTAAATACATTGAACCAGCTAGTGAATTCCCCCTCCATGTCTATACAACCCTAATTCATCACCGGTAAGAGGTTTTTTTGTTTGTTTTTGTTTTTTTTCTTTTGAGACTGAGTCTCACTCTGCTGCCCAGGCTGGAGTGCAGTGGCGTGATCTTAGCTCACTGCAACTTCTGCCTCCTGGGTTCAAGCGACTCTCCTGCCTCAGCCCCCTGAGTAGCTGGGATTACAGGCATGCACCACCACCATGCCCAGTTAATTTTTGTATTTTTAGTAGAGAAAGGATTTTGCCATGTTGGCCAGGCTGGTCTCGAACTCGTGACCTTAGGTGAACCACCTGCCTAGGCCTCCCAAAGTGCTGGGATTACAGGTATGAACCACTGCACCCAGCCACTGGTAAGAGTTTTAACAGTCGGACCTCCACCTTGTGCTAGGTGTTGTCTCTGATCCTTCTATCACCAGTGATGAGGTCCTTATGGCCAACAAGGTGGTGAGTAATCCAGGTTTAAAATCCCATCTTACCAACTGCATTTTTGGGCCATTCCTAACACCAATTCCTTAGAAGGAAGAAACACTGAACAGAGGGAAAGCCCGAAAGCTATATAGTCTGGCAAAGCTTCAACCAATCCATGGGGACCTCTGGAACATACATAACCCATCAGTGTTTCCCATGGTGGGCCAAAATGGCCAAACTTTTATACCCATGCCTTGCTCAGTCACCTCACATGGGCTGCTCCAAGAGGGGCAAGGCCTTGGGTAAGGCAGCTCTCTACACGACTAGGGCAAATCTTAAAGGAGATGACAGCTAGAATTTGTCTGTTGGCAACACCCCCATCAATTGAGGCAACTAGTCCTCCTTGAAGAGGGATATAGTGCAGCATATTCGTGTCTACTGCAGATAACATGCCAGTCATTTTATATAAGTCATCTCACTTAATCCTCACCATAACTATCAGACATTCATACTACAGATAAGGAAATTGAAGCTCAAAGAGGCTAAAGAACTTTCCCCAAGAATTAGCTTCCAGAACTGGTATTAGAACCTATGTCCCTCTTATTTCATACATGAATATAGATTTCTGAAGAACATCTAATAGAGTGCTTGAAAAAGAAATGGGTAATGTACCAATCAGGCTCACAACAGAAAATAGCACAATTAGATAATTCAAGGAGGTGTTTTTTCGGGTTTTGCTTTGTCTTTTCACAAAGGGATGATTTTCTTCTTCTTTGAGAGAGAATCTGGCTCTGTCACTAGGCTGGAGTGCAGTGGCGAGATCTCAGCTCACTGAAACCTCTGCCTCCCAGGTTCCAGCGATTTTCCTGCCTCATCCTCCTGAGTAGCTGGGACTACAAGCGTACCATGCTCAGCTAATTTTTGTATTTTTAGTAGAGACAGGGTTTCACCATGTTGGCCAGGATGGTCTCGATCTCTTGACCAGTGATCCACCTCTTGACCTCGTGATCTGCCTGCCTCGGCCTCCCAAAGTGTTGGGATTACAGGCATGAGCCACCGCACCTGGCCAGGGATGATTTTATTTTATTTATTTTTTATTTTTTGGTAACAGGCTTCATTCACTTTATTTTTCTTGTATAAAAACCCTATGTTGTAGCCACAGCTGGAGCCTGGGTTCGCTGCACAGAGACTCCGGTGTGGGTCTTGACAAGGTGGTCAGTGAATTCCTGATAGGGAGACCTGGTAAACACAGTCTCCTTCCAGAGGTCGGGGATCAGGTAGCTGTAGGTCTCAGAGATGGCATCAAAGGTGGCCTTGGCGAAGTTGCCCAGGGTGGCAGTGCAGCCCCGGGCTGAGGTGTAGCAGTCATCAATACCAGCCATCATGAGCAGCTTCTTGGGCACAGGCGCTGAGACGATGCCAGTGCCCCTGGGTGCAGGGATGAGGCGCACCAGCACAGAGCCGCAGCGGCCTGTCACCTTGCAAGGGACGGTGTGGGGCTTGCCGATCTTGTTCCCCCAGTAGCCTCTGCGTACCGGGACAATGGAGAGTTTGGCCAGGATGATAGCCCCACGGATGGCTGTGGCCACCTCCTTGGAGCACTTAACACCCAGGCCGACATGGCCATTGTAGTCCCCGATAGCAACAAACGCCTTGAACCTGGTGCGCTGGCCAGCACGGGTCTGCTTCTGCACCGTCATAATCTTCAAAACCTCGTCTTTGAGAGAGGCCCCCAAGAAAAAGTCAATGATCTCAGATTCCTTAATGGGCAAAGAGAAGAGGTAGATCTCCTCTAGGGACTTGATCTTCATGTCCTTGACCAAGCGGCCCAGCTTGGTGACGGGCATCCACTCCTTATCCTCGGCCTTGCCTCTACGAGCTCCGCGGCCTCGGCCCCGGCCCCGTCCACAGCCACGACCCCGGCCCCGGATGCCACTGCCGAAACCTCCACAAAAGCCACCGCGGTTCACCAACCCAGGGCCACCAGGGCCTCCGGGCCCCCCCGCTGCACCAGCGTCATCCGCCATTTGGTGTTCTCTCGGAGAAGCCAGGGATGATTTTAAAGTGTCATGTTCTAACTGAGGTCTGAGGGGAGTTGGTAGACCAGTGGCAGGCAGCTGAAAGAACACTCAAGGAATCATATAGGGAGTTTTGATATGGTTTTTTCTCTCTGAGCACGAGTAGGCTTGGGCACAAGGTGTGGGCACAAGCTGTGGGTGCAAGCTGTATGTTTAGCATCAGCTGGATAGTTACACCTTTTACAGACAACAATGGCTCTGAGCCAAGCACGAGCACACCTGGTTACCTAATTTGCCTCACATGGCATGGTTACATAACGTGCAGTGTCGTGCATCTGTGCTCCAAACCCACTGAGTCATGCTGTGCCAGAAGGCCACCTCAGCCTATTCCCAACTAAAGCACAGCCATTGCCCTTACACTCCACACCCTAGGCCAAGGCCATCCTCTGGGCAGGGACACATGCCCAGAGACTGGAGCCCTGAATCCGTAACCCACAACAACCATACGGAGAGCAATAGCTCACTACTAGGATCCCAGCTATGCTACTTTTGACTATTAGGGCCCAGCATAGGCCAGAACCCAGGGATGCCCACCCTGCAGGGGATTGTCAGTAAGGCTCTTGACTGCCTTAATCTCCCATGAGACCCCTTGAAGGGCTGCTGTTATGTTCTGCCAATTGTCAGGAATAAAGGTACCACATTGTGTCCCTAAGAGAGCACAGGTGCCTCCTTGGACAGCAGTCATTATGTCTAAGGCCATTCAGTTTTGCAACACCACCTTTCTGATCTGATCAACCTCATCTGTTAACAGGAGGAGGACCACTTGGGTGTGATTCGGAGCCCGAGCAGTGTGCTCTGCAGGAGCAGTAACTTGTGCTTCTACAGTTATGACACCCGCTCCAAGAATAGTCATTGCCAAGGGGTAGAACCACCAGGGGGCTCGTTGCACTGGCAAAAACTGAGAATGTAGTGCCTCCCAGTTATGTGGGATGGGCATCTGGGAAGAACAGTGGCAGGTACATAAGACCACCCCTAGGTACAATATTCAGTCCAGTCCACTGGTAGGTAAGGATACCCTGTGTCACCACAGACCCATAAACTTCCAGGGGGCACAAAATCCATCGGGGCCTGATCTTGTCTACTTGCTACCTGGTTAAGGGCACTCGCCGTATCATTACTTGTTGTGTAACACTGGGTAGTGGTCTCCATTTAGGGTATGCCTGAGCACATGCTGGGCATTTCTGACAAGCCTCCCAAATATCTTGCATGGGCAGGGACAGACCCCAACGCTTATTGACCTGTTGCATTAGTTTACTCCTAGTTTCCAGTGTAGCCAGAAGGCCACATCTCAAGTAGGTGCTGTCTCTAACCATTAGACCTTGGCCAAAGCATCTGTCTCATCATTGCCAGGGGTGGCAAAAGGCATACGGCCTGACAGATGATAGTTACCTCTTTCTGATGACCCATTTCCTAGAAGTCTTGCCACATGGCTTAGCCCCATATGGGTCGGTGGCCAACTAGCCACTTCTGTATTTTCCAGGTAGTTAATCACAAGGTTAAGCTTCAAAAGACCGCCCAGCTATTGGTACAGATTACTGTAGGTGTCACCTCCTTGATGATCACCATCCATACTGCTCTAAGTTCAGCCCATTGACTACTCTGTCCACCCCTGGTTTCAAATCACATGGTAATCAGGCAGCAGTAGCATCACGGCTAGACCCATCTGTGTATCATACCCCACTGGGAATGGGGAGACGTCCTTCCTTAAATGGTGAGGGTTCAGGGTCTAAGGGTGCCTCAGGCCCCATGGCTCTAGGCCCCATGGCCTTTTCTTGCATTAGGACTACAGGTCCCAAGACCTCTTGCAATTCTACTGCTAAGGGACTTGTACTCAGCGTACTCCACTGCTCCAAGTAGGCGCCCCACTTTGCCAAAGTGGATGTCTACACCATCCCAGTCCGGGGGGGTTGTTATCCATGAATATATCCATCCCGCTCTCAGGTAAGTTATCCACACGATGACTGTAGCCCGCCTCCGTTCTGCCACGCTCTTATGAGCCCTTACTAACTGCTTTCACCATCCAGGGGGTTGTTATCCATGAACACACTCATCCCACTATCAGGTAAGTCGTCTGCACGATGACTGTAGCCTGTCCTGCCATGCTTTCATGAGCCTGAAGGGCAGCATATACAGTTACTGACTGCTTCTCTATCAATAAGTACTAGAGCTCAACTCCTTTCCATAGTTGGGATGAAAAGCCTACTGGCGTTCTCAAGCTCTCCATGTGCTGCTATAGGCCCAGCCAAAACTATCTGTGGTCACATGCACATCAAGTTTAAATGGGTGCCCCTGGTTAATTACCAGTAGGGCCTGTGCCTGCTGAATAGCCTGCCAGGCTGCCAGAAAGGCTGTCTCAGCCTCATCGTCTTAATTCTAGGCAAGGGGAGCATTGCCACTTCTAAATCTGCAAGAGAATCAGAGGTTAGCATAATACCATTAACGAGACCATGACATATGGTAAGGCTCTGCATATAGACCTGCGGCAGCACTGTGAAAGTCCACTGTCACCTTCCTATGAAGGTAAGCTGTTCCTGGCGTTCTGGAAAAGAATGCATTAGCCAAATCCACCACATAGTGGTACTGTTCCAGTTCTGTCATCAAAGGGTCCATCAAATCCATGATTGATGGCACAGCTGCCAAGCTGTGGAAAATATCCACCCCCAGAATATATCTGCACTGGTGTCTACCAGCACCAGCACTTGCTGTACGTTGGTGGGGGACCAGTGAATTGCTAATTTCACATGTGGCCTCCCGTCATCTGGTGTTCCCCCAGGCCGGGCACCTTGGCCAGTTCCCTCATCAAACAGAAAAGGCTTTACACCCCTGTCTGGCTGCAGCACATAGTCTTTGAGCCAAAGCACCCACCAGGTGGTACCAGGTCATGCAGCAATGTCCTTCTTCCCCCTGGACATTTTCTGGAATTGGTGCTCTGGAGACAGCTGTCTCCACAAAGTTAATAGTACTTCATTGGGCTGCTTATTAACATTCTCTCAGTCAACCCCAGCCAAAATCAAATCTACCCACATCTGTGAGCATGTCACTCATTGGGACCCCCTTTCCTCCCATCAGGGGGGCCCCCTGCAAGTGGGGCATCTTCTCCTTCTTTATGGTGCAAACCCAGACCAAGTGGGAGTCTCTCAGGCCAAGATGACGGACCCAGGCTTGCATTCACAGCAGCCTCTAATTCCTTTTCTAAGCCCTATGGCCAGGCCTCCAGGCACTCTGCCTATGCCTGGAGGTCCCCATTCATGGCAGCTTCTAACGCTTTTTCTGAGCTGTGTAACCAGGCCTGCTGGCACCTGGGGGGCCCTTACCTCTGCTGCATCCCTCAGGGACTGGGTGTGTACCTCTCCTAGTGCAGTCAAAAACACCCATTCAACTCTGTCGGGAAAGGTTCACTCCTTCTCAGTGCTCTGTGCTTCCAGCTGCTTCAGTGCCTTCTCCATGCTCTCAGGGGGCCCGTCTACCACTGCCCAGGTTTCCACTGGAGCCCATCTGAGCAGCACAGCTGCCATCGGGTACCACCACCTATGTTGCGGCCACATGGCTGACCTGGAATCAGTGGGGACCAAAGACTCACTCACTCTGGGATCATGTTCATGATGCCAATTGTCATGTTCTAACTGAGGTCTGAGGGGAGTCGGTGGACAAATGGTGGCCAGCTGAAAGAACACTCAAGGAATCATAGCAAGTTTTGACACGGCATTTTCTCTGTCTCTCTGGGCATGAGCGAGCTTGGGCGCCAGCCTCGGTGCAAGTCATGGGCACAAGCCATGGGCACGAGCCATATGTACAGCGTCAGCTGGGTAGTTATACCTTTTACAAACAATAGTGGCTCTGTCAAGCACGAGCACACGTGAGTGGTTGCCTAAAGCGCCTCATGTGGCATGGCTACACAACGTGAGGAGTTGTGTGTCTGCACTCCAAACCTGCTTGAGTCACGCTGCGCCAGAAGGCTGCCTTGGCTTATTCCTGACCAAAGTGCAGCCACTTCCCTTACACAAAGGTATAAGTAATGTGTAGGGGAGTTGAAAGTGGTAGTGAAGTAACTACTTCTAGCCAGAAGAGACAGGGAAGGGAATGGCAATTGGAAATGACAAGGAGTCATTCAAAGAAGGCTGCACAACTGAAGGGAGCCAAGGGAATAAACACTCTGATCTCATCCTCCTCCCTCCCTCCAGTCTCCTACTGGGGCATTTATTGGCAACTGGAAGCCTGAAGGCATGGAGCCTTATTGATGTAGCCCATACATTTCAGCTTCCTAGGAAAAAGAAGACAGTAGAAAAGGGTGGAAAGTACATGTTACATGTTAAATGAAAGAGGTTCTGTTTCTGGAATAGTGGAGTAAGGAGCCCCCACAGACCCATTCCCCAATGAAAAACCTTAACTGGTAAAAATTATTAAGCAGTCATTTAAAGTCTCCACAAATTGGCCAGTCGTGGTGGCTCATGCCTGTAATCCCAGAACTTTGGGAGGCTAAGGTGGGAGGATCACTTGAACCCAGGAGTTTGAGACCAGCCTGGGCAACATAGTGAGACCCTGTCTCTATTTTCACTATAATTTTAAATTTAAAACAATGAAAAAGAAAAGGAAAAGAAAATAAAGTCTCTGTGAATTGTCCCAAAACATACAACAAATGAAGAAATGCTTATTCAAGAAAATCTACTAAATCTCAGTAATAATAACAAGAATTTGTGGCACTTGAGCCATGGCCCCCTCCATTTCTCATTGCTCCCTGCCCTGCCTTCAACTTAGAGTGATGGAAGCTCCATCCAGAAGGTGTGGCCAGGAAGATGGGGCTCCCACTTCCCTCAGCTCCAAGTAAAGGGATACAGTATATTACCATGAGGAACAGGTCACCAGCATTTTTCATCATTTCCAGCTCTGAGTTGCAGAAGCTAAATTCCTGGCAAGTGCAGCCAAGAGGTCAGGGGCTCTCTTCTTCCACCCAGTCCTGACTCATAAAAAGAGGCCCCTCCCCAGATGCAGCAGGCTGAGGATACGGGGACTCTGATCACCCTCACTCCACCTTGCTCATAGAGAGGAGGTTCCATTCAGGAAGCAGCAAGCCTAGAAGACCAGAGGCTATCACCTCCACCCAGAGTCTGAAGCCATGGCTCAGAGATTTTGCCCAGGAGGAGAGGCAGTGTATAAGAATAGAAATCTCTGAAGATCTTCCCAAAGGGACTGGCTTTACTTGAAACTAAGTGTGAGAAGTTCAAGTCTAGGGTGCTCTTGACAACAACACAAATTTTGGGGGTAAGCAGTTAGCAGGAGGATGGTAATTCTTGATAGCAACAAGCTAAGCCATAGGCCTGCTATTTTATCTGAGAGAACCAGGGAAAGAACAAAAAGAGACTTCCTGGGGTTTGAACAAACCTCAAAGACTAGCTTCAAAATTTACTCCTGCAGAGATTTGGATTTAATTAAATCAGACTGCAGCACCATTTATGCTTCAGGGCATAAATGAGCAATCAGCCAGCAACTGGTAGAGCCTAAAAGCTTGGTGTGATACCAAATGAGGCAGACAGTTTAACAGGTCAGGGAAAGAGACAGAGTCTTGCTGAAACCCCTGTTATTCAAGGGTAACTGGGCACATACCTAAGGCTGTATTCTTTGAGGAGTGGCACTAGAGGCTTCACACTGTGGGGGAATTAGAATTCACTAAAATGTTCTGGCCAAATCACTAAGCAAACAACAAAAACAAGCCCCACAGAGGGAGAAGGGAATCAGTGCCTACAGCAGTATGTCACTGAAAGCATCTAGTTTTCACCAAAAATTATGAGACATGCAGAGAAACTGAAAAGTGTGATCAGCCCACAGGGAAAAATGTAGGCAACAGGAGCTGCCTGTGAGAGGGCTCTGATGTCAGATTTAATAAAGACTTCAAAGCAACCATTATGTTCATGCATTCAATGTTCAAAGATCTTGAAGAAAAATAAACATGCTTAAAGTAGTAAAGAAAGATAAGATGATTGTCAGGCCTCTGAGCCCATGCTAAACCATCATATCCCCTGTGACCTGCACGTATACATCCAGATGGCCTGAAGCAAGTGAAGAATCACAAAAGAAGTGAAAATGGCCGGTTCCTGTCTTAACTGATGACATTCCACCATTGTGATTTGTTTCTGCCCCACCTTAACTGAGCGATTAACCTTGTGAAATTCCTTCTTCTGGCCCAGAAGCTCCCCCACTGAGCACCTTGTGACCCCCGCCCCTGCCTGTAAGAGAAAAACCCCCTTTAATTGTAATTTTTCACTACCTACCCAAATCCTATAAAACAGCCCCACCCCATCTCCCTTCGCTGACTCTCTTTTCAGACTCAGCCTGCCTGCACCCAGGTAAAATAAACAGCCTTGTTGCTCACACAAAGCCTGTTTGGTGGTCTGTTCACACAGACGCGCATGACATTTGGTGCCGAAGACCTGGGACACGAGGACTTCCGGAGACCAGTCCCCTGTCCTTGTCCTCACTCCTTGAGGGGATCCACCTACCACCTCAGGTCCTCAGACCAATCAGCCCAACGAACATCTCACCAATTTCAAATCAGGTAAGCGGTCTTCTCACTCTTCTCCAGCCTCTCTCGCTACCCTTCAATCTTCCTCTCTCCCTACCCTTCAGTCTTCCTCTCTCACTACCCTTCAATCTCCCCGTCCTTCCAATTCCAGTTCTTTTTCCTCTCTAGTAGTGACAAGAAGACACATTTTATCCATGGACCCAAAACTCCAGCGCCAGTCACAGCCTTGGGAAGACAGTCTTCTCTTGGTGTTTAATCACTGTGGGGACACCTGCCTGTTTATTTACCCACACTCCATTGGTGTCTGATCACTGTGGGGACGCCTGCCTTGGTCATTCACCCACATTCCCTTGGTGGCAAGTCAATTGTGGGGACGCCTGCTTTGGCTGCTCACCCACATTGCCGCCCAAGGCGGCTCACCAGCCCCCTTCTCCATGTCTCTACCTTTCTCTTTAAACTTACCTCCTTCACTATGGGCAATCTTTCGCCCTCCATTCCCCCTTCTTCTCCCTTAGCCTGTGTTCTCAAGAACTTAAAACCTCTTCAACTCACACTTCACCTAAGACTTAAATGCCTTATTTTCTTCTGCAATACTGCTTGACCCCAGTACAAACTCGATAATGGTTCTAAATAGCCAGAAAACGACACTTTTGATTTCTCCATTTCACAAGATCTGGATAATTTTTGTCAAAAAATGGGCAAATGGTCTGAGGTGCCTGATGTCCAGGCATTCTTTTACACATTTGTCCCTCCCTAGTCTCTGGTCCCAATGCCACTCGTCCCAAATCTTTCTCTTTGTCTGTTCTTTCTCTCCTGTCTGTTCCTTCAGTCTCCACCCCAAACTCTGAGTCCTGTGAATCCTCCTTTTCTACAGACCCATCTGACCTCTCCCCTCCTTCCCAGGCTGCTCCTTGCCAGGCCGAGCCAGGTTCCAACTCTTCTTCAGCCTCTGCTCCCCCATCCTATAACCCTTCTATTACCTCCCCTCCTCACACCCAGTCTGGCTTACAGTTTCATTCTGCGACTAGCCCTCCCCCATCTGCCCAACAATCTCCTCTTAGAGAGGTGGCTGGAACTGAAGGCATAGCCAAGGTTAATGCTCCTTTTTCTTTATCTGACCTCTCCCAGATCAGTTAGCATTTAGGCTCTTTTTTTTTTTTTTTAATCAAATATAAGAACTCAACCCAGTTCATGGCTTGTTTGGCAACAACCCTTAGATGCATTACCATTCTAGACCCAGAAGGGCCGGAAAGCCGTCTTATTCTCAATATGCATTTTATTACCCAACCCGCTCCTGACACTAGAAAAATCTCCAAAAATTAGATTCCGGCCCTCAAACCCCACAACAGGACTTAATTAACCTCACCTTCAAGGTGTACAATAACAGAGTAGAGGCAGCCAACTAGCAACGTATTTCTGAGTTGCAATTACTTGCCTCCACTGTGAGAGAAACCTCAGCCATGTCTCCAGCACACAATAACTTCCAAATGCCTGAACTGCAGCAGCCAGGCGTTCCTCCAGGACTGCCTCCCCCAGGATCTTGCTTCAAGTGCCAGAAATCTGGCCACTGGGTCAAGGAATGCCCACAGCCCAGGATTCCTCCTAAGCCGTGTCCCATCTGTGCGGGACCACCCTGGAAATCAGACTGTCCAGCTCGCCTGGCAGCCACTCCCAGGGCCCCTGGAACTCTGACTGACTCCCAGCTCTTGTTGGCTTAGCGGCTGAACACTGACGCTGCCCAGTCACCTTGGAAGCCTACAGGACCATCACAGATGCTTTGGGTAACTCTTACAGTGGAGGGTAAGTCCATCCCCTTCTAAATTAAAATGGAGGCTACCCACTCCACATTACTTTCTTTTCAAGGGCGTGTTTCCCTTGCCTCCATAAATGTTGTGGGTATTAACGGCCAGGCTTCTAAACCTCTTAAAACTCCCCAAGTCTGGTGCCAACTTGGACAACATTCTTTTATGCACCCCTTTTTAGTTATCCCCACCTACCCAGTTCCCTTATTATGTTGAGACATTTTATTTTATTTTATTTGAGACAGAGTCTTGCTCTGTCTTCCAGGCTGGAGTGCAGTGGCGAGATCTCAGCTCACTGCAAGCTCCGCCTCCCAGGTTCATGCCATTCTCCTGCCTCAGCTTCCTGAGCAGCTGGGACTACAGGCGCCCGCCACCATGCCTGGCTAATTTTTTGTATTTTTAGTAGAGATGGGGTTTCACC